>NW_026294775.1:0-513880 GCF_026119805.1 Tympanuchus pallidicinctus
GGGGATCTCTTGAAAACTTCAGAGCTAAGCCCCATCCCACCTCCACGCACGGGGTCCCCTCTCCAGCAGGAGGGCACCCCAGGCTTGCCTGCACACATGGGGATCTCTTGAAAACTTCAGAGCTAAGCCCCATCTCACCTCCACGCACGGGGTCCCCTCTCCAGTAGGAGGGCACCCCAGCCTCGCCAGCACGCATGGGGATCTCTTGAAAACTTCAGAGCTAAGCCCCATCCCACCTCCACGCACGGGGTCCCCTCCCCAGCAGGAGGGCACCCCAGCCTCGCCAGCACGCATGGGGATCTCTTGAAAACTTCAGAGCTAAGCCCCATCCCACCTCCATGCACGGGGTCCCCTCCCCAGCCAGAGGGCACCCCAGCCTTTCCTGCACACATGGGGATCTCTTGAAAACTTCAGAGCTAAGCCCCATCCCACCTCCACGCACGGGGTCCCCTCTCCAGTAGGAGGGCACCCCAGCCTCGCCAGCACGCATGGGGATCTCTTGAAAACTTCAGAGCTAAGCCCCATCTCACCTCCACGCACGGGGTCCCCTCTCCAGCAGGAGGGCACCCCAGCCTCGCCAGCACGCATGGGGATCTCTTGAAAACTTCAGAGCTAAGCCCCATCTCACCTCCACGCACGGGGTCCCCTCTCCAGTAGGAGGGCACCCCAGCCTCGCCAGCACGCATGGGGATCTCTTGAAAACTTCAGAGCTAAGCCCCATCTCACCTCCACGCACGGGGTCCCCTCTCCAGTAGGAGGGCACCCCAGCCTCGCCAGCACGCATGGGGATCTCTTGAAAACTTCAGAGCTAAGCCCCATCCCACCTCCACGCACGGGGTCCCCTCTCCAGCCGGAGGGCACCCCAGCCTTGCCTGCACGCATGGGGATCTCTTGAAAACTTCAGAGCTAAACCCCATCCCACCTCCACGCACGGGGTCCCCTTTCCAGCAGGAGGGCACCCCAGCCTCGCTTGCACGCACGGGGATCCCTTGAAAACTTCAGGGCTAAGCCCCATCTTACCTGCATGTATGGGGTATGGAGGGCACTCCTCTCCCCATTTCCTTTCATTTTTTCTCAACAGGATGGATTTGTCGTGGTCAGACGTTTTCGTCTTCCTCCGTGTTGTCTCGTCTTTAAGGAACTTAGAGAAGACCATCCGTGCCCAATGCTGCCAGCATATCTGCCGGAACACCTGGGAAATAAATTGTTGTTCTCAGTGTAGATGTTCTGCTGTTGTTTGCACTCCGGAAAGCAGGCTGGATGGGGGACGGCACTGCAGCTCTCCCCCCACCCATGGGAGAATGCATGCAGTCCCAAAGGGCTGCCCGCTGATAAGTAGCACCACCCTGGGAAGCCTCAGCCTCAGCCAAGAGCTGGGGGAGAAGCAGGGGCTCCAGAGCTGCGCAGGGCCCAGGGGAGCAGCGAACTGGGATGGGGGTAGTGGAAGGTTCCACCACGTGCCGGGTCCCACCGACACTGCTCTTAGCAGGACAGAGAACATCACACTTGTGCAGCTTCTGCCATTTCTTGCTCACAACCTGCAGCAGCACCCAGCTGCATCACTGCACCTGCACTGCCGGTGGAGGAGATGTAGCTGCCCCCAGGATGCCGTGTCCCCAGGTAGCCTCTACCCCCGCAGGAGCTGAGTGGTGCCCCACAGCAGGAAGCATCACCAGGACCCCAACTGCCTTTAGGAAGTGCTACTTGCACCCCAGCACTCCTGCACCACTGCTCCCCGTTCCTCTCCATTCCCACTGCAGCCGCTCCATCTTCCTGGAGAGCAGTGGGCGTGTGCCTTCAGTGCTGGAAGACAAGAAGGAAGTTGCAGGGTGGGGGTCCAGCTTCAGAGAGGAACGTGGTACCAGGCACCCCGTCACCCCACACACAGGAGGAGGGATGCAAGAAGTGCTTTTGTCCTCTATCTGGCACCAGCCTCAGCCACAAACTATTTCCAAAGGGCACCATACAGAGGCTGGAGATGCAAGGACAGGGCTCACCTTGCTGCTGAGCTGGGAAAGGCTTTGCTGCACTTCTATGCTCACTGCAGCTCCAGACCTGCGGGAAGAGGAACTCTGTGAGCTACCTGCAGGGGGATGCAGCCCATGCACCACGGTTGCATGATTTATGATTTGACCTCTGACTGGAGATTTGCTTACAACCACTGTCACCATAGTGGTCGCCTCATATGGCACCTTCAGGGTGAAGAAGTATGCTGCGGAAGCCCTCAAAGGCCTTTTCTAGTTGTATGTTGTCATCTGGTCTCTTCCCAAAGAGGTCTCTCTGATGCATTTCTGACCCTGGGTGGTTCTGATAGATCTCTGCTCTGTTACGTTCTTTCCTAGAGTAGAGTAGAGTAGAGTAGAGTACAGTACAGTACAGTACAGTACAGTAGAGTAGAGGAACATGGATAGGATAGGATAGGATAGGATAGGATAGGATAGGATAGGATAGGATAGGATAGGATAGGATAGGATAGGATAGGATAGGAGGTGGAAGGTTCCTACGAAGACCATGCACTTAACTGCCGGAGAGCTAACAAAAAGATAAAGCACATTTATAAGCGCATTGTCCAAATGTCCCTTGGACACTGACAGTCATGGGACATGAGCTGCCTCACTAGGAAGCCCCTTCCTGTTTTCAACCACCTTCACTAGAAATAAATTTGTCCTGCTATCCATTCTGAACCTCCCATGTCATACCTCTGTGCTGTTCCTTTGTGTCCTTGCATCTGTGACAAGGAAGAAGTAAATGGCACCTCCCTCTCCATTTCCCTTTGGAAAGTTTTGGAGACAAAGAAGGTTACCTCCGTTCATCCCTACCAGCCAGCCAGACCATCTTCAGCTTCTCCTCACACCACATGCCTTCCAGCACTTTTACCAGCTTTGATGCCTTCCTTTGCATCCATGCAAGTATCGTAACATTCCCTCTAGATTGTGGAGCACAGAACTGCACACAGTATTTAAGATGAGGTTGCACCAGCACTAAATAAAGCAGAAGAATTGCCAGCCGCAGCTGGCTGTGCTGTGTTTAATGCACCCCATCCACTAAGCCAGAGACCTTCTAACAGAAGATGAGATTACTAAGGCAGGACATTCCCTTCATGAACTCCTGGGGACTATGCCTGATAAAGGCTTTGTTCTTTAAGTATCTCCAATAGCAGGTAATATCCTTAACTTTTCCAGGGCCTGAGCTTAGACCAGCAGGTCTGTTTTCCGGGCATTCTCTGCTCCCTTATTCTTGATCAGCGTAACACTATCTAGGTTCAAACCAGCAGTGCCCTCCCACGACCTTTGGCAAATAGGTGGAAAGGGTCCAGCTTTAACATCTATTAAGTCCTTCAGCACTCTAGGATGAATCACATCAGGCCCTATAGACTTATGAACACTGAGCTCGTACAACTGTTTCTTCACAATTTCTGGCCACAGTTGGGAAGTCACTGCTCTGCCGGTCATGGTCTTCAAATTCAGAGGACTCAGCAGCCTGAAACCTCTCACTGTTATGAAAAACTGAGACTAAAACGCAAAAGCTAACAAACAAACAAACAGCAAAAAAAAGACAACCAAGAAAAATCGGCCACATTAAATGCCTCAGCCTTTTCCTTATGCTACTACAAATGATGCAGAAGGTGATGTCTCCTCTCCTAAGTCATTACAAAGCATATCAGCATTGCATACCGCAGCTGAAACTGGTTATGATTTTATGATGATCTGTGGTCGTTAGCTGAAGCTGACTAACTCAGACTCTGTAGTTATATGCCTTATATGTCAAAGACAGAGGGTATATTATGGCATCCTCAGCAAAAACTTACAGGGAGTTCAACAGTCTGTATGCAATGGAGCTTGTATCAAACAGAAATCTTACTATAAGTTTCCTCTTTTTTTCTTTTTTCTTCTGGCACTCTTGGCCAGACTCCCAAATTCTAGGTATGACACTGTAGTGCCCTGTGAGGATTTCCACAAATTTGACTGTGGCAGCTGGGAAGGCAAACACTCAAGCACAAAAGTATCAGGAAACATCTTTGATGTGTTGTTGGAAGAAAACCAGCTGATATTGAAAAGGCTTTTAGGTAGGAAGAGGCCAAGCCCCACCTCACCTCAGCCTCCCTTCAGGTGCAGAGTGCGATAGGGTCTCCCCTGACTCCCCGCCAGGCTACGCAATCCCAGCTTCCTGAGCTGCTCCTCGTAAGACTTGTGCTCCAGACCCCTCACCAGCTTTGCTGCCCTTCTCTGGACACGCTCCAGGGCCTCCATGCCTTTCTTGCAGTGGGGGGCCCAAAAGCGAGCACAGTACTCCAGCTGCAGCCTCAGCAGGGCTCAGAACAGAGGGATGGTCACTTCCCTGCTCCTGCTGGCAATGCTATTTCTGATACAAGCCAGGACGCCATTGGCTTTCACGGCCACCTGGGCACACTGCTGGCTCACGTTCAGCCCAGCACGGACCAATACCCCCAGCTCTGCTTCCTCTACACACTCTTGCGGGGCAGCCACTCTGCCCCAGACCTGTAGCGCTGCCTGGGGTTGTTACGGCCAAAGTGCAGGACCAAGGATTCCCTTCGTGTGGCCTCACCCCACACAGCTAGGACATGCCGGGCCGCATGAGATCTCATCCCAGTCCTGCTCAGTGGCATCATCTATTTGAACAGGAGCGAGCTGATGAGCAGCTTCTCGATAGGGTTGGCATTTGCTTTACACAATCGAAATCCGCTGCCTCTGTAAGTCTTTGCCTCTTACTACCACTAGATGGTACCCTTAGCGAGCATTTCCCCTACCTCTGCGAAGTCCAGTTTAATACTCAACCGCAACGTTTCGGAATTGATCAAGTCTGCAGTTTTCTCACGAACAGTACAGGGCCAGGATGCTGGCGCTGGCTGCTAGTGACTGCTAGTAGTAGACTCAAGTGAACAAAGCTGAAGGTGTGTTCAGTATATCAAGCCCAGTACAAAGGCAAGTATACACTGCTATATCACTTGCTCTGCCCTTACGGTGGGCGGGAAGGGGAAGGAGGGGATTTACTCCCCCAGTCTCCACGCAGAGGTTTAGGGATGCAGAGTTTAGGGACGTGAGAAATACAAGGATCCTGACAGCTCTAGTGCTCCCAGAAAGGCATCCTTGAAGAGCAGCCTTGAACGGAGAAGCGTTACTGCGCTCTCCGTAGCTGCAGTTTGGTACTTCAAGGAGTAAACCCGCACTTCAGAAGGAATGGTAGAATCACAGAACCATTAGGGCTGGGAAAGAGCCTCACACGGCCACGTCCAGCCCCGACCCACAAAGAGTCCTTCCGCGGTTTGTCCTAAGGGAATAATGACGCTATTTGAATAGTCATCATCCAAGTTGCTTTATTGCTAAACCAATATCACGGGAGGACAAAACCGGCCACAGCCGGGGATGGCGGTGCCGTGCCCGCAGGCCGGCGCCCCGGACGCCGCTTTGAAGGGCGCAGCCCGGATGGGCGCTGCGGACGGAGCCCCGGGAGGTACCGACGGCCGCGGCCCCGCACCTCCCCGCTCCGCTCCGCCCCGGCCCGCACCTCCCCGCTCCGTCGGGCAGCCCCGGCCGCGGCCGCGGGAGAGACAGAGGAGGAGGCGCGAGGAGGAGGGCAGGAAGCCGTTGCCGGGGCGGCGCGCGGCTGGGGCGGGCGCTGTGCGGGTGGCAGCCCGTTGGAACGCGTGCCGTTGCCAGCGGCTTGCTTGCCGTGACGCCGCTAAGCACGGCTGCCTGCTTCACCCGGAGCCGAGCCGACGCCGCGCTGCCAGGTGGGGAAACGGGCCGGGCGGGCGGGGAGCGCTTCGAGCCGAGCAGCGCCGGGCTCTGCCGTCCTCCCGAGTGCCGGCACTGCCTCCGGCATTAAGGCGACCGGCAGCTTTCGTCGCCGCCCGTCTGCTTCGGCCGTTGAGCGACAGAAGACGCGGCGCTGGGGCGCGGCTCGGGCAGGCCGAGCCTAATCTCCGTCCCGCGTTCCTCCTCCTGCGCTCTTTTTCATGGAAAGCTGTGCCAGCTTCTGCAAACGTACAGCTTCCTGAAAAAGTAAGTGTGGTAAACCCGTAATTTTGTCAGTACGGGCAAGATTGTAACCGACAGCTAACAGAAAATAAACATGGGAGGGAGTGGGCTGAAAGAAAGATGCAGAACCACAGAAGTTGCAAGAAAATAACTGGTGATTATATTTCTTCCCACCTAGATATAACACAGTTGAACAGAGAGAGCTTGTGAAACAAGAGATCTTGAAGGCAAAGCACAAGGGCAGGGAGAAGCTCAGCCTCGGATAGGTGTACATGGCCGCAGCCAGCAGGCGGGCAAGAAGAGGCTAGCAGAGACACAGGCCAAAGAGCAGCGAGACCACCTCAGCTACGGAGCAGCCAGAGCGCCTGAAAATGCGACAAGCACCAGGTACCACAGACACGCACTCAGGGGAGAGACCCCTTCACCAGGGGCTGTTCCCCACGCACGGGGTCCCCTCCCCAGGTGTCACAGTTTTATGACTTTTGGCTATCAGTATTCCACACCATAACATCATGTACTGCACTGGGGGTTTCACTTTTAATGCTCAGTTCTGAATATTTGTCTGACGGAGAAGAACTACATTTCCCAAGGAGGCTTTGCGGTCAGCGAGGAGATATAACTGTGTGCAAGGTCACCTGATCTTTCTTCTTTGCCTGCTCTATTCCATCTGCACTTCTCCATTTGCAATTTGCCGTCTGCTGTTATCCATCTGCTCAACTGAACTGGACCTACACCTCAGCGTTGTGACAAGACCTACCTACCTGACAAACTCTCTATCTCTCTCACTGTATTTTGCTGATTGCTAAACGACATTGCTCGACGTCGGATTGTTGCTGCTGTTTTCAATTGCTTTGGAGTTGATGCAGGTGAAGAAGAGCATAGAAAGAAGAAGGATGAGGTG
The DNA here is from genome assembly GCF_026119805.1 of Tympanuchus pallidicinctus. Lineage (NCBI taxonomy): Eukaryota > Metazoa > Chordata > Aves > Galliformes > Phasianidae > Tympanuchus > Tympanuchus pallidicinctus. The sequence goes on from NW_026294775.1 coordinate 6,901, forward strand.
ACCTTGCATACAGTTATATCTCCTTGCTGACCGCATAGCCACCTGGGGAAAAGTAGTTCTCCTCTGTCGGACAAATATTTGGAACTGAGCATTACAAATAAAACCCCCAGTGCATTACACGATGTTACCGTGTGTAATACTGATAGCCAAAAGTCAGAAAACAATGACATGGGCCACAGAACCGGGCCAAAGAGGCAGTAAACCGTTGACACCAGGTGGAGGGACCCCAGCCTCCCCCCCCACACAAGGGGATCCCTCGAAAACTCGAGGGCTAAGCCCCATCCCACCTCCATGCACGGGTTCCCCTCTCCAGCCGGAGGGCACCCCAGCCTTGCCTGCATGCATGGGGATCTCTTGAAAACTTCAGAGTTAAGCCCCATCCCACCTCCACGCACGGGGTCCCCTCTCCAGCAGGAGGGCACCCCAGCCTCGCCAGCACGCATGGGGATCTCTTGAAAACTTCAGAGCTAAGCCCCATCCCACCTCCACGCACGGGGTCCCCTCCCCAGCAGGAGGGCACCCCAGCCTTGCCTGCACGCATGGGGATCTCTTGAAAACTTCAGAGCTAAGCCCCATCCCACCTCCACGCACGGGGTCCCCTCTCCAGCAGGAGGGCACCCCAGCCTTGCCTGCATGCATGGGGATCTCTTGAAAACTTCAGAGCTAAGCCCCATCTCACCTCCACGCACGGGGTCCCCTCTCCAGCCGGAGGGCACCCCAGCCTTGGCTGCACGCATGGGGATCTCTTGAAAACTTCAGAGCTAAGCCCCATCCCACCTCCACGCACGGGGTCCCCTCCCCAGCAGGAGGGCACCCCAGCCTCGCCAGCACGCATGGGGATCTCTTGAAAACTTCAGAGCTAAGCCCCATCCCACCTCCACGCACGGGGTCCCCTCCTAAGGCCGAGGGCACCCCAGCTCCATCCGCACAGAAGGGGTACTGGGTCCCCTCCCCAGGCGGAGGGCTCCTTTCTGCCCGCATCCTTTTTTTTGTCCACAGGAAGCTCTGCATTATGGTCCACCTTTTTCATCATCCTCCCTATTTCTTCTGCTATTGAAGGATTTGTAGGAAGACAAGGCGAACACAAAGCACGTAGCATATCTGCGGGAACACCTGGATAATAAAAAATTTTGCTCACCTGACATTTTCCGCTCTTCTTTCCGTCCCGTAAAGCAAGCTGGAGGAGGTACAGAGCAACTGGTCTCCCCCCAACCACTAGAATTTTCATGCACTTCCAGTGTGCAGCCCCCATCTAAGCATCACCACGCAGGGAAGCCTCAGCCTCAGCCAAGAGCTGCGGGACGAACAGGGTCTCAAAATCTTAGTGGGGCCCCGCGGAACAGAGATCTGGAATGGGGACACTGGGGGGTTCTACCACATGCTGGCTCCCACAACGCTGCGTTTAGCAGGATAGAGAACATCACAATGTTGTGCAGCTTCTGCCATTTCTTGCTCACAGCCGGCAGCAGCACCCAGCTGCATCACTGCACCATCATTGCCGGTGGAGGAGGGCAGATAAGATTCACTTGTCCCCAGGATGCTGTGTTGCCATGCAATCCCTACCTTCGCAGGAGCAGGGAGGTGCCCCATAGCAGGAAGCATCACCGGGACCCCAAGTGCTGATAGGAAGCAAGAGCTGCTGTCACCCCAGCACCACTGCTCCCATTTCCTCTCCATTCCCATCGCAGCCACTCCATTTTCCTGGAGAGCAGTAGGCGTCTGCCTTCAGCGCTGGAAGACAAGAACGAAGCTGTAGGGTGGGGGCCCAAATTCGGGGATGAGCATGGCTCTGGGCACCCCATCACCTCATAAACAGGAGGAGGGATGCAGGAAGTGCTTTTGTCTTCTATCTGGCATCACCCTCAGCCACAAGCCCCATCCAAAGGTCTCCATCCAGAGGCTGGAGATGCAAGGACAGGGCTCGCCTCGCTGCTGAGCTGGGAAAGACTTTGCTGCACTCCACTCCTCACTGTAGCCCCAGCCTGTGAGCCACCTGCAGAGGGATGCCTGGCTGGCAGCCCCTGCACCAAGGTGTAAGGGGACAGGCAGTCCCCACACCGTGGGGGGGCCTCGCACCCCAGCATTCCCAGCACTCACCACCTCCACGGTCTCCTTGTTGCCAGAACAGCTCGCGGCTCTGGGTCGATCCTGGCTGCAGCCCTCGCTCAACCTGCCACAGGAGATAGGCAAGAAAGAGAAAATGATGCAAAACAAGCTTCAAAGCAAGCATTGCAAAGACACATTGCTTTTGTTGCAGCAGCCCTTTGCCTTACTCCTTGCACCCAGCAACTCCGGGCTGGGGAGGCACGGCCCCATCCTGCTCACCTCATCACCACAAGCAGGGGTCTGCAGCACCCACAACTCCCTCCACCAGAGGCTGAAGGCAGCTCAGGGTGCTGCCTGGGATCGGGGAGCTGAGCAGATCCACAAAAATAAAGGCAGCAACACCAGACTCACACCAGTCCCCAAAAGTAAGGCTAAGGAAGCAGGTACTGCAGGCCAAGACCGAAAAAGAAGACGTGGAGCCCCCAGCAGATCCTGAGATGGATCGAGCAATTGGACAAAGACTGATGCATGCTAAAATGCAGTGGCACAGGCAGCAGTTCTATCTGTAAGTCCCAGCAAGGGGAAGAGGGTAAACAGGCTTCCAACTCCAAGGACACGGATGGCAAAAGCATGCAACATGAGGCAGACTGGACCCTTGTCTCTATGCAGAGCAGAAAGAAGAGCCTGCCCCTTGCCCCTGAAATCGCTCTAACCAACAGCTACGAAGCTCTGGGGAACAAGAAGAAGGAGGTGTGGAGAACTCCGCACAACCAGAAGGGAACAACCATGTGAAGACAGTCCAACCAAGGAACCAGTGCCACCAAAGAAAAGACTCATACAGCCAAAGGTAAAGAATATTAAAAAGAAACACATCGTACCCTCTAAAACCTGTAGCAAGCGATGAAAAATAAGGTTGGTAGTTGTGTAGTGAAGAGAAAATGAAGTACAAGACAAATTCTCATAGCAGTAAAAGTATTGCCAGTGGCTTGGAACAGAAGAAAAATATCGAGTAGATTATCTTGACAATCATGTTCCTCTGTCCTGAAATCTGTACTCAGCCTGGCGCTGTGGTTTTGGTTAAACTATGCGGCACACAAAGGAAAACAGAGATAAAAAGTGCTACGTCACTTACTAAATTCTGCATGGTAAAATGAACACAAATTATCACATAAGACTCAGCGTACTACGAATAAACTGAAACTGTGTGTATTGGTCTGGCTAAATCTCTATAAGAATGTCCCATGTCAAGTTACCTGTGCATTGCACATAGCTGATTACAGCATGTATTTAATTGTACTTAAGGTTTGCTCACATAGTGGACAACTTTATTGGACTTTCTGCTGTTATTTTTTTACAGTCACACTGAAGTCACGTTCTGTTCCACTTTTTCTTCTTTTTCCTCTTCTTCACAATACTTTCGCATCAAGCATTCATTTGTAAAGCTTTTCCTGGAATTCACATTATCTTTTTTATCCTTTCCCTGGCATTATTTAGGGCCGTTCCTACAGTGCTTTTGAGTAGCTACCATGAGAGGTTTGCCAGTCTCTACAAAGATAGCAAGACATAAACTAATATTTTAAAATATTGCTAATCTCTGAGAAAACTTCTACAGATTAAAAAACAACAAGCAAACAAACAACCAAAACCCCCATTTGAAAACTAGAGTTTTATCTCCAAAGTTTTGTCTTTCATCGGTGACCGTTGTTTGCACTTAACTTTTAAAAGACATCTTTGTATCTTCGTCCATAGACATTCATTTATTTGATGTTTTACATCGTTGGTTTACCATCCATTAAGCAGATCATTGTTTAAAAGCAAGCATTCTCCTCTGCTCGCTCATGAGCTACTTCTTTCCTGCTCTCGGTTATCAAGTCATTATGAAGTTAAGAAACCATCTCATGCTAACTTTGAAAATGTTGACTCATCCTGGCAAAAATGACTTCCAGCACTGGTTTTGAAACCAACGCTTTTTTTAACATTCAACAAACATTAAGGTGGCAGTCACAGTTTGCTTCCATCAACATCTCCCTGATTCCAAGATCAGAATATTTGGATTTAATGCTGAATGAATTCTGTGCCCTGGATTGTATAGTGCCTACCTATGTAACTGTGTAAAATTAAGTTTAAAGCTTCACTAACAGCGCCCAACTGTACATATTACGGAAACTCGGGATTGCAGCCTAGCTTTCTTAGTTCTAAATGTGGCAAGAATCCAAATCAGTGGTAAAACCAGCATACTATTCACACAACCCAGTGATATTCATCATCTGAAGAAGCAGCCATTTAAACAACAACAACACAAGCTTACACATAAAATAATGCTAAAATATAGATTTCTTAAAATCAGTATTTCATACCCAAGAGAAAATACATCGCTTCAAAAAACAGTATCCAGACAAATTACACTAACTCATTTATTTCTTCCTGCTAGGTGCACAAATCTTACAGCACGAATACCACTTACCCATCACCTTCTCTAACTTTCTCTTCTACTTCTGTATCTATCTCCATATTACAGCTAGACTAGAAATGGTTCAACGAACAGTCACACAACAGAGCCAAGGCTTCTCTTCGTCTTCATTTCACCTACACAAATCCAACACCTCAAAGATCTCTTTCTTACAATGTTCTCTTCAATTTAAGACTGATTTACTGAGTGTGATTCTTGTTAGTGGCTTTTAGGAGCAGATGAGACAGAATGCAGAAAGGTTGTTGTGCAGACCGTTCCGTATTGCAGCAAAGGAAAGAACTCAGTGATCCCAAGATCCCTTCATCCCATGTGCTAGCCTTTTACAGAAGTTAACAATGACATGAGATGTAAAAGATGACTTGGACAACTTGGAGTAAGTCTTGTTGCCATGTCATATCAATGTCAGCTTTTACAATCAATTGCAAATTAGATAGGATTAAGGAAAACAATAGTCATTATTCTAACCCATATTTTTACATACTTTTCTACCTGTTATCGTTTTAGCATAAATCATTGAAGAGATTATGATGATCCATATTGCAAAAACGTTTAAAATACATTTGGACACAGATGTACATTGCAGCCTATCAGACAGCAACAGATGATCTAAGTCATCAAATGTATTCTGAGAGCTATGTTAAAAGACCAGAGAGCTGCCTCTAAATAATTCAAATTTGACTATGCAAGAACTCTATCCCAAGCAAGCATCAGTGTTATAACCACGTCAGTAATTGCTGGCCAGCAGTGTGTGGCTGCTGAATAAGAGACTTGGTCCTCCCAGAATTGGTATTCAGTTCTGGCATCTCATGTTCCTTTGGGTCCTTTTAGGAATATCAGTGCTCTCACCTCTAGTTTTGCATCCAGATGTGGAGTCCTCAGAACAGGAGAGACAAAGGAGGGCTGCAAAAATGATCCGAGGGATTGAACACCCCCTGTAAAGATGGGCTGAAAGAGCCGTGGCTGTTCATCCTGGAGAAGAGAAGGCTCTGAGGTGACCTGATAGTGGCCTTTCAGTATCTAAAGGGCATATCTGTAGGAAAGAAGGAGACAGACTCTTTAAGAAAAGCCTGTGGTGATAGGACAAGGGGAAATGGTTTTGAACTAAAAGAGGGGAGAATTAGATTGGATATAAGGAAGAAGTTTTTGACAGTGAGGGTGCTGAGGCAGTGGAACACGTTGCCTAGAGATGTGGCTGATGCCCCTTCCCTGGAGACTTTCCAGGCAAGGCTGGATCAAGCCCTGGGCAACCTGATTTAGCTCTGCATTGTCCCTGTTCACTGCAGGGGAGTTGGCCTAGATGATCTTTAAGGATCCCTCCTAACTCAAATGATTCTATGATCAGGGCAAAAATGAAAGGTTTTTGCATGTTGTATTGATACAATTTCACCTTATCAGTCACTTCTATGATTTTTAAAGTTCCCTCTTAATTTATAGCATATTATCAAATCCTGAAGTATAATATTGTTCAGCCAATTCTATCTTCTTCTACTGGCTGCTCCACTACTTTTTCACACCTAAATTACAGATTTTTTTTTCCAGGGTTCCAACATTCTCAAACCCTGCGCTTCTTTCCCTTATTTAAAGGTGATCTTTGTTAACTTACAAGTTTTACAACATTTGAATCTCCAAGCAGTAATTCACTTTTGGCTCTGAAAGTAAAATAACAAGGTGGACTTTGGGAATTCCATCAAAATCCAGTTCACCTGCATCATCATCATCATCATTCTGCATCTACAGAATCCTACTTTACACAACTGCCTATGTAAATATATGCTTTCTGCTCATGTCTTTCCCTCAGTGAAATAGAATCATAGAATCATAAAGATTGGAAAAGACCTCTAAGATCATCTGGTCCAACCGTCCCCCCTACCACCAACATTGCCCGCTAACCCGGCTTGCACTGGTAGCGGGGGTTGCCATAAGCCAGGTTCAAGACTGTGCGCTTGGATTTGTTGAATCTCTCAGGTTCACCCTGGGTCCACTTCTAGCACCTGTCTAGATCTGTCTGGATGACGTCTCGTCCCTTGGGCATGTTGATTGCACCAGGCAACTTTGTGTCATCTGCCAGCTTGCCAAGGGTGCATTCCATCTCACCGCTGGTGTCATTTATTAAGATGTTAAAGAACACTGGTCCCAGTTCTGACTCTTGAGAGGCACCACTCATCACCGATATCTGTCTCAACATTGAACCACTGACCACTACTCTCTGGGTATGATCTTATAACTACTTCTTCATCCATCATGCAGTCCACCCGTCAAATCCATATCTTTCCAACTTGGAGAGAAGTATATTCAGGAAGGATCGTGTCAAATGCCTTACTAAAGCGCAGACAGATGACATCAGTTGCTCTTCCCTTGTCCACCAACACAGTCATGCCATCATAAAAAGCAACAAGTTTGGTCAGGCAGGACCTGCCCTTGGTAAAGCCATGCTGGTTGTTCCATCTCTGATAGTGCAGATATACCCAGGAAATGAGCTGTTAGCTGAAGGAGCGGAGGATGACCATGCCAAGAGAGTCCCGCTCTCCCATTGACTCACTGTTTCACCATGACATGAATCACCATGTCGGGAGAATCATTCTGTTAACGTTTTTGAAGGTGTTTAAGGACTAGAGATCAGAATTGGAGGAAGGTATGGCAAAGTGTTAGAGATGGAGAGTGAGGAAGGATAAGTCATTTTTGTACTGCAACTCCTGTGTACAGTGCAGCAGCAGAGAGATCCTCAGTGTTGCTTGATCTTTGCATGACCCAGGTTGAGTGACCATGTCAATCCTGCTAAGCTCCTGACCTCATCACTCTGTCAGCTCAGTTTTTCTTCTTTTCCATTTTGAACCTTTCTTGTTTGCTTGCTTGCTTTCTCACTTACTTGCTTGCTCTTTCTTTCTCTCTTTTGTTTGTTCTTGTCCCTCACCTCCTTTTCTGCTAAAGGTTTTCTTCTGATCTTGCCACATCTCATAGTTTCCAATCCCTTAGAAGAGAAAACCTTGCTTTCAGGACAGGAGCTTCTCAGCTCTACGTATTGCTGTGCAGTGTTGAGAGAGGAGTGAAGCTCTTCTAAAACATACCACAGCACTGACTGAACGGTACCTAGGACATAAACATTTACTGGTAGCCCTCCTGCTAGCCTGATCAGAGCCTATAGTAACATAAAAAAGCAAATGCCATCTATCATAATCACTCAGAATTTAGTGCCAGACTACATGGAGAATCCTGTCAACATTTCTTGATAAATCAGGATAATCTTCACAAATCTTCTCCACTTGTTGCTTGCCTCCTAGATCCAATATTATTATTTTTCCTGATACAGAGAGGTTAGAATTTTCCCTTAATGGTCCTCTGTCTGGATCTTCCTAATCAGTTCACAGTCTAAAACTGCATGAGGTATCTAAAAGAGCATGGCTTGACATAACATTGACTGTGTTTGTAGAATTCATTTAAGTGAAAGTTTGCAAATTTTTTTCATTTTTCATTTATTTAATAATAGTATGTGGAAATGCAACCTATTACTCTGAAATGTAGGTCTTGTGTTGTATTCGTGCCCTTTGGTTTACATAGATAATTCTCATAGCTTAATGCAAAATAGCAACTATTTTGAAAATATCATAATTTAAGGAGGTAGAAAACCCTAATGTTTGGGTAGTCAAGTGAAACTGTTCTAGGCTCCAACCAAGACCCAAGATTCCAGGCCTTCATGTTCAAGAAATTACCTATCCTTGATAGAGAATTTTTTTCTTCTTAACATACTTTTATGATGGCACAGTAATCAGAACAGAGCCAGCTTCCTTTGTGGTTTCCCTGGAAAGGCTGAAATGTAAACCATTCCCAATGCCCTATCTGTTTCTCTGCAGTGTCCCCCATCTCCTGTTTACTACTCTTGCTGGAAAGAAGTGTGACAAGCTTAAGATGGAGGATGAGGAAGGCTACACCACACTAAATTTACGACTCCCAGCTTCAGTTATTACTGATGGATACTCAAGCAATAACAAATGTCCTATATTTAGTACTCCAGCCCATTGTGTTACAGTAGACAGTAAGTACATATGGAAATCAGTTATCTGTCTGAATCGGGATGTAACTTGAATTAGCATGTTCATCTTGGTTACTCTAGAATCCTTCAAAACTTTATAGTATATTCTTGTTTAAATTTTCATTGAAAAAGCAGTCTTAGGTGATGTGCTGTATGATCACAGAAGATACTTTTTCTGAAGACTTTGAGGTCTATATTTATGCCAATTATTTTGTTCTATTTATGTAAACACAGAAGACAAATTCTGCCTTCATATAGATGTTATTATTTTGGTAAGACTTATTTGTTACAGTAGGGTACTGCAAGAGAGAAAGACAGCCTTTGGAAATTGAAGGAGCTTGCTCAGCCAGTGGAACCAGAAAGTTGCTCTGTTTTTCAGTCATAGTATGAATGCAAGCTCATATGGGAATGTATTTTTATTTGTTCAGAGTCTTTCTAAAAGGAAAATGAGTGTTAAATAAAGTAGTTCAAAGTTTTTCTGTAAGGAGACTGAATGTTAAATAAGTTTTGTTAAGTAAGTGTATTGTGCTTGTGGAATGCCTGAGTCCATAAGAATGCAACCTGAATACAGTTGCTGTTGCTCAGAACTTAAGGAACAGGCTTTTGCATGAAATAAGCATAATTGATGCTAATCATATATTGAACAGAACAGTCATAGACTAAACTGATATAACTCTGGTGCTGTTTGGAATAGATCCAGCACTATCCTCTGAAAGTGAGAAGGATGGATAAGCTGTTGGCAAGCAGAAGCCAGAAAGGCAGGGATACATATTAGGTAGTCTTATCTAAAGGCAGAGTTTCCCAGAAGAAAACATGATGGCAAGCTCAGAAAACTCTTAAATGACCTCTTTTTGGACATAAAGGACATGTAGGTAGACTTGTGTACCAATTAATTAGGAGTAATCACCATAGTTCATCTTTGCCACTCTGCATCTTGAAAGGGCTAACTAGGTTTAAGTCTGATTAAGTTGCTCAGGCTGTTGCCTGTTTGAATTTTGGAAACCTCCAGGCATGGAGATCTCACAGTCTCTGTGTGCACCTATTCCAGCATGGAAAGGAAGAATTGTTTTTCTTCGCATCTAATCAGAAGTTCTTCTGGTGCAAATTGTGACTGCTGCATTATACCCTTTTCTGTGCCTCTGAAAAGGCTGTGGCTCTGTCTGTGAAGCTCTTCTACACAGTGGGGGACTGAAATTAGGTCCCTTAGCTTCCTTCAACTATTCTGTAGGTGTGACTTGTATTATCCATCTTAGTGGTTCTCTGCTGGACTCTATAGCTAGTTTACATCTCTCTTGACTGAAGGACCCCAGCACTGGACATGTTACTCCAGATGTGACTTCATGGCTGCTAAACAGAGAAGAAACTGATTTCTTTCAAGCTGCTGCCTACAGTCTTGACAGTGCAGCACAGTGATGGTCAGCTTTCCCTTCCATAAGTGCACGCTGGTGACTTGTGTTCACGTTGTACACCAGGACCTTGAAATCTTGATCACTATACATGCTTTCCAGCTGCACTGGTTAATGGAGTCATACTGTTAGAAGTAGAGGACTTTGCATTTGTCTTTTCCAAGCTCTGTTGCACTTGCAGCTCATTCCTGCTTTAAAAAGCATCTCTACCCTCCTGCACACCAGTCACTACCCACAGCATTGTGTCTTCTGCAATCTTGTGAAATGGCCTTAACCAAGAAAGATTAGGATCATCTTTCTCAGCTGTGGCTATGTAAGTTACCAGTCTGGGTATCATCTAGGCACTTCTGGAGGATACTTCTTTTCACCTTATAAAAGACTTGTTCCTTGCATGCACTGGACTCAAATAATAGTCCAAACAAAGTTACAAACTTGGCATTTGTAACCAGTAGAGTGTGGATTGGACTTGGAAAAGTATTACAGAAAATTGTAGATCACTACTTCACGAAATAATTGTATATGAAAATATTTTAATTAGAGGATAGTCAGCTTTAAATTTCTGGAGGACTATATTCCTGATGGGGCATTGATATCCAATGGAAATTTTGAGAAAGAGCCTGAAGAAAGATGCACAGTTTAATGCTGGAACGCTGCAAGCATTTTGAAATTCCAATCAGATGCTAGAAATTTTTTATCTAAAACTAGATGGTATCTTTTTTCCTTCATGACGAAATCTCACAGTTTGTTTTACTATTTCTAGAATTGTGGAAATTTCAAAACTGAATTTACTTACCTACTTTCTGAGAAGAGATTTTGCTTTAAAACACTACACTACAGCCTCTGTTAATACATATTTTCAGTGGATATTTCTAGAAACAAAAAACAAAACAAACAAAAAAACTCCTAGAAATTCAGGACAGTGATAACAAAAACTTTGTGGTAAGTAAAAGAGAAGGTCTACAGAAGAGATAAGGGGGTGATGCTGGAGAGCAGGTAACACCACTGTGAGGAGGCCTTTTTGTTGCTGATTTTTTTTTCTTGTTTGTTCCAGGAGTCTCTGCCTCATCCGCCATAAGGCAACCAGCAACCTTGGCATTCTTCGCTTTGAGCCTGGTGCTGCTCACAGGTCTGGTGGTCTTACTGTCCCTGTGTAAGTACTGTGGTGTCCCGAGGTACTGCTGTGCAGTGATTTACTTCCAGCAGTGCAACTGCTGTGTCTGTTTATGCTGACCATCCCTCCAAACACCCATGGAAATAATATAACAAGAATGGAAAATTCCCTGCTCCATTGTGCATCTGCACATGTCACTTAGATTGACTTTGGTCTGTATTCACAGCCTCTGCCCCATCCCACACTGACAGAAAACCTTCCAGGTGCAACAAAACTTCCACTGCACTTAAAAGGAGTAACCGAGGAAAGGCTGAATCCTTCCTCAAATGCTTAATTTTTGTAACTGAAATTCATCTCCTTGGCTACACAGTGCCTCCAGTGACTGTTATTGCAATCTTTCAATTACCATTCCCACTTTCTTGAATTGCAAGTTTTTTGCAAGGATGACAATTTGATGACAGTAGAAACATTTCAATTTATCAATTGGAGCTGATGCTACAGTACGTATCGAAGCAAAGAGAGAGTTCAAGCTCCTTTTCAGTGGGAAGGATTCTTTTGCAAGCACTCAGGACAAACGCTCAGGGTAGTCCAGGATTGTTAGCTCAGAAATATTTATGTGAGTTTCTAGTTCGCCGTCCGATGCATCCCAAGCTGAAGTATTAGTAACCACAAATATAAACATTTAAACCTTTGTTTAGATCACTTTTGAAATTCTCCAAGGGTAGAGATGCCACCACTTCTTTTCTCAGTGCTGGAGCTTGATGAAGAACTTTCTTCTAGTGACCAACATAAATACCTCAATTCTTAATTTGTGATGGTTGCCTACTGTCATATTGCTTTCTGCTCTCCGGGGCAGTTTTGCTCCCTTTTTGTAAATGTCCTTTGAGTAGCTATAGACCCCTATTAAATCCATTTGCAATTAATTCACTTTTGGCTGAAAATCTCCTTCACCCTACTCCTTTCAAAAAATAACAATACAGATGATGTATAGGCCGCACATGCAAATAAATCAGACAAAAATTGGAAGAATACCAAGAGCTACAATTTAAAATTATTTTTAAAGGAAAAACTCTGATAAGAATTTTCATCCCTTCAGTTTTTCAGATATACCAGGACCCTGAAGAAGGAAAGAAGCTGCAGGCCATGAGGGAAGCATTGTGTTTTGAAAGGAGGGCAAGGAACGGTAAATGTACTGATTATGTATATAAGCTTGAATCATCCACTTTCAGAGCCCATTGAGAGCTGTAAAACCATGGGGAAAATAATCTGTTCACCTACTGTCTGCTTGTAAGTGTGGTGGTATTTGAGATGTAGACATGAACAAAATAACATGTATAACAACTTGTCTCTCACAGGCCTCCAAACATCTCAGATGATTCCTAACTACCCTTAATCTTCTTTCCTCAGTCAAGCCAGCAGCTGAAGCCCCAGTGTTACTTGCAAATGTGCAAGTACTCTCTCTCTGATTTTTAGAAACAGAATGTGCTGTCTGTCCAGCAAGGTGGAAAAGCAGTGAAGTTGGCAGCTGCTTCTATGTTTCAAAACAGAAGAAAACATGGAAAGAAAGCCAGGAGTTCTGTTCCACGAGAAACTCCACACTTATTGTGCTGAAAGACAAAATAAAGATGGTATAGTTTTAATCTCATTCTTCCTTTATGTCACATGTATTTTAACGTCAAGAAATGTGGCGACCAGAAATTAGTTTGGTCATTTACAAGGCCTTTATTTGTTTCCTCTGTGTCAAGTGGTCTTTTTGAAAATTAGAGGATTTTTATGACTTGTAACACTTTCTTGTGTTACACTAATTGTGTTAGCAAAAATGACACTGAATTTATGAAATACCTAAATTAGCTTATCCCTAGATAAATTGCATATTGTCAGCATGGAAAGGACACCTAGCACACAGAACATATATCTCTGTTATCTCTTTCCACAAGTTTTGTTGCTGAGAACTCCTAGCATCAAACCTAGGTCTACAATTGATCTAGAGTGGTCAGTACACAATGCTGTCATTTGTTGTATAAAATGGCAGTCCACAGTTTGGGTTTTGTCACTGTATTACACCCTTCAAAGACTGACATTAATGACAGCACAAAGGATAGACAGCAGAGGATTTCATTATGACTGAATAAGATTTAGGGAATTAATAGTTTTAAATAAGCTTCTTAATTTTGTTATTTTTGTTGACTAATGAAAAATTAGTAATTTACTGGCAGAAGCATATTTCCCCTTTCTGTACTCACGTATCTGGATACCTCTTTTTCACTAGCTGTTAAGCTTACACAAAGCCCAAAAATCCTTGTTTGCTTTTGGCTATGTAAAACTTTTGAAAGGAAAATGCTTGTGTGAAAATCCCTCCTTTTTTCAGATGGAGTTAGTTTCAAATGTGAGTTCTCAACTCTCTTACTTTAAGGCATAAATACCCATTTGGATTTTTTTTTTTTAATGAAAATCAGCTGGATATACACAAGTAGAGAACTGATACGTTACTTGGTCTAGCAGAACTGAAGAGCAATGAAGCTGGCAAAGGGTCTTGAAAGCAAGAGTTACGAGGAGCCTAGAGAAGAGGAGGATAAGGGAAAACTTCATCACTCTCTTACAACTACCTGAAAACTTGAAAGAAGGCTGCACGATGGAGAGTGTTGGTCTCTTTTATCAGGTGCCAAGTGATAAGATGTGATGCAACAGCCTAAAGTTGCACCAGGAGAGGTTTGAATTAGCTGTTTAGAAGAACTTCTTCATGGAAAGTTTCTCCCCTCCCCATCCCTGGAGATATTTAATGGATGTGTGCATCTGAAACTTAGGGGCACGGTTTACTGATAGACTTAGTAGGGTCAGGTGATGGTTGGTTTGATGATTTTAAAGATCTTTTCAACTCAAATTTTCTATGGAAAACTTTCTTCTCAGCTTTAAACTTTCTATGATTCTATGATCCTGAGCTCAGAATCCTTGTCCATTTTGCTGGACAACACCTGACCACCACACCTTGAATGACCATTCAAGAGATGATTTTTGTGTGCTATATAAATCCATGTGTAGTTTGATGACAGATGCATGGGTGTTTGCTTTATCTTCCGTGTTTGGCATGTATCACTGGAACCTGACTGAAACTAGGCCAAGTTAAGCTAGTTGTAGATTTTCAATTGTGGATGAGTCCCTAAGCATCCCTACGAAGAAATAGTTTCTGGAGGATCTGAGCAGGTTAAGATGCTGAGGAACATCTTAAAAAGCACATATAGGGAATTATTCAAGTGCCTAAGCATAGTTGTCTAGTGCAATCTGAGATGCACTGGAGTATACTCTCTCACCTTTAAATAATGCTTCAGAATGACATAATTCTCCCGTATGTTATGGGTGTCTGCCAGCAGACCTATGACAACACTTTAGACAGCTTAGGCTATCCAAAATGGTGTTAGAGGACTGTGCTTAGCAAACAAATTCTCCCTTGTAGGCAGGGATTCATTCCACTTAACACCAGACATCTGCATTGTAAGTGGTCTCCAAAGCTTACTTCTTAGGCTTCATTACAAGCCAGTGGAAGATCTAGCCAATACAATCACTACTCTCTACCATTCCCACTGCATGAGATGAATCACATCTCAGACTTCATTTTGGCCATATCTCTGCTGACTCTAACTGGGGCTTCAACAATGCCCTCATGTCTGTAACATAAATACTTTAAGACAGAAAAAATAATATATTTTTCTTTATAAAAGCATTTGTTTTGCAGATCCAAGGCACATTTATCTTGTGACAGTTCAATAAATAAAGGTATTTGAAGGATCCTATAATCAGAGCAGCCAGCATTGTATCATGGAAACAAGAATAGGGCAACAGGTTACTCATATAATTTAGCAATTGCAATTTAGTTGCAGACACTTCACAGCTGGAAGATAAGGGAATTTGAGTCTTATTTTTGAAATATCATTGTGATGATTTTCCCATTGCTACAGGTCTCTCTGCCATATGATTCACAGTTTTATTGGGTTGGATTATCATACATGCCTGAAAGGAATGGCTGGTTCTGGGAGGATGGAACTGCTCTTTCAAGAGAAGCCAAAGCTTGGTAAGACTTCATAATCAGTGTGGTTCTGGCTTATGGGCTCCAGTAACATGCAGGAAACTTGCAATTACTCTTACTTTCCCATGTTTGCCACATATGCAATGATGAAGGAACATGGAGATGCTCATATCTGCTATAGAGCTATCAACAGAGAGTAGCAAAGAACAGCTCAGTCACTGGCTCTGGACACAAAAAGCACTAATAAAATAGCTTTGAGGGGGAAATAACTACATTTCAGTGGCAAATCAGTATGATAACAAATCCAACAGAGCGCATAATATCACTGGGACGTTACTAATTCCCATCTTTTAATTTTCTAGGACTGTATTACATGATCACAACTTCTGTGCCTCCTTATATGGACAGATTATTTATGACAGTAACTCCTGTTCGACAGAGCAATTCTGGATCTGTGAGAAAGGAGCTGTTCAATTTGCCTGAAGAAGCACTGTGAGAAGTAATGTGGCTTCTGTCACTGTTAGATACCATTTCTAGGAACCAGGTGTTTTAAATGTACTTTTGTTTTTGTTTGTTTATCATGCAGATTTCTCAGAATGTTAATTCAAATAGGCAGGTCAACAGAGATTAAACTTCCTCTTTGCCTGCACTCAGGCTCATAGATGAGAGAAAGCTAAAAGCCTAGGAAGCAATTTTAAAGGGTTAGCAACAATCAAGTAATAATTCTTTCATGAATCTTTTTTTGGACAACCACACATTCTCACAGAGCCATATATTTCTTGTGCTTCTGTTACAATTTCTCCTTTCCTCAGCATTCTACAGCTGCCAGTCATAAACTACTCCATCTCCATATCCTTGATGATTTTATCCACTGAATTACTGTATACACTAACTACACGACCCTGTTATTGACTAGCTTGCCTACTCATACCCTTGTTCCTAATTCTGTTCTTCCAGTTCTTCCCTTCTTTGAAGTATAGAAATACAGAATGAACACAAGGTTCCCTTTACTAATAAAACTCTCTTTGCATATGCATTAATATCTATAGAAACAGAAGCACATTTTTTTGAAGAGTACAGGAAATCCCTAGAAGAAATCTCTAAAAATTAGACCCAAATGTCATGTGCATATTAAAATATTACCTAAACAAAATGTCAGTGCTGTAATAAATAGAATTGCTATGTAAATAGTAGTAAGGATAACAGTGACATGCTTTAATCACAGATAATGAGTATTCAAACTGATGCAGCATCTGTTGCCACAAATAATATCTATGTTCATGTGTTGTATCCACACTGTTTGGGATCTCTGGAGTCCAAGACACGTAGTATGTGTCATATACTATTAAAGAATTTGTCACACTTCCTGGAACAAAACAATGCCTCTAGATTTCTGGGTGGAGTTTCATGGCGTGAGATCATTGAAGTTTGTGTATGGGCATAATAGACGGATGGTCTATATCATACATGAAACATTCCTTATCTGTGGATATATATGTATAGATAGATAGATTGATTGATTGATAGATACGCAGTAGCGCTTGGAGACCTTCCTTAAAATAAATTAAATACAATGCCGTGTCTTTAATAATCATAATTTCCTTTGAAAGTGATTTCAAAGACTGAAGCAATTCATTCAAAAAACAAACTAACAAAAAAAAAAACAACAAAAAACCAACCCCCTACCTAGTGTGATGAAAGATGCTTATGAACTGAATTACTTCACAGTACTTAGTAGAGCCAATTCCTAATGTATCAATATTGGAGATTTTCAGAACAATTCTGTTCTGTGATTCTGTTCTATGAGCTACCAGCTGAACTATCTAGAATTCATTGCTACTGCAATAAAACATGCGTATCTGAAAGTAGGGTACAATATTTCATCCATTCAAAGGTTTCAGCTCCTTCCACAGAATCGTAGAATCACAAGGTTAGAAATGACCTATAAGATCATCTAGTCCATCTTCTCATTGCACTGCTACCACAAGCACTAACCCGTATCTCACAGCTCCTCATCCAGATGCCTCTTGAACACTGCCAGGGGTGATGACTCCACCACCCCCCTGGGCAGCCATTGCAGTCCTGACCACTCTCTGAGAGAAACAGTTCTTCCACATGTCCAACCTAAACCTCCTCTGGTACAACTTGCGGCCATTTCCTTGGGTCCTGTTTGTTGCCTGGGAGAAGAGGCCAAACCCCTCCTCATCACAGCCTCCCTTCAGGAAGTTGTACAGTGCAGTGAGGTCTCCCCTGAGCCTCCTCTTCTCCAGACTGAACAAACCCAGCTCCCTCAGCCGCTCCTCATAGAACTTGAAAGAAAAATTCACAGGTAGCAAATAAGCTGCTAAGTTTTGCCCCGTTTTCTTTTGAAAAACTAATCATGGCTAACATACAACTTTTTGGTTTGTTGGTTCATTTTCTTGTTGCATATATGATAGCAGCATTGTGAAAAAAAAATTGTTAGGCCCCGGGTTTCCTGTAAACTGCTCGTGTTAAGTGCATTTGCCATTAATGCAGGGAATGTATGAATGAGTTCTCAGATGCTGAATACGAGGAAGAAGACAGATATTCTCATTTAAAGCATCTGCCACAAAGGCCATCCAGACACTAACTGTCTCTGAATATCAGTGAAGGTGCAACTGACACTTGCTCTTTGAACTTCCTGTGCCATGGTATTCAATGACAATAGAAATGGTCTATCCTTTCTAGTTCAATAAATGAGATAAATATGTAATTATAGGATTAATGTTTATTTCTGTGCATTATGTCACTGTTTTTTGTTTTGTTTTGTTTTGTTCAGTTTTTGGTTTTGTTTTGTTTCTGGTAAGAATAAGCATGCAAGAATGTGAAAATAAAATGTTGCCAGAAATTTCTGTAGAAAAAGGACAGGTGGCTTCAGGTTCAGACTGTGAAGTCTGGAATTGGTTATAATGTGATTTGTTTTATTGATGTTCATTTTTACAAGAAATTTCTATAGACACTAGATGATCTGACTTTAATAGAAAAAAAGCTTTCATGTTTCGCCCTCTGTTAGAGTGCCAAAGAGGCAGACAGATGCCTTAGAATCATATAGAATGGCCTGCGTTGAAAAGAACTACAATGATCATCTAATTTCAACCCCCCTGCTATGTGCAGGGTCGCCAGCCATCAGACCAGGCTGCCCAGAGCCACATCCAGCCTGACCTTGAATGACTACAGGGATGGGGACATCCACAGCCTCCTTGGGCAACCTGTTCCAGTGTGTCACCACCCTGAGAGTCAAAAACTTCCTCCTTAGGTTCTTGCTGTATTCAAACAATCATCAGCACATATGCAGGGCAACTACCACGCAGGCAGAGCCCTGTGAGAAACACAAAACATCAACAATTTTCGGTCAAGCGAAGTTTATTCATCATTGGAATGGCGGGTGCACGCCCCCTTATGGCAAAGGAGAAAGCGTGCGCTTTGCCAGTGAAATCGGTACCATTATACAGCCTGCCTCCTTGCACTCACTGCCTGAGCATCTCAGGCGCACAACCTACTCGACGCGTTTGCTAAGGCATGCTTCCCTATACGGTCTATCACCCACCTGTTGTTTTTCATTTTTCAAAGGAGACAAGAGGACGATGTATATAAGGCTCTCCCTACCCTGCCTATCTGCCTTAGCTTAGTATCAGTTTTTAACCACCTGTTTGGAATGTTCTGAAAAACAAAATACCTGACATACTCACTCTACTCTGTACTAGCTTCTGCCTCAACAGGTTTTTTTTTTTTTTTTTGTGAAAAACAACCCCTGCAGCCATTTTGTAAGACACTTACACGTTCAGTAAGAGCCTGTGCCTTAGTGCTAGAAGTTTTCTACTACAAAAACACTATTTAACTCACAATTCCCCCCTTCTTTTCTTTTTACTCTTTTGCGTTTTTTGCACAGGGAAATGGAACAATTACAAAAGAGGAATAATCTTAATAGCCTAGCTTGATTGTTGCTAACTCTAGCCCATCAGGACTACTTTTCTTTCAGTTTTCCAAATCTTAATATATACGATTATTATCAAGAACAAACAGCTTATATACAAAACAGAATAACCACAACAGGGTGGAACATCTTGTTGAAAAGCCGTGTTGCAGCGTGCAACCATTCCAAAAGGATGTCCCACCACTGTTGTTCTCTATCTTTCTTCATTCGTTCTATGCCACTGTGCACTGTGATCAGAATTCCTCGTCCATTTTTCTCTAGATTGCTTCACAACTGTTCCAAGTCCCTCTAACAATTTCCCCACCATCATGTGTTTCATTCCATTATACGCAGTTAGAAATCTCAATTCTTGGGATTTTCTGTTCTAATACCATTAGTATGCAGTGCTTCAGTTTCAGTGGGTCTACAATAGCTAGATCCATTAATTAGTTGGCAGCCAATTTGTATTCTATCTGCTGGTACAGCATGACATTTGGCTGTCTGAGAAGTATCATACCAATCCCATTCCTATTCTGGATACATTTTGGTCCCATGTATAACCACAATAGCCAAATTCAGGACTTTGTTGCTGGGATTTATTCCTACTCTTCCCAGTTTAGTTAATGTGAGCTTGAGACCATGGCATCTAATGACCCTTCCAGTCACAAATGACCCAAGTGATCTGAATCCTAAGATGTAAAGGCAGGATATTCTTAGAGAGAGAATGTTGTTGTGAAGATAGCTGTGGTTATATCTATTTTAAACACACATTCTGGCTCAAAATTCTGGTTAGACTACTAACAGATTACAAGCACGGGATATGTAAGTGTAGAGTTATGCCAACAGTCAGGTCTTTGATTGACATAAGGCACCTTGCAATACTCATAAAATTCTCTACAGAGCTAATTGTTACCTGAGATGCCTCTTTGTAGGTAGTTCCATTTTTCATTCTGCAGCTAGGACTTCAGCTTTTCCTGCTAAGGAGATTATTTGCTTAAATTTATCCCAGATAATTTTTGTTTAGAGTGTACTTTATTTCTATGCATAACCACAGCAGTCGAGCTGAAATCCCTATAGCTACTATCAGTTGGATTGGTTCCTGTGCTAACAGTGCATTGTATATATGGTTGTTGCTATGGCCATTTCAGATCTTCTTGACTACAAACTTTCTCTATTATAATTAAGAGAAATATTGCCTCCTCCACTGTAATTTTATTTCATAAAATTCTTTGTAATTTACAATTGGAACTTTAGAAGTCCCTCCCCAGTGTTCAATCTAATCAACATTTGGTATCATAATTTGGGCAATTTTAAAACAACAGACTGGTTTGCAATGTTTTGTTCTAGTCCTCAGTTTTACCAGAAACCTGGAAATTTAGGTTTGCAAATCAATACTCCAAATATTAGCACACAACCACAGACATCTATAGTTCCTCTTGTGTACAGTCCAATTCTATACATGTCAGTCCTTCTTTCCAATCACAGGTTATGTTCATTCTCTTAATTCTCCAGTGTGAAGGTTATTTATCTTCCAGTGAATCTTCTGTTTCTCCAGTATTAGGATCTGTGGAGGTTTTAAACCACGTGTAGTGTGTCTGCTTCTTTTCTCAGTGAGTAGTTCTCACTGCTCTTTTGGTGATCAACAATACCTGAAATGGTCTTTCCCACTCAGGATGAAGCTTTGACTCCTTCCAGATTTGTATTAGAACCCAGTCTCTTGCCTGGAATGACTGCATCAGAAATTCAGAGGCAGAGTTTGAGCCAGAAATCTACAAACCTTAGGAGACAAGGAAGGAGACAACCTGAGTATATAGTTCTTAAAAAACTTATCCTTGGTTTTGAGAGTGGGCACCTCACCATTTCCACCTAAATATGATAACCCAAACAGCATTTTCTATTGTGATACCCCTATATTTTCTCTAGGATCAGTTCAAATCTTGAGAAGAGCTAAAGGCAAACACTTTGTCCATGGTAATTTGGTTTCTAGAATTAATTTTGACAGGTGCTTTTTCAATGTCTGATTCATCTACTTTACTTTTCCTGAAGAGAGGGGATACCATGGAGTATGCAACTCTCACTTTATCTCTAAATTTTTCACTAGCTCCTTGGAGGATATGTGAAGAAAAATGACTTCCCTTGTCTGAGTCTATATTCTGCACAGCCTCATATCTAGGGATTATTTGTACCAAAATTGGTTTTGTCACTACACTAGCTGTTGCCAGCTGCCCACCCTGACAGATGGTCTACTGATACTAACAGATACTTAAATCTCCCTAATTCAGGAAAATCTACTTGTATGCTCTGGAAAGGTCTGTGTCCTGGCTCCTGTCCACCAAAAGTTGTTTTCTCATGATATTCTCATTTATTCATTGATTATGAATCTTATTTATTCATTGTTATACAGCTATTGCGTATCTGCTTGGCCATTGTATACAATCCTATACACACATACTTTCTCAATACAGCATCACACGTTGCTTGGACTCCTCAATGACTCCCCAAATGCAGAATGGTTAAAATTTCTCTAATCAGTTGTTTGTTTATCATTTCCCTACTGTTGAGGGGCATCCATCATCCTTCTGCCTCCTTTATATCTAACTCTTTAAAAGCTGCATTCCCTTTTTCACTGAAAATTGATGTTCAGGAAGAGGCTTCATTTCAAGCATCTGAGACAGTTTCATTACTTTTTCTGACTGTAAAGCAGCCTCCTTCGCTTTTTCATCAGGAGATTCTTTTTCCCCCATGCTAGAATGCAAATAATCTCCTTTTTGATATTACTAATATGTACCATAGCAATTTCTTCAGGTAGTAACAGGTTTTCCAAAATCAATTCTTCATGGGCCAATTCCTTCTCTCTCCTATATATTAAATCCCTTTCTTCCCAAATTTTTCCAAATGTACATACTATTCCATAAGTATCTCATGAGTCTTTATATATATAGTTTCCTGTTCTCCTTGTAATAACTTCAGCTCTTGATTCAAGGCATGTAATTCACAAGCATGAGCTGATCAATTACTAGGCAAGCTTCCCATGTCTATCACCTTCATATCCTGATGGCTGCAGATGGGTCTCACCTATCTTAAAGAGGGAAATGCATCCTAGCCCAGGAGCTAGTAGGGTTCACTGAGAGAGCTTTAAGCTAGATATGAAAGGGGAAGGGGATAAAAACATCCCCGCTAGAGATGAACCTAGAGGAATGATGATGGGACTGAGGGTGAGGCAAGGGGCCCAGCTGAAGTGCATCTACACCAATACACACAGCATAGGCAACATACAGGAGCAGCTGGGAGCTATTGTGCAGCAGGCAAACTATGACTTAACTGCCATTACAGAAATGTGGTAGGATCGCTCCCACAATTGGAGTGCTGCAATGGATGGCTACAAGCTCTTCAGAAGGGGTATGCAAGGAAGAAGGAATGGTGGCATGGCTCTCTATGTTAGAGAGGGTTTTGATGGTGAGCTTGAGGCTGGGAATGATAAGGTTGAATCTCTGTGGGTAAGGATCAGGGGGAGAGCCAAAAGGGTGGACACCACATCCTGATGGGGGTCTGTTATGGACCGCCTAACCAGGATGAAGAGACAGATAAGGCATTCTACTATCAGCAGACAGAAGTTGCATGATTGCCAGCACTTTTTATGGGAGACTTCAACTTCCCTGATAAACGGTGGAAACACAATACAGCATGGAAGCAGCAGTCTGGGAGGTTTCTGGAGTGTATTGAAAATAAATTCCTGATGCAGCTGGTTAGAGAGCCTACCAGGGGAGGTGCCCCACTTCGCTTGCTGTTCACAAGCAGAGAAGGACTGGTGGGAGATGTGAAGGTTGGGAACTGTCTTAAACAGAATGACCATGAAATGGTAGAGTTCTCTATCCTTGGTGAAGTCAGGAGGAGACCTACTGGACCTTTAGAGGGCAGACTTCAAACTGTTCAGGACACTGGTATGGAGAGAGCCATTCAGCCCTGAAGGATAAAGAGACGCAGGAAGGCTGGCTGCTCCTCAAGAAGGGAGTCTTGAAGGTGCAGAAGCAGTCTGTCCCCTCATGAGGTGCACAAGCCTCATGAGAAGTGGCTGAGGGAGCTGAGACTGTTTAATCTGGAGAAGAGGAGGTTCAGAGGTGACCTTAGAGCTCTCTACAACTACATGAAGGGAGATTGTGGAGAAGTGGGGGTCAGTCTCTTCTTCTGTGTAATTAGCAATAGAACTAGAGGGAATGGCCTCAAGTTGCACCAGGGGAGATTCAATTGGATGTTAGGAAATTCTTGTTCTATGAGAGAGTGATCAGGTGCTGGAATGGGCTGCCTGCCCAAGGACGTGGTGGAGTCACCTACTCTGGAGGTGTACAAGAAATATTTAAATGTACTGAGGAGTACGGTTTAGTGGGAAATATTGGTGATAGGAGGACAGTAAGAATGGGTGATCTTAGAGGTCTTTTCCAATCTTGGATATTCTGAGATTCTATGAGTCTCTGAAATTAAGTGTCCAAGACACCTGACTTCTTTCTCTACATACTGCAGCTTATTTTTGGACACCCTCAGTCCCTGCTCTCCTAAGAAATTTAGGAGTTTATTTTTCTTTCCGTTTTGATTTCTCTGCCCCACAGATTAACAAATCATCTACATAATACAACAATATTACTCCTTCTAAAATTTATCCAAATAAATTAGGTGAATCCTTGGGACGAAACAGCCCACCCACATTGTTGTGTTTGTCCTGATCCTGGGTCTTCCCATTCAAATGCAAAAAGATCTCAGCTTTCTGGATCCAAGGGACAGATCCAGAAAGCACCTCTCAAATCTTTTGCTCTAAACGATTTATAGTCATGTAGAATCTTAAGAGAGTAGGGATTGTGAACCACAGGGTAGCGCTTGAAGACTATCTTATCTTTTATTTAGCTGCCCTGGCCTGGATATGCCCTCTGCCTTTCACACTGGCAAAATCGGAGTGTTATGTTTCAACGCACAATGTTTCAAAAGACCACTTGTCAGTAGTGTTTGTACCACAGCTTTTAGACCCATTTTCCCTTCTAAAGGTATGGGATATTGTTGCTGTTTCACTGCTTCACTCCTCTCCTGAGCAATTATTTTTAAGAGAGTAGTTTTCAGTCCCTTCTAGTTTCCTTCTCCCACACATACTTTGGGATCTATTTCTTTCTCATTATCTGTCTAAATTCACTGAAACACTTAATCCTGTTTCACAGGTTCTCAACTGCAATTCTAATTTAACTATTAAATCCCTTCCTAATAAATTTGTCCTTGCTTCAGGCACACACAACTGTCCTGCAACTATTTTATCTTCCCATTTTAATTCAGCAGCCTCAGAAAGTGAAACTATCATCCCTGATCCTCCTACCCTGTTATTTTTAAAGTACTTCCAGTCAAATTTAGTCCCAATATTTTATAAGCTAAAGACTGCCCTATTACCTACTGAAAATACAATGTCTTCTTTCTTGGGTCCCACCTCCAATTTTATCAAAGGCTCTTGGTGGTACCAGCTCTCAGCAAGCCTTTCACACCCCTATTCTGAATGTATGACTGTGAGTAACCACTCTGCCTCAGAAAATTTCAACATTTTACTCAAAGCATCCAATTTACAATTGTAACTAATTCTTTGCTTTTACACCTTTGCATCAAGAATGCATTGAGGAAAGTTACAAGGTGAAGTCAGTATAAGTGAGAACATTACGAGGATTTAATATTAGGGACTTTTTTTTCTCTTTATGTGATCAGATAAAAATCTTTTTATCACTATAAACCAGTTAAACAGTGTCATCTGGCTCATGCTAAGTGAGGGCAAATCAAATCACGTTTACTAAGACATGACTGAAAAGTATAAGGTTAGGACAGATGCTTCTTTGGCTGCAGGAGAGGTTGACTGAATCAAAATAGCCAGCATTTAACCCAACTTGAGTGTCTGCTTTCCCTGTATCACTGTTTTTACGGCTCAAAGTTAAAAACTCAATTTCAGTCCTAGTCTATCGAAAGAAGTTCCCATAAGATAGGCTTGTATATGGGCACTGACTGGTGGACAAGGAACTACTGAAGAGGAAAGGAATATCTGTATTAGTTTGCACAAGAACAGATAATGTAGACAGTGATGCTGGTTATTTTACAAGGGGTTACTTTCATCCTTCTACCCAATAAAATGTTTGTTAAACAAGCTTCTAAAATAAAAGAATAAGCATTTTTGTTGTTTTTGTTATTTGATGAACCTTTTAGGATAAAAGTTTCTATTGAACTTTATTCTGTCTAGATATTTCAATTCTGAAATGACTGTTGTGGTCATTTTGGTGATTTCAAGGAAAATCTGTCTTCCGATGATGATTAATGCCCTGGTTGCAGTGAAGACCTCATCTATGCACAGACACACTCCCAGTTGCCAGGAAAAGCTCTCCAAATCCTCACTGCTACCAGAGCTCCCCAGCAACTGTGGATCTGGATGATGGTAAAGTATTAGGGCAACTGGTGATGCATCTTTCTTAATCACTATACTATCCTCATATGGTAGTGGTTAGGTGCATTGCCTTGTTCTGTTTTATTCTTGCTGTATTGTTTCACTTATCTCACTGTTTAACACTTAAGATTAACGTATTTCTTTACTTTGGTGTCTGTGACCTTTGTACTGACCTCATCCACTGGCAAAACAATTTTACACATGTGAAGATACCATCAAGAAAGTATTTATGTTCAAAAGATGGTTAAAATGTTAATACACAGCTGGGTATTGGTGTATTTTAGCTTTTGAATGCCTAACCTGCCAAACTAGGAGTTGATTTTCTACTCCAGAAAATAACTTCAGAAATACTCACCACTGAGGTCCCTACAAAAAAAAAAAAAAATCTGAAATTAGGGCATAGATGGGAGCAAAACTATATACCTTCAGTTGCAAATAAACACAGTCCTATACATGGAAACACACACACCATTCTTGTAGAGTGGGCAAACGCAGAGAACTTAAATGAGTGCAGAGTCCCAGAACAGAGAGAAAAGAGCTTATTCCAATTTATGACTTTTGTATTCTTTTACTAGACTCCAGCACAACCCTTCAGTGACAATTGCTTACATTATGTTTAAATCACTAACAGACATAGATGGGATACTCACCTGTGGCACTTCTGCCTTATATCTCCTATGTCCTGTAACCCTCTTACCTAACAGATGACAAGAGCCCTACTGGGATTTCAGTTTCAGCCTTCAAGTACAAAATACAAGGATCACTCAGAAGCGAAAATGAGAAGATCGCTGAGTAGAATAGTCAATAAAGGAAAATTTACTTCAATCTGCCCTTCAGTCTGCTAGCCTAATAAATTCATCTGGTTATTCAGGATGGACGTAAAATCTCACTTTCTTCCTGTTATACTTCATACACAACAATTCTAAATCAACTCTTTACACTTGTGTGTAAAGTACAGAATACAGACATGGGATTAGCCACATTCCTACCTTCCTTTGTATCCTCTGTGAGCTACACAGCATACTATTTATGACTTTTAAGCACCCAAACTTATTTGTCTATCCATTCCTTCTTGAGGGGTAAGCTGTTTCTTTCTTTAGCATTTACTTCAGTTAGTCAGATTAAAATGAACAAAGTGAAAAAAACTTTACAAGGTCCCTTAGGTAAATCACTTGCAAGAGATATCACTTAATAAGCAGTGTGAACACGTTCATTTTTACTTAACTGCCTCCCACAGTCTTAATTATCTCTCATATCTGAACAGTTTTTCCAATTTCTTCAAACATCCATTCTTTTTAATCTCCTTCCTTTTCTCTGTCCCTCCAATTTCTTTGAAGTTTTGAATCCAAAGGGATCCCAGAATCTGACCTGAAATATGTAGGTGACAATCTCTTCTGAGTGCCATGTAAAAATTGTTTTCCACAGTGAAAGTTTTCCATGTGCACAACTGCCCCCAGCCACCACTGCTACCTTTTGCTCTGGCAGTCTGGACATCCTTGATCTGTAATTCTTTCCAGTGTCACAAACCTCAGGTCTGTATAGCACATGTCACTTCTGTAGTTATTTCTGGCAAGGCTGCAAGAGGAATCAAAGGTTTCGGACTTCCCACAAGAAAAGCAGACAAAAGATTCTGATTGGGATTAAATGAATGGTCAATGTCATTGGGATTTGAGAGAATTATTCATATAGAAGTCAGATTTTTTTTTTTTTTTTGCTTATTTTAAAGGATTTCATAACAGAAATGCCAGAGGTTGTGAACTCACACCCTCACCAGAAGCTAAAACAATCCCAGAATAGTGTTTTACTTTCATGTATATGCATAGAAATCACCAATTCTCAATTCTTGGAACAAATGCATAGTTACCCAGTTTGGAGAATAAGTCCTTTTTTCTGGAAACAAAAAAGAAGGCAGAGAAAAGGTGAAGAGGAACTGATGTTACTTTTAGATTATGTCTAAACAATTACTTGATGTTTTTCAGTAGCAAGGACATTTGCTTTCTGGCTTTATTCTGCAGTGATTAATGTCCAGAAAATTTATCTAGAAGGGCTTTCTAAGATGGTTAAGAGGAATGAAGGTAAAATGAAGTGGAAACTATAACTTATCCCTGTTGCTTATTGCTTATGAGCACATCATGCTTGTCCTGAAGGGGAAGCACATATTCTTGTCACAGCCACTGTCCATTACTGGGACATGAATGAATCCAGGTTTCTCAACTGTTGTTCCAAGTATGTCTGCACTGTAAAAGACAGTGAGCTGAAAAAATCAAGTGAACTAATGGGGAGTCAGGTGGAATACTTACATACCAGAGAACAACACTGTGCTCCTACACTAGCTCAGGCCCAGCAGCAATCTAGGCTCAGTTACACGTGACATGTGATAATTCCCTCCTCCTAGCAAGGATGATTAATGGAGCAGAGCAGCATATCGTTGTACTAAGGTTGCCACTGAGACACAGCTTGAGAGTCTGCTCCATGTACTGTCAAACTTCAGGTGCATGGACATATGGTGGAGAAACTTAACTAGTTTCTGAGTTATTGTATATGGCACTCTACTGCATTCAGTCCAAGTACTGCTGGTCTCCCCATCTGTGTGCAAATCTTTGGGACAAAAGGAGAGCACCAATTAGCACCAGGACCCAGACTTATCTTAAAGAGGAAAAAATGAGCACAGTGACTTCGACTCTATCATCTGGGCAGACACAAATAGACAAATAAATACTAATTTCCAAGAGTGTCTTGTTTTTTCCTCAATAAGATGATGCCTGTGAATCTTCTGTCATACCTTCTCATAATAACTCTATGCAAAGAGAATGAAATGTAGAAGCTTCTTTGCACATAGTTCATTCAATAAAAATCTATTTTTGCTTTGTAAGCAACAGAACCCTTTCAGATTATCATTATTCATCATAAAATATAAAAAAACTCTTCATAATGACTTGCCACAATGGCAAAAGTATCAGGGAGGCCTCGTGAGTCCCAAATGTGCTCCATATTTTACATTTCTAAATGCCTCTGGGGAAGCATTTGGTATGACTAATCAAGTTGGCTTTAATGTAATACTCCTTAGAAGAGTAAGCAGTAATCTCTCGACAAGCTCTGAGAACAGTACAGTGGCATGTTTCCAGTGCTTTAAGTTTTATTCCCATTTAAGATCATGCTACCTAATAAATAAAAGAACAGCCTTGACATCCACCCCTTGATAAAACCAGAACATGTTTGCTGACAGAAGACACAAGCGTATTCTGCCCACACTCAGGTATGCTTTGACTGGTGTCCAGGGAAGGACACATGGAAACTGCACAGCTTACTATGGCATGGACTCTTAGATTTCAAACAATGGTAAAGAACTGCGAAAAGTCAATTATGGGGTACTTGTGTTTGTTTTAGCAAGTCTGTAGGAGTCTGATCATATTTTTAAAACCTTTTGAAAGGCAGTAAGGGAAAATAGAAAGCGAACATTTACTTCAGTATAAAATGAAGACAAAATAGAGAGATAACTGAGGCAAAACAACAAGAGACAGTGAAGAAATTTAAATAATAATTGGATGGCAGGCTAGCAAGGCAGCAGATAAATTTCTGGAAGCACAGTATAATGGCAATGCCATATAAATAGAAACAGAATCATCAATAAATCTTAAGAAGAATGAGTTACGGTATGCTTTTGGGAGGGGTTACTTCATACTGCACTGATACTATTTCTTTAGAATTGTTTAATCATTTTATCTGATATTTTTTTCAAATTGATTTTTCTAGCATTTGAACCTCTAAATTTCAGCTAAAAAGCTGGTGGTAACTTATGGAAAAATGAGAAAAAATCCCCTGAAAAACGTTGATAATTTGCACTTCTTTTCTACATTGAACCCCATCAGTTTTAAAGGCTGTACATACAAGAAAAGCTATTTTACATTTCTTCATTGTTGGTTTTTTTTTCTTTTATAAATCATAGAATCATAGAAACATTAAAATGTTTGAGTTGAGAAAGACCTTAAAATCATCTGTCTCCAACTCCTCTTCTATGGGCAGGAATATTTTCTACTGGAATTCCTATAATACACAAAAGAATTTAAGAAGAGAGAGAAAAAAGAATATTATCCATATGCTACATAAATACAAAATCAATCACTCACACTTCTGTTTCTTATTTGTCTACCAAAACACAGAAACCTTTCAGTATCAGACTAGTTTTGAAGCAAAAGTAATGAGAGAGAGGGGAAAAAAATAAAAGAAAAAAAAAGAAAAAAGAAAAAAAAAAAGAAAAAAAGCAGTTCATGCTAATGCATGGTTACACTGCATCACTACTTTTATAATTAGAGAGTGGTAAATGGTTTTTAGCCTCCTTGTGAGAACACATAACATTCATGAATCCATTGGTTCTGCTCTGCAACTCTGAAATGCATCAACAAGGCTAATGATTCACTAGATTAATGTAATTGCAACATTGAGCAATATGTCTCTACAGATGCTATCCTGCTTTTAACATATACACCAGTCCCAGGCAGTTTCCAAACACAAATAGTAACACATTATTATAGAACATTTTTTTTTCTATCTTAGCAATTCAGAAGAGAAAGTGAACACAATTTTTAAAAAGTACTATTCTTAGTGGTCATGAGAAGTAACAGAAATACCAAGCAGTTGTATAAATGAAAGAAAACTTTTGGGTTGTTGAATTGAATGTTCTTGTTAGCTGCAGGATACATACATAGCATCTGTGATAAGAGAATTGGCATGTATCCCCTGCATAGCAGAGCATTGGGGGGGATTTGTCTGCCCACACAGAACTGGGGCCTGTGAGAGAGGAGTGAGCAGTCCTTCAACTTGTTGTTGAAGGACTGCCATAGCAGGAGACAACAGGGCTGGTGGCAGAGCCTTAAAATTGAAAATACAGTAGGCACTGTATACATACATACATACATATATCATTCAGTACATAATTACTTATTATATTGCAAATGCTTTCATTTCAGCAGGAATATCCCACTTGCAGCATACTCCAGACACTGATCACATGGCCAGTTTCAGTAGATTGAACCTTACTGAAGTAGGACAACATGAGTGCAGGAGTAGAAAAGGTCCTGGAGGAGAGAGAATAATCTGACCTCCAATTAAACAGGTCAGTAACATGACCTTCAATCCATTCACCCTTAGGGTAGGGGTGGAGAAAAGAATAATTTGGAATGAACAAACTCAGACCCTTTCTGCTCATAGAAGTGCAGGGTCAGGTCTGCAGAGATCTCTTGATGCCCTTTACTGAGCTAGTTCAACATCTAAAGAACAAACTCGTAGCCACCACTTTTCTCCTGATCTGACTGGAAGGTTTTAGAGATCCCTTCAAAAGAGGGAACGACACGTACCAAGAAAATAACCAAAGGAGACAGGCAGAAACAAACAAGAGCTGTCAGTGACAAAGAGAAAAAAAGAGGGAAGCTAAAACTTCGAGAGCAGAGACCAGGTACAGACCCAGAGGCAGACAGAAAGAACTAGAGTGGGAAGAAGAGATGGGATTCAACAAACAAGAAGGAATCTGCTCCTTCTCCTAATCAGTGGACTGGAGAGGATGAACAGAAGCTAGGAAGGAGAAAAGATACTGAATAGCTTGAGACAGCAAAAGGCCACAGATCTGCCCCATGGGGATGCATAACTCAGTCATTATCTGCTTTGTTTTAGGATTTTTCTTATGGGTAAGTCACATCAAGTTCTTTTTAACACGGTGCATGCTGTGAAGTTATGTGGGAAAGCTGGAGGAGTGTTAGCAACTGATGATAACAGGAATTTGTGCAATACTAGAAAGAGTTTGGCATAGGCATGGAGACAGAATACTTGCTGTAATTCCAGGGATGGTAACACAGAAATCAAGGTACCAAGGCAGAACAGGAAGCGTAGGAGTGTAATATGTAACAGGAGTTTTTAGGGCTTCAAATATTTGAGCACTGAGAACAATTTATATGTGTAGCATAACAGTTTTTGGTGGGGAAAAGGAAAGTTGTGATCAGCCTGAAGGAAGTTAGGGTCTTCACTGGGAACAATGTTTAGTAGGATTTTATTGACTATGTGAAGATGTGAAAATGGTGTGGTTGGTATCACAGTAACTTCAAATCTAGAGCAGAATATACGAGAAAATTATTAAAGATAATAGTAAATCATTTTTATAGGAAATTCAGACTGCTAACAGTCTATGTAACAAAGATACAGGTTGCATATCTTGTTTTCTCCTTCTAGTTTCCCAAAGTAAGAAGTGAGGAAGGGTGTCTCAATGCTGAATTGTGAGTATTCGTAGGTATTGCACTCTTTTAAGAAAACAATGAAGGACAAAAGACGTAACTGTTATGACATGGTGGCAGGCATTTTCCAGAAACACTGTAACTGTTGAAAACTTAGATAAAATGTCCCTTGCTTTCAAGGTGAGATGCATTAATTGCTACCTCTTCAACACACTGTTCCTGCAGTACCATTTCTGCTTCCTATTTGGATAAAGAACATTCTGGCGTAATTTTGATTGGCTGAGGTTATGAATTTGGAAGTGACCATTCCTTGAAGATTTGTTTTTTTAAATATACTGCCTTGATGATGTCATTTGTAAGAATAAAAGAAATTAAGACAAATTAAGGAGATGCAGGAATGGCTCAAATCTGCTTCAGGGAGGGTTCAGACTGGAGATTAAGAAAAAATTTGAGTTCAGTCTACCTACTCTTAAAAAAAAAGGGGGGGGGGAGAGGGGGAAGGAAAAATGAGGATTCTGTTTTGATTAAAGAAATACATTTCAAAAATGCATGGGAAAGGTCTGCTGACTGAAACAAAAGGAACAGACAACACAGCATCCAGAATATGCCCACAGTATAGGGCCAGAAAGAAATAAAAAAGAAATTCAGGAGAAGAAAAAAAAAACCAGTAAAACAATAGTATTTGACAGACTAAATGGTGAAAAAACATATTAAGGTAAGGAAGTTTAGAAAG
This sequence comes from Tympanuchus pallidicinctus, assembly GCF_026119805.1. Lineage (NCBI taxonomy): Eukaryota > Metazoa > Chordata > Aves > Galliformes > Phasianidae > Tympanuchus > Tympanuchus pallidicinctus. The sequence goes on from NW_026294775.1 coordinate 39,324, forward strand.
TACATGATATAGATTGCTAAGGCATGAAAACACACTTGGTTAAGCTCAAATATCAGGTTAACAAGAGATAAAGCCAAAGAGAAGAACTCACTTCTAACAGGAAGATTGATGAGGTTGGACAACTGTCTCCTATACAAAATGAGAACTGTGGGTTTCTCATCATTTGTGCCACTTACAAGCTGGAGTGTGAGGGGAGCTGGCAGAGAACGCAGTGGGAGATCTTCCTATTTTGTTGTTCTATGTCTAACTATTTCTTTCTCCTCAGCTGTTCAGGTACTGAGTGGATCCGTCTCTGGTATATTTGGTAAGATGGCTTGTGATTACTTAAAATATGTGCATCACTGGGCAATTCTAGCAGCAAATAGTGGGATTAAATGGGATCTTGTAACTCACTCAAGTGTGAGGCTACTCTCCACTTTACCTCTCTGCCCTGTAAATGCTCTACAGTAGCAAGGCACCACCTTAGTCATTATGTTGTCTTCAGCAAACACTGAATTGCCATCACAGGCATTTTTTCAATGTCACGTATAGTTGTAAGTATAATATTAATAAAGCCTGTGTGTCATTATATGCCTTTTAAAAGGCCCATTTTTAAAAATAATTTCATTCTGATTCCTTAGAAATTCAGTATGAGATTAAAAAGAATTGCAGTTGTTGGGCATCTACAAGGTTGCATTAGTAAGAGTGAAGCTAGCACATTGAGAGTTATGATTTTTCCCCTGCACTTGTAACTCATAAGGACACTCCTGGAATAGCTAGCTCACTTTTGTTTCCCCAGTTAGAAAGAGATGTTGACAAGCAGGGGCAACAACAAGTAGATACAACAAACTGGCTAGGGGACATGATGTATGAGGAGGAACTAGGTTTATCCATCCTGGAGGAGGCTAAGAGGTAGGGAGAAAGGAACTCAACTGATGTTTTCCACTAAGGTAGGTCTAGATTGAAGATAGAGCCAGATTTTCCTCAGAGGTGCACAGCAAAAGGATCTGAGGTCATGGACCAAACTGCATGCAGGGAAACTGGTTAGACAAAGACAAAATGCTTACCTCAAGTTAATGTCACACAGGAACTGGTGCTTGAAAGAGACGTGGCATCCCCTTCTCTGGAGACTGTCAAACTCTATTGAAAAAGGCTCTAAACAATTGTGTCTAGCTTTGACATTAGCAAGGAGAGATTTTAATATGCCCCCTCAAAAAAAAAAAATATCTTTCTGTCCATATCCAGTTTTCTCTCTTCTTCTAGGCTGGTGGTTGTGATTGGTGGACTGCTGCTGCTGTGCGGCTTGGTTTCTGTCTGCATGAGATGCTGTTTTACTCACTGCCGTCAGGCTGGGGAGGAATCAGGTCCTCAACCCTATGAGGTCACTGTCATTGCTTTTGATCACGACAGCACTCTCCAGAGCACCATTACATGTGAGTGGGCTTTGCCAGATACTGGGCATTTCACAACATCCCACTGTGGGGGTTGCACCATAAAATGCCCAGACAGGCATATGAAGTCCTCCAATGGGCTGGCAGAAGGACGTCCTAGGCAGGGTGCTGGGAATGTGGCATCTGTAAATATTATAAATTCAGGTATTCACCAGGCCTTATGTAGCAAATATGGTCAGATGGTGAACTGTTCGTAAGACATGTTTGGGTGGACTAAGGGCAGCTGCAAGATCTGGATGGCATTAGAGAAAAGAGTAATTATGGGATGTTGCTGATGGGGCTTCATTCCTCCCTTTATGGGAGGACCAAGGGGCAGGAAAACATTCTGGCCATGGGGAGAGAAAAGCCTGTGCACTACAAATATACCTGCCCCACTTTAATTGTACAGTGCTTTCAGGATGAGGGAAATAGCTTCTGTTTCCTCCCTTTCAGCTCTCCATTCGGTATTTGGGCCAGCCGCCAAGAGGATACTAGCAGTGGCACACTCCCACAACACTGTGCAGGGCACGCCACCCCTGACAGCATCAGACACTCCTCCAGTCTACGATGAAGCTCTACACACAAGCAGGTTCACTGTTGCCAGGGCAGGGCAGAAAATGCTAGACCTGGATCCAGCGACTAAAGAAAAACTGCAGACATCTGCCGAGGACAAGGACGTCCAGCCAGTCTTTGCAGGACACTAGTGCTTACGTTCACTGAATGGCAGTAAAATTCAGAATAGAGAAAAAAAAAAATAAATCAGAGAGTAGTTCCTGTGGTCAGGGTTAGGAATATCAGATTAATCCCCTTAGTCTAATGAGAAAGGGAAAAAAAGAGACTAAAATTCCAGATAGTTCTAGCTCCAGAGCATTTGTATTGTTCCTTTTTACACCTTGAGATAACTGACCACTGGCAATCCCTGGATCCATTTATTGTACACACACATCACTAGATTCACAGATTGCATATCCAAGCATGCAGCAAGATCAAAGTGCTGAGCCTTGCAGGCTGGTGCTGGATACCTACAGGGAGATGCTATCTCATTCTGATTGCCACCAGCCTAAATTTCCTGGGGATGGCAGAGGTTTTCAGAGCAGGAAAAGCAATATGAAAAGGTCTTACACCAATATTAAAACCAAACTCCAGGAAAGCGCCAGCCATCCATTCACAGTAGAAGAAAAAAAAAAAGAGGCTACCTGTACACAATCTGCATGTAAGTGAAAGATAGCATAGCATACACTGGTAGTATTTACCGTTCCCTAAATGCTCTACAGGATATATAGAGGAGTACACTCTTGTTTTGAATATGATATATAGCAATTCTGAAATAGCAGTTATAAGCTCTGGTATTTGAATTGAAACTATGATGTGCGCAATAACAAATAAACAAAGTGTTCTGTTGTTAAAATAAAGTTTAATTATGTTTTAGTTGCCTTCATATTGTATCACTTATTAATTATTCCTACCACTGCTGTCAAAATCAGATCAGTCTAAAGAAGATGATTTAAAACATTTAAGCCACTTTTCAGATACAAATAATTTGTGAGTCTTTCCTGATCCATAGAGATATGATTAATCACAAATAGATATTCATCAAACTGCTTGGATGAGCACTGCTATGGACTAACTGCAAAAAGTTTACTTCAATTCAAATTTTAATACTTCAATTCAAAGTTTAATTCAATTAGATACTCAAAGTGACAGTTGAATTACACTGGTGTTGTCTGTACCCCAGGTTTTGCAACTGAAGACATTAAAGAAGAATAACATCAGATACCAAACAATAAGCAGTCATTATTTATTTTATTTTTATTACCTTAGTTAATAATTACTTTACATGTTAATGTTGATACGTATGCACAGATCACAGACTGAACATCTATCTGAAGTGACTGCACAGCTCTTCCTGCTGTACTACCCAAAACCTCACAGACTTTAACATGTTGATGTTTGCAACACTCCTTGTGAAATACAGCCATTTTTCAGATAAGGAGAGAAAGATTATAATCATCAAGGGATCTAGAAAGGAATGTTGGTAAGATATCTCCAGGGATAGCATAAAGCAGAACTGAACAACTAGAAGATCTCTGATTGTGTCCCAGACTTTGGCTGGTCACAGAAATTTTGTATCCAAGAAAAGAATTTAATGCAGGTCTCAGTTCCCTAGCTCACCATTATTTTTTTTTTCCTGAATTGCCTAGTCATTTGTTAATTGCATCAGTAATAGATGAAATTGAATAAAATAAATAAGTGACATATAAGGTTATGTCTCTTCTGTTACGTAGCACTTGAAATAATAATAACTGTTTGTGCAACATCCAGTTGTGTGACCTATTTCGTCAGCTGATCTCTGAAGTCGAGTTCAAGCCTGATGTCTCTATCACGCTGCAGAACATTTCCTGGAAGTCTCTTGTTTACTTCAGAGTAAAGTCCTGAGCAAGCAGAGACATTTGCTGAAAATGTGTCTGGCCCTATTAAGACCAGAAACTTCTTGGAAGCCTTCACAAACATTTCCATTTGGAACATACCATTCCTGCGCTGTCTCCACCCCCTTTTTTCCTGCTGAAGAACACAGCCGGCCAAGTCCGGAGCTGCGCGTGCTTTTAACATGAGATGGCAGTCGTTCTCCACAGGAGAGCAATCTCACTGCTAGAATTCTTCCCAAACCTAGTAACACAAGAAAGGATATTTTAAAAGAATTTTTATGATAATTTTGTAATTTTGATCAGATGTGCAATAAAAAAGGGAAGTTTCAAAATGTTTTACTCCTTCCCCCTCCTCTGCATCACATCACCTTTGCTATCTCTGTTCTCCATTTCAAGGAAAAAATAATGTGTCACTTGAACTGAGAGCTGGGTATTACCTGCTGATCTGAGTGTATTTCCCTCGAGCAGAGCCACTATTGTCTAACTCTCATATACTTTTCTGTCTGCTCATATCTTCGTCCATTTGACTCATGCTTCATTGTGACTGAGTATAACAGGTCTTCTGCTGGCAAGAGATCAAATAATGTGACAATAATGATAGATACAACTTCATTTGTTAAGGATTTCCTAAAGTGATTTCAGATAAGTGAATTCAGAGAAAATACTCTTGCAACTGATCCAACACTCAAAGTCCACAGGATATAATAAAATAAAAGAGAAAGAGAAAGAGAAAGAGAAAGAGAAAGAGAAAGAGTAAGAGAAAGAGAAAGAGAAAAAGAAAAAAAAAAAGTAAAAGAAGAAAAAGAAAAAAAAAAAGTAAAAGAAGAAAAAGAAAAAAAAAGTAAAAGCAGACCAACAGCCACCATATCTCATGGGCATCAAACCTTTTGGCCTGCCTGGGCCACATTCAGTGAATAGAAATTGTCTTGCACTGAGTAAGTCACTCCAAAAGTAATGCCTCCTATTTATTTCCATGGATATTATGGTTGACACAAAGAGCTCCATAACACTGTTTGACAGAGCAAATCTCAGCTACAAAACACTAACTTTCCACCACACTAACATAACTACCACCATTAACTATTCATTTTCATCCACAAGAAACAAGAGCCTTAATGCTGCTCTCGTAAAAATCTGAACAAGTGAAGGTGACCCACTGTCACCACAGCTGAAACACACCACCTCACCACTGTTTAGTCTCCTTAAACATCCAGCAAGTGGGTGCAATTTCTTCCTCATGGAGGAATTCAAAGACACGCCTTTGCTTCATATTCTCTTCTATGTCAGACACTGTTTTCTCAGATGATTCCTCTGCTGCTACCTCCTACACAGCAAAAAAAAAAAAGTGCAATGGAATATTGGTGGGAAGGTTCTGCCTCCACTGCCATACCACCAACATCCACCTCTGATGTTACGGGTCAACATAATATAACAGCAGGCATTACTTTTGGAGCAGCCCTAATAAAATATACACTATTCTTAATATATAAGTTAAAAACATTTTGACTGTAAATACTTTTTCTTTAAATTTAGAAAGAAAAAGAACAAAGTCTTAAAACCAGTGGGACATTTGAGTCAACTCTTTGAAAGGTTAGGTAACAGCAGGATAAGGGGAAATGGTTTTCAGTTGAAGTTGAGGGAAGATTCAGGTTGGATATCATTGGGAAGTTCTTTACCAAGAGAGTGGTGAGGTGCTGGAACAGGCTGCCCAGAGATGTTGTGGATGCCCCGTCCCTGGAGGTGTTCAAGGCCAGGTTGGATGGGGCCCTGGGCAGCCTGGTCTAGTATTAAATGGGGAGGTTGCCTGTTGTGGCAGGGTTGGAGATTTATGATTCTTGAGGGCCCTTCCAAATCAGACCATTCTGTGATTCTGTGCTTTTGTTTTTCTGAAACTGACACACCAGTCTGGTTCCGTGGCAGTGGCTGCGATTCTTAGTGAGGATTCAAGGTATTCACCAGAGATTTTTGACTGAATTTTATTCTTCCTGTACTTCATCCTTGACAATAATTGTTCAAAATGTGTTTACTGCCAAAAATCACTGACATGAATAAAATGGGACTGTGAAGTAAAGCAAATATTTTTCTCTGCTAAAATAAGGATACTGAAAGTCAAATAGAGCACAATAAAAGAGCACAATGACACTATTTGATTGAGCAAATTCTCAGCTACAAAACACTATATTTCAACAGTCACCACCACTAGCTATCAATTTTCACCAGCAATCAACAAGAGCCTGCATACCACTCTTGTAACAATCTGTGCCAGCAAAGGTGACCCACTGCCTCCATCTCCTCTGCTGAAACCTACACCTCATTGCGCTCACATCCACAGTTTGGTCTCCATGTTCAGCAAGCACAGATGAATGTCAATGGGTGTAATTTTTTCTGCATGGAGCACTTCAATGACATACCTTTGCTTCATGTGCACTTCCATGTCATTTTGTCAGACTGTCCCCCTGCTGCCATCTGTCACATGGTGACAAAATGTAATGAAATACTGGCAGGAAGATTCAACCTCAACTGCCATACCATCAACAACAAACTCTGATGTTCTGGACCAAAATACTTTTTGAGCAGTCCTAATGTTTTTAATGTATACAAGTAACGAAACTTACTTTATTCCCAATATTTCCATTAAAACATTAAAAAAGAGAGCAACAAAAAATAAAAGCAGAGAGATATTTGAACTTGTCTTTCTGAAACTAATTTAACAGTCTGGTTTGATGGTTGCATTTCTTCGTGAGTTCTCAAGCTGTTCATCAAAGGTTTTTCATCTAATTTTGCTCTTCCAGTAATTCACCCTTGAACATAGTTGCTCACAAATCTATGCGCTGCCAAAAACTAAAGACATGAGTAAGATGTGGAAGTGAAGATACTTTTGTCTGGTAGGACAGAGGTCTGCTGCAGGATAGGCTGGGACGGGATGCGTGCAATCTGTGGGTCATGGGTTGGATGTGCCTGCACTGAGAATTTTTTAAAAGGCCAGTCTGTGGTGATACAGACAGAATAATCACCTCAGGGGAGATATCAGTAGAAGAGTGATTTACAGCTGATACAACTACAGAGCAGTTTCAGGGACTGTCCTGGGAGATATCTACCTAGACGGCATCTCCAAGAAAAATAAGGCAAATAAGAAAATAACAGGGATGTTCTTATTCTGAAGTCAGGGGATTTTATCCAGTCATGTAGGTATTTCCAAGCTAGTAGTAGAACACTGCAAAGCTCCAAGCACTGCTCCTGGAGTGTGTGTGGTACAGGATGGACTACAGCTCTCTCCCTTTCCCCTCAATTCTGTGTAAATATTTTCATTTCCTGCTTCTATGGCTACAGCATTGGCAAGGCTTGAGGAATCCCTTATGTGAAGCGCCAAGCACACAATATACAAACACACCACTCTACTACATTAACACTATACTTCTAGCACTCCAGGTTAAGAAAGTTCATTGTTTAGCCACCCTGTGAACTATGTTGTGCCTGGAGTCCAGTGAAAGAATAACCAATCCATTTTTCAGATCCTCTCTCTAGCACGCGGCCCCTTAATGCGGGGTTTGTCACATGCCCATGGGCTGACATGTTAATAAGAACTATAAGTCAGATGCTTGTTTGTCACTGCTCCTGCATGCATCATCTTCCTGCCAGCCGCTGCGCCAGCACCGAGCTTGTTTTTACTGAGCCACAGGAGGTGGAGACGGGAGGAACGGGAAGCAGGAGGAGCGACCTTGTCGGGGCGCGTCCGGGCTGCGTCATCGGGCAGGAGTTCAGCGACGGGATTTGTGATCGTCACGTGGGATTTGCTGTGGGGAGGAGAGGTTACCTGGTGATATTCTCACCGGGTCGTGTCTTGGCACCAGGGGAGGGGAAAATGCAAGACTCTCTCTGGTTTGTTACAGAATTTCAAGCTAGATGTTAGCTAATATGCAGTTACCTCCTCTCTTTTGTTCTTGAGGAAGACATATCTATGTCCCTATGGACATGGAGATTTAGCAACTGCTATGGGGCAGGCAACTAGGAAGCAAAAAGGAGGTCAAACATGTTACAGAAAAGCACTATGGCATGAAGACAGCTTTTTCTCCTGGCATAAACAAAATCAATGCCTCGGTTCTGAGTCATCCTTCTGAGATCCTCTGACTCTACCAGCAACTATGGGGAAATGCTCCAATGTCTAATGACAGAATGAGAGAAACAAGTCAGTGATGCTTCCTGTACTAACCTCGTGTATGCGAACTACTGAAGACTGATCCATGCCATTCCACTGTGGCTTGCTCTACCCTTAGGAGAATCTGGCACATACTTGTTGGAGGCCACAGCACCATGTGGACACGTAACTACTTAAGCACAAAAGCATCTGCCAGAGTTCTCTGGGAGGAGGTGGAGCTGTCGGGGGGTGGGAGGGAAGGAGGAGGGACAGAACAGGACAGACACATTATAACCCTCCAAAAATAGACACCAGCATTCAGGTAAGAAAAATCACAGCTAACGTGTCTGTTTATTACCTTACACTATGAAGGCCTTTTAAGGTGACAGACTATGGTACAAATGCCTAATCTGTAAGTGTAAGCGAGATTTCTATCTCATGCCCGTCTGCATTCACTGGGTAAGATCATCTCTGAACTGCCACTGTCAGTGCATATCTGCTTCTAAGTAAATGTACTTTCTCCGTATCTCTCCTTCACGCAAGATGAGAGATCACAGTCACCAGGCATTACCAATATACCTCTGAATTCAAGAAGCAATGGGCATAGAGAGCAAAGGTGGGTGGTGGGTAGTATATGATAAACAACTCTCTCCAGGGCAAAGAGCACAAACTAGCACCCTGAATCTGCTGTGGGGATATGCAATAGGTCCTTCCCATTGTTGGGATAACTCCTTCCCTTCAGGCAGCTCAGGTATGTGTATCAGTGTATAGGGATAAAGAAACCATTAACACCTGAAGTATGAGTTTCTTGGGGCAGCCTTAAAGATGTATATGAATACTTCTAGAAATAGATGAGGGCTTTTTCCTGATCCTTTTTCTCTGATCCTATTTTTATTACTTATTATTTCGTTATGATGCCCTTGCAGAGCATTGTAATGGAACTTTCATCTTTGGTCTTCCATTTCTTATGGTTTTGAGCTGACTCTTTGCTCTAGTCTGGATTTTTTTTTCCATTCAAACCATACTGTAGAATCATGGTGCCTGCAAAATAGCAACTATGTATTTTCCCTCTCCTATTCACTGTGCCAGCAGGCTAGCACAGGGTTGAATCGAGTACAGTGAACCTGCATTCTCTTACTTCTGCTCCTGGTGTGGCCTTTGCCTTTGAGTGTTGCCTTATACTAAGGCAGTCTACTATTCCACACAACACTCGCTGCTATCAAAACTGCTGCACAAATAAAACATCATTCTTGGAAAAGTTCCACTTCTATGGATGAAGCATGCAATGGAATAATTATTTGATGCACTCCTGTTCAATGTCTCCAGGGCAACAGCAGCTTTTCTTTTTAGTACTGATTTGACCATGTGGACCCATACTTCAGCACCTTCTCTTTTGATGGTCAGTACTGTGAGTTTAGCCACACTCAGAAAAAAATTAAAAAAATTAAAAAAAAACCCAAAGGGTGATACTACTGTGTGTATCATCTAAAATTGGCTGGCTATTTAGACTTCTTTGCAGTCAACTCCCTTCACCACATGCTGCTTGTAATGTGCCTCTGGCCTGGGATGTTATGTGACACACTTGTGATTTGAAGAAATCAATGCGTAGGAACTTAACAGCAAAGTTTTGTTACTGTTAAGCCAGGTGTTCTTTCTTAGCAGCACTGGGAAGTACTGGGGACATTTCTACTATAAGCACTTCCAAGATTATATGATTCAAAGTCCATTATATTTCTACAGATAGTATACACTCATCAATTATGTGTGAGACAATTAACATGCCTATTTCACACAGTGATTTATGAGGTTTCCAGTCTCCTATTCCATGGTGTCTTCTACTGTCTAGTGCCCTTTTAGCATCCTGACAGTCAAACAGACAGTCTTTTACTTTAGCCAGTGGTCTTCCTCTCTTGTCCTCTAGATGAACTTTCCTCACTGATGCATGCTCAGTAGAATGCCTATTGTAGGTAATTTATAGGTACCAAAATCGTAATGTTTGCTCAGTCAGCACCCGGCTTATTTCTGGACATTTGTTTGTCCTTGGATAGAGATAAGTTTGGCAACCTGTCTTTTAGTGATATATACTGGGATGTTAACCTGTTTTTTAATAATATATACTGGGGTGTAGAAGATAAGGAGGATAAAGTGGAAAATCTTGATGCCTGCCTGTTGCATCCCAACCTAATCCCAGAGTGAGACAATTCGACCTTGTGTGGAGGTCATAGCTTTCATTGTTGTGTTTCTTTTGCTGAGAGCCTTTTGTCAAAACAGAACAGTCTTACAACATGTTTTCTAGTCCATAATACTACATCCACACTATTCACAACATCTAAAAGCTTTCACAGTTTTGTAAGAATTAACCACATAATACAACAACTTTATCCCTAAAATACGTGGTATTTCTACTTTTTCAAATCAACTATTCCTAAAAACAAGTTACAAAACACACTGCTCCCCCACTTCCTCAACTCGCCTCCTCTCCTTTGTTGTTTAACCGGAAAAGAGAATAAACAGAACAACCCAGATCTGCTAACAGCAGGGACAGACACAACAACTAGCCTTCCATTTTCCCTTTTTCCTCCGCTGTGCAGCTCACAACCACGTACAGAACAGCCTCACGAAGGCGCTCGCACGGGGACACCTCGGAGGTGGGTGCGTGAGGACGGGCGCGCGGCTGCGTGGATAACCCCTGAGTCACGCACTTCACGTTTATTTTGGCGGCTGTGTTTCTGCGGATTTTTTTTGTTGTTGTTGTTGTTGCTGTTCTTTTTAAATCGTTACCACGAAAAAAAACCAGAAACGCACAGCAACCCAACGTAAAGGCAAACGCCCGGCGGCGCGCTCCCGGCTGCAAGCGCCCGCACCGCGCTGCAATGGCGGCCGCGGCGGAAGGGGAGGGCGCGTCGCGGTGACATCACGCAGCAGCACGGCACGGAGCTGCGCTCCGCTGGGCTCGGCTTGCGTGAGCTGCGCGGGTGTCGTTGGGTTTGCTGAGTCGTAGGTGACGGTGGGAGAGCGGTGGCCGGCTCGGAGGTGTCGCATCATGAAGTTCCAGTACAAGGAAGACCACCCGTTCGAGTACAGGAAAAAAGAAGGGGAGAAAATCAGGAAGAAATACCCCGACAGAGTCCCCGTGAGTGTGCCGGACGAGCGCTGCCCTCGGGCTAGCTGTGCAGACATCGCCATTCTTTGCTGTCCTTGTCGCTGCCGCCTGCTGCTTTGCTTCTTTTCTCTGAGAAAAACGGGATTAGGAAAGATGATTACTTTGACGTTTCGATATTAATTCCAGACTGCTTTCTCTTTAGTGCGAACGTATTCGTTGTTTTACGCCAAGGTCTGTGGGTGGGTGTGGGGGTCTTTTTTCAGGCATCCGCAGTAATTCGACTGCAAGAACGCTGTTAATCTTATTATGGCAGCCTGTGTGCGTGGGACTGGCGGATGGGGAAGGAGCTTGCTCTGGGAAAATGGAGGAGAACAATGAATGAGTAAAACAGGCGTTCTTTGTAAGAAAAAAGACCTAAATCAAATGTTTTCCTTTTATTTTTTACCTTTTTTTTGGAGCTTGCTCTTCAGTATAGTCGTACTCCGTTCTTTTCCTTTGCGTGAAAGAAAAAAAAAAAAAAAAAAAGAAAAAAGGATGCTAAATAGTAATTCTCAGTCTTACTTCTCTCTTGTTTAATCATCCTGTGGAAAAAAAAAAAACAAAACAAAACAAAACAAAAAACAACAAACATCATTTGGAAAACAAGATCATCTTCTAGCTAAACTTTCCTTCCTTATCCTTAGGTCCCTCTGGAATCCTGGTGGAAAACTCCTGGCTTTATAATTTGTAACAATAATTGCCAAAAGAAATAGTAACACTAGTGTTTATTTTATTTATTTTATTTTATTTTATTTTATTTTTTTATTTTTTGTCCCCTTTTAATAAATGGTTTACAGCTTTTCTCTCCAATGCCACTGGGAGAGTTCTGTCCTAGATGCAGCGTGCAAAAGAACTGTTACACCTTAGGTTTTCCCTGTAGGATGGGACCATTTTTTCATCTTGAGAAAGGCCCTCAAATGGGTTGATAGAAGTTCTTGAAAGTCAGAATTTGGGTACATTTTGCCCAGTCATTTTTGGGGCCCCTAGCACATCAGAGCAGATTGAACATATAGTGTATGCAGTTCTGTCTTTTGAGATGAGGAACTCAGAGGGCTCAGCTGGTCAGGAGAGAGGCAAACTGTAAACTGAGGATCAACATGGCAGATTATGCAGCAGGTCATGATAGAAGTAACTGGAAGAAACATGTGGAGAGCACAGCAACAGACCTGGTCTGGCAGGAAGTAGAAATATCAAGACAGAGGGGCATTAGCAGAGTGTTATGGACAAAAGCAGGATCAAAGTGAGTGAGGTGTGCTGCAGCTAAGGAAAAGAGAGAACACTGCCTGGAGAGGCCCGATGTGTATTGTTGGGGGAGGCTTGTTGTCGGAGCTGCATGTGGAACAAATGAGTGCAGCAAATGGTTTTTACATCAGTTCTGTCACTGCCCTTCACAGCAGTGCGATCCTTAACAACAGTGTCCCTTTGGCTGCCAACACTTCAGTGTCGTGATACATCTCAGCATTTTGCTGAAATTAGACAATTTCAGCATTCTGCCCCAGTCCATTGTTACCAGAGTCACTTGCCAGCAGTAAGAGATATGAAGGTAATATGTATCTGGCCTTTGGATTGTTTTTGTAGTTTTGACTCTGTGTGCAAAGTAACCTTTAGAAGAGATACCTACCTGGGTTATCCAGGAAACTGACTACAGTTATAGTCTAGGAAAACACCTCCATTTTTCCCTGACTCTTTGTAAGAGGGAGATCTGTCTCAAGCTTTATGATTTGATTTGAATCCTTTCTAGGTGTTTAGAATCCCCAAAACTCACCTTGTCCTCATAGCCATGGCATAAATCAAGGTACCCTCTATCTTCTTTTCCTTTATCTAGCGACTAAGCTAAATGCCATCCTTTTGAGTCAGTTTGGTCCTGTCACTGCTGCTACCTAGCAGTTCTGCTTACCAGTCTTCTAAATGGAAAGCAAAAATTAAAGGCTTTTTTCTGCTGCAATTTGTTAAATACTACCTTGTAGCATTTCAGGATAAGAAAACAGGCAAAGTACTGTTGCTGGTCAGCCTGCATCTGTGTAGTGAGATTGTGCCTTTCCTTCACAATACTTACCAATTGTATCTTGTATGGAAATGCATGTCCTAACACAGACTTAATCTGAAAGAGCTCAGTTGCCTAGTAGTTGAGGTTCTTGAAGTTCTTGCACTAGCAAACTACACATGTATTTTAGAAAGAAACAGAATTTTCAGGGCTTTTGGCTGTGTTGGAGGCATCTAAATGGAGCGCAGCTCAAAGATGTCCAAGCCAGCATCTCCACTGTATGGTATGCTTTGCAGATACTTGGATCTGGAAGAAGGAGAGTTTGGTTGGCGTGGCACTTTTTCCAAGTTAATACACGAAGCTCATCACATTTTTTTCCTTTGGCATACTGTTTCGTTGATGTGTCAACACCATTTTCCTTCTAAAGAAGGAGGAAGCACAAAGCACGACAGTTCAGCCTTTTCTATTGTACTGCTGACACAGCTGCTGATTTTGGTTGCCAAAGGGCTGGGAGCATGAGTCCTTAGAAATTAGTCTCACAGTGTCTCACATAGGCTGTATACAATCACAGGTTCTAGCAGAATTACAAAGTTGAGAAAGTTCAGAAAATTGAGCTTCTTTTTTTAGAAGGTTGAAAATGGTTTCTGCAGAATGTAGATCGAACCATGTGACATATCTCTCTACTTGATCAAAAATACATATAAGGAAAAAATAACAACTGCCACCAGTGTCTGCATTTTCTTTCCACATGCACGCAGTATTTCCATGGAAACATATCACCAAGCTTTGGAAAGATTTCCAAACCTTTTTATATTCAAGTCACTTGGAATAGTTCCTATTTCGGAGAGAAGCATTTTGCCTAGCTCTGGTAACAAAAAGTTCTATGTAGCAGGAGATCTCTTCGCCTCTCTGACCTCAAATCTGCTGAGCTTATTCTTTCTTATGTCAATGTATAATGAGGATTAGTATTTGGTGCCAAAGGTCTCTGTAAGTCCAGGTGGTAATGTGTTGTTTATTCATTATGTATTTATACAAATAAAGAAATGTGTGTAACTATATTAAATAGGGGAAATAACATCGAGTTGTTGGATCAGGTCCAGAGCAGGGCCACAAACAATCAGAGGGCTTGAACACTTCCCCTGTGAGGACAGGATGAGAGAAGCTCTCTGGGGCTCTTCAGCCTGGAGAAGAAAAGGCTCTGGGGGGACCTGTATAGTGTTCTACCAGTACCTGAAGGGGCCCTACAGGAAAGCCGAAGAGGGACATTTTAGAAGGGTATTTGGCGACACGATGAGGGGAGCTGGTTTTAAACTGAAGAGGATAGATTTAAACTAGGTATTAGGAGGAAATTCTTTACTGTGAGAGTGGTAAAACACTGGAACAGGTCAGTCTGCCCAAAGAGGTTGTGGGCGCCCCTCCCTGGAGGCATTTAGGGCCAGGCTGGATGGAGCTTTGAGCAACCTGGTCTAGTATGAAGTCCCTGCCTATAGCAGGGGAGTTGGAACTAGATGATCTTAAAGATCCCTTCCAACCCAAGCCATTCTGTGATTCTATGAAATAACCTGAAGGGATATGAATTTCAGAGCAGAAGATAACTACTCAAGAACTGGCAATTTGGAAAAAAAAAAAAACAAAAACCTTCCTCAGTAAGCTGTAGCTTCTCTTTCAATTCTTTGCTTCATTCTAGATCACAGTGGGTGAATGTGGAAATTAGGATATGAGACTACTGGGAATGGAGCTGATTTTGTGTCAGGCAGGTTGAAATGTAACTTGGAAACAGCTCAATTTACTTGTATTTGTGTAGTAGCCTCCTGGTAGCTCCTTCATACAAAATTAATCTGCCTTAAGACTATCAAGGTGACCTGATTTTTTTTTTATTATTATTATTTTTTTTCCCTTGGCAATTATGGTTTATTTTTATGCTTATTCCACTTTCCACTTTTTATTCGTTGTGCTTACTGCTGTAGTCCTGAGCTCCCAGCACAGAGATTGCCAGTGATTTGCTGTCTTCTTCTTACCTATCTCTTCTTTAATGTTGTGTATTTGTTAGGGATGAAAGGAATTTCTAAAGGCCTGGTAGCACCAGCTTTCTCAAAGGGTATTGCCTTCTTCAACTTCTATTTCTTTGGTTCATTTTCTTTAATGATGCCCATAGCTTGTCTCTTTCTACCTCATCAGGTAATTGTGGAAAAAGCACCAAAAGCCAGAGTACCTGATCTAGACAAAAGGAAGTATCTTGTGCCTTCTGACCTCACAGGTAACAAAGTCTGCCTCTGTTCTTGATTTTCATTAAGATGGACTTATTAAGTGACTTTAGTTCATGTGATCATCACCAAAAATGAAAAATCCAGGCAGGACTCAACATTTTATCACTACCCCAGTTTGCCCAGCTGTACTTATTGTATCTATGTATCTTACAGTCTAGATTACAACATGCAGAATTCTTTGAGACTGTAGGTGTCACAGTGACTAAAATAATACGTGTGTGTCAGTGTGACTTCCAGCTGTGGTGAAAATGACTGAATTGTGTATCAGAGGCAGTGGTGAAATCATCAGTCACTGATGAGGTAGCTCAGGTATACTTGCTGCAGGAAAGGACAAGTTCTTGAAATATTCTCATTGTTGTCCACTACTGTGGTTGGAGTCATGACCATGATTTTTTTTCTGAGTGTTCGTGAACATTTTTGTGTGATTACATTTGTTTTCATTTGAGAACATAAATAAGTTACAGGAACAGCTTTTTTTTTTTTTTTTCCCTCTCATTGCAGTACGTAACTTATTGCAGAATACTTTCTTATGCAGAATAGCTCAAATAAATAAGGAATTTGTTTTCAGGAACTGCAACCCATTTACAGTGTGAAAATTCTCTTAACATGTTTTTGATGTACAGAGTTTAACGTTTAAGCAAGCTTAGAAGTCTTCCACTAATCCCTGCAGAAGAACAATTCATACCATAATAGCTGGGCTATGGATTTAGAGAATGTGGTGGTCTGAAGCAGTACTGATTAACTTGTGAAACTGTCAGCTCAGTGTGGATTGGCTGCTAATATTGTTACAGTTCCTACTTGATTTTCCACACTGTCCATTTTCCCTAGTTTTTACATACAGTATGTGACTTCCATCACTTCATTCTCGAAAGAAAACAGCCATGCTTAGTTGGAAATTCTCTTTGTGTCTGAGGCATTCTCTGTTTCTCTTCAGTTGGGCAATTCTACTTCTTAATCCGAAAGCGGATCCACCTGAGGCCAGAGGATGCGCTATTCTTCTTTGTCAATAATACCATCCCTCCCACGAGTGCTACCATGGGTCAGCTGTACGAGGTAGGTCTGACCTATCTTTCTCTTCTTGTTCAATACAAAAGAAATTTTCTCTTAGCAGTAAAAGAACAAAGTATCACTCTGCAACTAAATGCAACTAAATACATTTTGAAAGAATACTAAACCTTTGTTCAGGAGTACTTTTTCCTAGCTTGTACTGTATGAGGACATTGTGAACATTGCTTGCTAATATTTCTACTAAGCAGTGTTACTTAACTTTGAAGGCATATTCTGTGCCCATCATTCCTCTGTTACATAGGCATTAATTATATCATAGTTGTTTTGCAGCCTGGATTGATTTCTCCTTGATTTCTCCTTGGGCTGTGCTAGTGGTTTTTAATAGAAGAGCTCCAGTTTGGTGCTGCAAGCCTTATTTGACCTAGCACTTTTTGACAATGACTGGATAATTTGTATATGTAGACTAATGAAGATGTAAGATTAACTACTCAAATCTGGCTATGTAGATATAAGTACATCTGACTATCTAAAGCTGAGATCAAGACTCTCTGGCATTCGGCAGACTTTTTGTATCCATTTAATCATTTAACATCTCAGCTTTACTGCCCCTATATAAAAGTGGACTAGTGTCACAGCCATTTAGTAAGGTGTTCTGAAATATGACGAATGTAACAACATTTATCAAGTACCAAAGTATGCAGAGATTGTTTTTAATGTTAGAGCACTCCTAAGTCACTCCTCCTGATCTTAAGGTTATGTCAGTGCTGACATTCTGCTGCATAGCCTGCAACAGTCAGAGCTGTTTCTGTTGCATATTTGCAGCACACTATCTTTTCTAGTAAATCCAGTGTATCCAAAAATATGACGTGTCTAAATTTAGAGGTTGAGCTGTGAGTAGAGGGAGTTTCTGTATATATTCTCTTAGGAAAATGTGGAGCTATCAGTGTAAACAGAAAGGTTATGCCTCTTTTTTGCTACAATGGTTTCCTTGTTGGATTTTCTCATATGTAGTGAAGAACTATGGGGCTGTGGTTTGATACTTTTTTCTTTTCTGCCCTTGCAGGATAATCACGAGGAGGACTATTTTCTCTACGTGGCCTACAGTGATGAGAGTGTCTATGGCAAGTGAGCAGCAGTCCCCCAGGCATGCAGGCGAGATGGACTGATGGAACTGATTGGGGAATAGGGGGAGGGTGTTGAAGAGGAGGAAGAAGAATGCTTGAGAAGAGGGGAAGAGGACTGGAAGTTAACCACATGCACAGTGCCATCATCTTCCATGTGTTAATTATAACCATTATTTTTAAGTTGAGGGGAGGGAGGGTGGGGGTATTGTAAATGAAATGGTGAACTGATAGGCTTACAAGAGGTTCTGTGTTGAGGAATGGGAGAATCCACTGTTTGTACTCTTCCCTTATGCAGCTGGAAGTTGCTAGCTGGTACTGGAGGCTGCTAGACAAGCCAGTGTAGTGGAGCTCCTGGAGAGTGAATGAACAGGAGGGAAATGGTTGTTCATGTGTAACCTTTCCATTGGATGCAGAAGGCATGCCTGGAACCTGTACACTGATCTTGTCGCACCTTACCCATGGCACGGGCTGCATACCTATGAGCATTCAGTAAGCTGTGAAATATGTCACCCTGACCATACAAGGCTGTCCTGTGCTGATAGTCCTCACTCTAGCTGCTATATGTGAAGTGTACCAAGTCTACTGTATTTCCTGTTGCTTTCACCATTTTAGAATGCATTTTACTCCCAGCCTCCAACTCTGAGGGCTGGGAGCTACTCAGCTGTGAGATACAGAGATGGAGAGGATGAGGGAAAGAAGGGAGGAATATTTTTTTCCATTGTTCTTCTAATTGCATGTTCTGGACAGAACAATTTGAGACAACTCTTTTGTTCTTTTCAGTGAAGCTAACTGCTGAACTCATAAACAAGGACCTCAGGAGAACAACTAGCCCACTTCAGCATTGAGGCAGGATTGAGTATACCGAACATGTCCATAGCTATTCATCCAATTTATTCCTAGAGACAGTCATGTAGGCAGACTCCGGAGACTGCTTAGATAGTCTGTTCCAGTTTCTAGCTAACCTACAAGTGAGAGTGCTTTTCTTGCTATTTAAGTTTAGTCTCCCTAGCAGTGCATTAATACAGTTAACTAGGGGTGGTCTTGTAACTAGTGAACACAGGAAATTATCCTCCAGTGTTGTCCTTGCACCAGTCTTCTGCAAATTCGAAGTTGGCAGAAATCTTTTGGGTTTAGCCCTCCCTTCCATGTCTCATCCCTGTACAGATCTTGCACCATCTGCACAAACAGAAGAGATCAGTCCCTCCCATGTGTCTTTTGCTTTTTGTGATTGGACAGCAGTGTCACTCTTTGACACGAGAGGTGCTTTTAGACATGAAGGGGAAGGGGAAAAGATTCTCTGTAGGTTTTTTTATTTTTATTTTTTTTGTTGACATTTTTTACTTTATTTTAAGCCAGTGTTGTGTATGCCCCACCCTTGGAGGTGTTCAAGGCCAGGATGGGTGAGGCCCTGGACAACCTGTCCTAGTGCTTGATCTAGCAGTTGGCAAGCTTGCCTATGGCAGGGGAATTAGAGCTTGATGATCCTGAGGTCTCTTCTAACCCAGGACATTTTATGATTCTATGGAAGTTACCAGATAGATGCTGTCCTGTGCAAACCTTACGCTGTCATGCCAAAGCAGTTACTTCTTGGTGGCACAAACAGCAGATTTTCCCATAATTGCCATAACTCAGATGAGGGGCTGTGGTTTGGCGAGTGAGCTGACTTTCAGGAATGTTTAGAGGTTTTATCTAAAGATGGAATAACTGGACCTGAATTATTGCAAGCATTCCTATATTTAGAGGGTGGATCAAGTGGGAGGAAAAGACGAGAAAGATGAAGGAGACAGGCAGAGTCCAAAATAAGTTGAGGGTATTTACTGTATTTACCTGAAAAAGTTAGAATCCAGTTCTCTGCATTCCTTGGGAATGATAGATCAAGATGAGTGCTTCTATGGTTGTGGAGACAGGAAATCAGATTGCAGCCTTTTCTGATTTGGTCCACTGAGAAGATGGAAAATGAGGCTGGGGGTGTGAAGCAGGAGTCATTAATACAGCTGTGTGAAGGACAGGGATGCAGTGTAGTGCAGGAGACTCACTGCCTGTGTGGTACAGTAAGTAGCAAATGAATGGAAGAAAAGGAAGCAAAGAATCCAGGCAATGTAGTCATAAAGGGGAAACAGAAAACGGGGGAATAAATGATGAAGTGGGGGAATAAAGGATGAAATAGGTGGGTTTCTACAGGCATTTTTCATCCTGAATTTCAGATTTGCTGTTCTATCACGTTCATCTGGAATAAATACATTTGGAGGACTTGTATCTGCTGCAAGTTTACATAACTTCCTCTTTTACTGGACCACTCTCCTTCAGTTAGACTCCTTTAACATCCTTGGGGTGCAAATGCACAATAGTCTACTCATCTAGGAAGCTCTGAATGTTCTGAAGTAGAGAACAGACTCGGAAGGCTCTTTAGGGTAAAAGAGAAGATAGAGGCAGATTGTATACAGCCCTTTGCCACTGTCCCACTTGCTCACATAGTGTGCCGCTAAGCATGTGATTGTGTGTTGTCTCAAAGTAACTTGTGTTTAGGCACACGTAAGAGAGAAAGAGTTGGTATCTGGGTTGTGTTTTTTTGTGTTCGGACCTCTTTTCCCCTCCTGCTGCTGGGTTTATAAGTAAAAAGAATGGGACGTATCTCAGCTGTTTGCGACGTTTGAATTTACACTTTACATTAGTTACTTTACATTTCTTTTAATTGGATTGTGGCATTTACTTCTGTTTTTGTGCTAGACTAATACTGTACGAAACAATGACGGTAGTTCTTTTTTTGTGTTGATTAGCTTCAGGTTCTTTTAAAAATTCATACTACTTAAGCTAAATCAACCAGTCAATAAAGATGCATTTGAAAATCACAGGATTGGCCCAAAATGTGATTGACTGTAGTATTTATCACCGTGTGTGCTTGTAAATAAAGAGCCTGACTAACCAGGGCTGCTTTGTCAGAACTTCTTGCTGCTATGTTTTTGTAGAACTCTAGACTTCTTCTATCCTGTCTATAAGTCAGACCTCTCCATTTTTTATTTTTTTATTTTTTGTTGTCACTTGTCTGTGTCTTGCCATGCCACTCATGTGAACTTTACTTAGACGTAGACCATGTAAGAAAGTCTTAAGGAATATAGTGGGTGTGCAGAGACGTTCTCTGCCATTTTTAGGATCTGTGCAGAGCTAGCTAGCTGATGAGCTTCGAGGGCACAACCAGACTTAGCTACCATGCCTACCCTCAACCCACCCAGGACTCCAAGTCACCCCCACAGCCACTAACATCTTCAGCTGCAAGGTTGCAGCGGGGCTGGACTCCAGTTTTCCACAGCCTTGCCCAGCCATACTCACTCCCTGAGCTGGGCACATCCATGGCCCAAATTGGCCCTGGCCTATCATCATCCATCAGCTATAAGGAAATCTGGGATTTGCTAAGAGGTAGACCTGCCATGACAGCAAATCTAGGTTTGTTTTCGTAGAATCCTGGTATCACAGAGCAGCCAAGGTTGTTGGGGACCTCTGGGAGTTGTTTGATCCAACCTCAAAGCAGGGACACATAGATCTGTTTGCCCAGGACTGTGACCAGGTGGTGTCTGAATATTCCAAAGAGGGAGACTACACAACCTCTCTGGACATATCCTTATGGATATTTGCGTGCCAAGAGGAAAATAGCCCTGCTGGAAGTGAGTAAGCCAAGCAGGTAATGTTTTCCCTTAGCATAGCCTCTCCAGGTTGGTCACATGTAGCACACAAGGTAATGGTGAGAGAGGCACACAAGCTTCCCCCGTCTTTCCCATCCTCCCCAGAAGCCAGGCCAGGCCAAGTCAGGCTCTGGAGTATGGCTTTCTAGCTATGGTGTCGACTGTGAGTTTGTGCAGGTGCCACTGGCCAAGACAGTCAATGAGCTCGTTGCGGGTTAACCTCAGCAGGCAACTAAACACCAAACAAGTTCTCCTACACTTGTCCACCACCACCACCCTTGGTGGGACAGAGGAAGAGTAAAAATGAGTAGAACTTGAGATCAAAGTTGAAATAAAAATTATTAAATAAGAAGTAGAAGAAGAGAGAAAACAAATCACTCACCGCTTACTGTGGATGGACATGCCTGGTATGCTCCCAAGCAGAAGATTAACTGCCTGAAAGTCCCTCCTCTTCCTTTTTGTTACTAAGCATGGTGTTACGTGGTATGAAATCTCTTTGGTTAGTTCATGTTGTCTGCCCTGTATCCTTTCCAGCCCTCTGCAATCTGTTTACTTGAGGGAGAGAAAGACTTGACACTGCAAACATTCTTTAGCACAAGCTAAAAAGTTGTATTATCAGCATTGTTTTGGTAACAAATCTAAAATGCAGCACCATACAAACTGCTGTGATAAAAATTAGCTCCATCCTAATCAGGATGTGATCTTCACCTCTTACCTTGCAGTTCATTGCTTCTGCATGCTACACCTGCAGAAAATTGCTTTAACCACTGAAGTCAAAGTTTGTAACACTGAAACTCACAGGGATAAAACCTGCCAAGTCTAGTAGTATATTTCTTTCCCCACCGAGTACAAGGTACAGCCACTGTGTGCTTTTGTTGCAAACACTGAAATCTAACAGAGGCAGTAATTCATCCTGCACTGTGTTAACTCAAAGCCTGATCACAGCAGCAGTTTCTATGTTCATGTTCTCCATCAGGACTGTAGGACAGAATGGTGTGATGACTCCAGGGCTATACAAGGCTAGAAATTTGCTCAAAGCTTATGCAACCAGCTGAAATCATTCAAAATAGATGCTGTTTTCTGCCTTGATTTTTAGCACCAGTCATATTTGTATGCCTTGTACTTGCCATGCTGCTTGCAAGTTTGTGTCAGTGCCATTCCTGAAAGAAATAGTGCATTTGCTAAATGTGATTTGCCTGGTTCATATGTGAATTGTTAGCCTGTGCTCAAAGATGTCCACTTCTATTCTCCTGGGTCATACCAATAAGATGATAAAAATTGGATTGGAGCAAGGCCTGATATAAAGTAAAAACTCAGTTGAAAGAGGTTGAGTAATTAGAATACTGACTTGGTTACTGTCACTGCAGTTGGGATCCTCTCTCCTGATGCTTTCATTTAAGGTAAACCTCCAGGATCAGAGGAGATCAGAGAATATCTAAGGAAAAAGATGGCTTGGAGCATTAGTGCATCATGACATCACCATAAAGGAAATCTGAGCTAACATAACAGATCCCAAATTATATTATTTTCGCTCCCATAAAATAGTCATGTGCAAGACAAAGGAAGCACTGATTAAAACAAAAATAAAACTACCAGAAGGAGACTCAAGTCATTCCTAACATTCAGTCTCTGATAAATTCATCCCCAGGATGAGTCACAGAGTGTGACTAGTGAGCTCACTGCTGCTGAGGGTGACTGACCATGAAGAGCAGATGCCCCAGCATGTGCTGCCAGTCTTCAGGAGGATGTTGTAAGTCCTCTGGTATTTCTGTTACTAGCAGCCAATATGAAATCCAAAACTGCTTTTGTCTGGGGATAGTACTGTTACAGGAATTAGGCAATATTCTCCTGAAAGAGCTGGATATTGCAGCATCTTTTTCATAGAATCATAGAAAGGTTTAGGTTGGAAGGGACCTTAAATATCATCTGGTTGCAAGCCTCCAGTCATAAGTGAGGTTGCCAGTCACTAGCTGAGGATATCCAGGGCCACAACCAACCTGGCCTTGAACACCTTCAGGGATGGGGCACCCACAGCTTCTCTGGGCAATTTGCTACAGTGCCTCACCACCCTCTGAGTAAAGTTTAAAGCCATTCCCTGTTGTCCTATCACTTTTAGATCATGTAAAAAGTCAGTCCCCCTCCTGCTTATAAGCTCCCTTCAAGTGTTGGAAGGCCACAATCAGGTCTCCCTTGAGCCTTTTGTTTTCCAAGCTGAACAAACTCAGTTCCTTCAGTTTGTCTTTGTAGGGGATGTGCTTCAAACCTCTGATGATCTTTGTGTCTTTCCTCTGGACCTTCTCCAGCAACTCCATGTCTTTTTTGAGGTGGGAGCCCGAGACCAGGATGCAGTAATCCAAATGGGGCCTCACGAGGGCAGAGTAGAGGGAAAAATCACTTGCCTGCTGACCACTCTTCTTTCGATGCAGCCCAGGATGTCATATAGCCTGCCAGGCTGCAAGCGCGCTCTGCTGGCTTGTGTCCAGCTTTTTGTCAACCAGGGTCCCTAAGTACTTCTTCACAGGGCTGCTCTCAGGGAGTTCTTCTCCCAGTCATTACGCATATTTACGTTTGCTTTAACTCAAGTGCAACACCTTGTACTTGGCCTTGTTGAACCTCATTATGTTCACATGGGCCCCCCTTTCAAGTTTACCAAGGTCTCTCTGAATGACATCTCTACCTTCTGCCATATCAACTGCACCACTTGGTTTGCTGAGTGGTGTACTTGATCACACTGTCCGTGACATTGATAAAGATGTTGAAGAGCACTGGTCCCAAGACTGACCGCTGGGACACACTACTTGTGACCAGCCTCCACCTGGGCTTAGATCCGTTGACCCCAACCCTCTGGCTGTGATCTTGCAACAGACTCTTTATTCATCACCCTTCGAATTCATGTTTTTCCAATTTAGAGAGGATGTGGTGCATGTCAAATGCCTTGCACAAGTCCAGGTGGATGACATCAGTTGCCCTTCCTTTGTCCACTGAAGCTGTCATTCCCTCATAAAAGCCCACCTCCAGATTGGTCAGGAATGATCTGCTCTTGATGAAACCCTGCTGGCTGTTTTGGATTACCTTCTCATCTTGCATGTTCCTTAATAGCTCTTCCATGATGAAGAGAAGTTCTATATGATAGC
This sequence comes from Tympanuchus pallidicinctus, assembly GCF_026119805.1. Lineage (NCBI taxonomy): Eukaryota > Metazoa > Chordata > Aves > Galliformes > Phasianidae > Tympanuchus > Tympanuchus pallidicinctus. Next base: position 63,630 of record NW_026294775.1, read on the forward strand.
CTCAGTCATTTCAAAAATACTGATATATTCAACCCCACAACAGCCCAGAGAGGTAGCTCTTTTTGTCTCCAACCTGCAGTTGAGGAAACTGAGGCACACAGATGTGAACTGTCATGCCTTAAGGCCACAAAACAAATTGGAAACAGAGACAAAAAACAAAAACAACAAAAAAAAAACCTCATCTCTCTGACTTCTAGCACCTCTAGTAACAGAATTATACTCAATATCAATAGACAAAATTTGAAATGTAAATCCTATACATTGCTAGTATCTTTCACTAATGAAAGAAACTCCTTATTATATTTGGGAACACAGCCTCATATGTTTTGGTATTCTGCCATTTGCAGACTGGAAAAGCTCTGATTTCTTTGCCAGAACCAGCAACAAGGAGTTAGCTCCATTCATATATACTACCAAGTAAACACTGCTGGACTGTGTTTGAACAACGGTTCTGTTAAAAAATCTTCTATTCATTTATCAGTGCCTTCTTTTTCTGGAACAAAAGCATACAGATAAACAAAAAACAGTAACAAAAACAAAGCCACCACCACCAAATCACAGCACAAGCCTGCAAAAAAAAAAAAAAAAAAAAAAAAAAAAAAGTATGTTTTCTTGTTATTTGCATTTTGTTACATTTTGTCATCTGCTCTTCTATTATGAAGATGTTTCATAAATTTTTTGCAAAAGGATTTTAACTATTTAGAAGCCTCTTAACAAGTACAGAACAAAAGGCAAAGTGAGAAAGCATAGCCCTGTGTAAGTGAAATAGAAGCCTCCCAGCTGTTCTGGTTACAGATTCTTGTTTCAGTCAAGTAACTCAAATATTCACTGTTTATGTAAGATATTTGTTTGCCTGTCTTGATGGGCTATAGGAGTTGCAAATCTCCAAAGTGTAGAAGAGACATTAAAAAGTCATCCTACCAGACAGATTAGTCATGTTAATACTGGACCTAACATGCTAGGATAAACAGCCATGAAGTTCAGAAGCTATAGCCAAAACTTGACTCTTAGGGTATTTACAGTATAAAGGAGCACAGCTTTATCCTTTCGGTTGGATTTCAAAAGAACTCTTATTGGTCAAAACTACTGAACACACAGGTCAATTTAATACAGACTTCTGACATATGGAGCAAGCCTTCCTTTTGTCCACCCCTGCACACTGATGACTGTACTCTCCTATCATAGAGGTATAGGGAAAATGAGTGTGAGGCTGTTTGGGAATAATGTATCAGTCACAGATGCTTCAATTTCTGTTGGAATTCTGTGCTGCAGCGTGTGCTGGAGAATCTGGATTGGCATCACCAATTTTTCTCCTTTAATTCATAAAGAGAATTGTACCCTCTCAAAAGGCAGCTAGATACACAGCTGTTTGTCTCTGCAGACGCTTCTGAAAATATATGTATGCTGCATGTGATGCTGTGTATGTTAACGCTGACATAACAAGATATTCTTCAAATGTTATGTATTTATTTAATGCAGTCTTTTGACCTTAACACCATTAAAAACTACTAGATGATCATTATGGTCCTTTTCAATCCAAGTCATTCTATGATTCTATGATCCTCTTTGTTTTCCTGGAATTAAGGGCATTTAAAAAAATGTGGGTTTGCTCCTTTCCAACCCACTTCTTATTTTGTAAATGCCCATCTTCTCAACAGCTTCTTCCAGGCAGAAGACAGCATATCATCAATAACTAATGAACTCCCAGCAGCAAGAATCAATGAGCCTCTAAATGTTAGTTCCCTAAGTTAAAGGAGCATTAAAGGAAACATAAAGAATTTACAGAGAAGATAATACTGAGTGATTGATCCTGCTTTCACTGACACTGATGAATAGTTTAGTGTTTCGTTTTATAGAGCAATCTATGCGTTAGAAAGCAGAGATAAGATTCTGGCACATGGAAAATAAAGATGAGGTGATTGCTGGTAACCAACATGGCTTCACCAAGGACGAATCATGCCTGACAAACTTGATGGACTTTTCTGATGGAGTCACAGCATCAGGGGTAAAGAAAGTGCAACTGATGTCACCTACCTGGACTTGTGCAGAGCGTTTGACACTGTCCTGCACAACATGCTTGTTAACAAACTGGAGAAGAATGGATTTGATGAACTAGGAGGGTTGCAGTCTACGGCTGAATATCCTAGTGGAGACTGGTGATGAGTGGTGTTCCTCAGGGATCAAGTGCACGCCCAGTAAGTTTGCAGATGACACCAAGCTGAGTGGTGCAGTTGACGAGCTAGAGGGAAGGGGTGCAATCCAGAGGGACCTGGACAGGCTTGAGAGGTGGGCCCATGCCGACCTCATGAAGTTCCCCAAGGTGTTGCACTTGGGTTGGAGCAATTCAAGCACAGATACAAGCTGGGCCAAGGTTGGCTTGAGAGCAGTCCAAGAGGAGATTGATTTGGAGGTGCTGGTTGATGAAACACTCTACATGAGCCAGCAGTGTGTGCTTACAGCCCAGAACGCCAACCATATCCTGAGTTGCATCAAAAGAAGCATGGCCAGCAGGTCAAGGGAGGTGATTCTGCCCCTTAGCTCTGCTCTCGTGAGAGTACCTGGAGTACTGTGTCCAGTTCCAGGGCCCCCAACAAAAGAAGGACATGAAGCAGTTGAAGTGGGTACAGAGAAGGGCCATGAAGATGATTAGAGGACTGGAGCACTACTCCTATGAGGACAGGTGCAGAGAGTTTGGGCTTTTCAGCCTGGAGAAGAAAATGTTCTTGGGGGACATTATAGCAACTTTCCAGTGCCTGGGGGGTCAACAGGCAAGCTGGCAAGCGACTTTTTAGAAGGGCATGTAGCAACAGGTCAAGGGAAAATGGCTTTAAACTGAAAGAGGATAGATTTAAACTGGATATTAGAAAGACATTCTTTACTATGAAAGTGGTGAGACACTGGAACAGGTGCCCAGTGAGGTTGCGTGTGCCCTCTCCCTGGAAGCATTCAAGGCCAGGCTGGATGGAGCTTTGAGCAACCTGTGCGAGGCGTCCCTGCTTATAGCAGGGTGGTTGGAATTAAATAAGTTCCTTCTATCCCAAACCATTCTATGATTGTACAATTCTATAGGCTACGTTCATGGCACTGAAGTTGGCAGAGTTGCACAGAGGGAAGTGCAGTGATGCCTTGTCTGCAAACACCGGCTAATGATGTCTCTCCTTGTTCATCAGCAGAAGTAATTTGACAAAAAGCAGATTTCCTCTGTGCTAAAGATTGTGCTGTACAGCTGTTGTCTTCTTGGTGACTGCAACACATTTTTACCTATTAAAAAGCATTTATGTCAAAATACCTGGGAATCCCCTCTGCCAAATCTGTGTACTGTTACTAAGCATTATTCAATTTACCTTTTGTACAAAGAGGTACTGATCAATTCCATAATGACTAATTTTGTTATGATTTGCAAACAAACCAGAGCAATAGATTTAATTAACTAGTCTGACCTACATGTGTCAAAGATTTGTAAACACCCAAAAATACACCAATCAAGAAATAATGAAAAATTAAGGGAATGATTTTATCCTTCTGTTGACACAGATAAAAAAGAAAGGGGAAAAAAAAAAGAAAAAAAAAAAAAAAGCAAATTCTAAATTAATTAAAAAAAACCACAAAAAACAGCATAGATGTCTGAAGAAATGTTATGTTCAATTAGAAGCTAATTTCAAATACATTATTTACTGTAGGTTAATTGCTGTTCACAAGCAACATTGGAAGGGTTGTAAGAGCTTAGAATTGTTAGGTTTGGCAGAACAGTTCTCATTTACATCTGCTCCTTTAAAAGGTTAGTAAGCCAGGGTTACTTATATGCACATGATATTTTCTTCTTCTTTCAAAAATAGCAGGAAAAAATAACTCCTACTCCCAGAAGTCCTCAGCTGAAATTCAGTTTGAAAATTTGACTCCAAACTATAGCTGAGTATTGGAATAAGCGGCTCTTTCACCCTTCTGTTACCCAAAGTGCAGGAAAAATTGAAGTTTTCTTTTTTTCTAAACAGACAAAATCTGTTTCTATCCAAAGCTGAGTAGAAAAAAAAAAATCTTTTTTTGTCCTTGATAGGAGTCAAAAAGATAGTAAAACTATGCAAAAAAAGTAATACGACCACATGTAGTAGCAAAACCAGGCAAATTCAGTGACAGTGAAAATTGTACAAGGCTTGGTGCATCTGCTTGGTGTGACAGACAGACAGACAGACGGACGGACGGACGGATAGATAGATAGATAGATAGATAGATAGATAGATAGATAGATAGATAGATAGATAGGAAAATAAAGAAAAAGAGGAAGAGGTAATATGATATAGATATATATGTGTTGACTTCCTAAGGATCCAGTGATGGAATCTTCAGTTCTTTTATCCGAAAGTGAAAGGTTGATGTGGGGCCTCTCCCAGTAGGTGCTTTTATAGAGCCAGCAGCTCTGGATTCTTAAGGGATGATGTTCATCATTCCTTAAGATTGTTCACAGATGCTCTGCTTAGGTCCAAGAACTTTTCTGAAATGGGTAGGAGGCATTTTTTGAGGTCTCAGCTGGTCAACCAGGTGGAGCACCCCCATAGGGTGCCTGACTTTTATTTGATCTTGTCTCCATGTGTGCTCTGTTTTGGAGATTAAGGATATGTAACCTGGGCACAGCCTTCGATAAGGCCCTCTAACCACAACCCCACCACAGAGTATGGGTTGTGTGTTTTGAGACAAAACCTTACAGGTTCCTCGTGTATGTTCTTCAACAAGTACTTGTCAATGGTACCAAATTCCATTTGTTCTTCATTCTTCATTTCCCACTTCAGACATCATTATACATATCAGGCAAAAAAAAATGCTAGTGAGAGGTAATTAATACTGGTTTTCACACTGGGTAGATCTCCAGCTGAGGACAGCCAGCCTGAAAGAATATAAAGCAAGGCTGATAAGTCTGCTTTTGTGCTCTCAGTGAACCTGGCTAGGAAACAGTGCAAGAAACGTATCTGGGATCTGGGATTCATTAGAAATGAATCTGGGATCTAAGTAGAAAAAATGTGATCTGACTGAACTGATGTTTCATGACAGGACTTGTCAGCCAGCGCAGCATTAGATATGAAACATTTCATAGAAATATAGAAATACAAAATGTCTTGGGTTGGAAGAGACCTCAAGGATCTTCAAGTTCCAACCTCCCTGCTGCAGGCAGGGTTGTCAGCTGTCAGATCAAGTACTAGATCAGGTTGCCCAAAGCCCCATCCAACCTTGTCTTGAACTCCTCCAGGAGCATGGCATCCACAGCCTCTCTGGGCAGCATGTTTCAGCACCTCGCCACCCTCTCTGTGAAAAACTTCCCCCTGCAATCTAATCTAATTTTTCCCTCATTTAGTTTAAAATGGTCCCCCTTGTTCTATCACTTTCTACCCATGTAAAATGTTGATTTCCCTCCTGTTTACAATCTCTCTTTAAATACTGTCAGGATGTAATGAGGTCTACTCTGAGCCTTTACCTCTTCAGACTGAACAAGCCCAGCTCCTTCAGTCTGTTTTCATAGGATTTCTGCTCTAGCCCTCTGATCATCTTCATAGCCCTCTCCAAAATCTCAACATGTTTACTGAGCTGGGGCCTCCAGACCTGGACGCAGTACTCCAGATGGGGCCTCATGAGGGCAGAGTAGAGAGAGACAATCACCTCCCTCTTCCTGCTTTCCACCCTTCCTCTAATGGAGCCCAGGATACTGTTGGCTTCCAGGCTGCAAGTGCACACTGCTGGCTTCTCAGCAGTGCTCAGGAACTCAAAGAGTCCTTCTCCTAGTCTGGATACACATCTGCGATTACCTAGACTCAGGTGCAAAACCTTGCACTTCTCTTTGTTGAGTATCATTAGGTTCGCATAGACCCACCTTTCAAATTTATCAGGGTCCCACTGGGTGGCATCCCTTATTTCTGCTGTATCAACTGCATCATTCAGCTTGGTGTCACCAGGAAACTTGCTGACGGTGCACTTGATCTCATCATGGATGTTATCTATGAAGATTTTGAAGAGTACCAGTCCCAAGACAGATCCCTAGGTGACACTGCTCATCATGGATTACACCTGGAATAGAACCATTGACCACAATTCCTCTGGCTGCAGCTTTCCAACCAATTCCTTATCTGCTGGATAGTCCACCCTTCACATACATATCTTTCCAATTTAGAGATAAGGATGTGGGGGAGGACCATGTCAAAGGCCTCGCAAAAGTCCAGTTAGATGACATCAGTTGCCTTTTCTTTATCCACTGAGGGCAATGCTCCATCACAGAAGGCCACAAGATTGGTCAGGCATGGACTTCCCATGGTGAAGGTGTGCTGTCTGTCTCAGATCACCACCTTGTCCCTCATGTGCCTTAACATGTCTTCCAAAAGGATCTGTTCCACGATCTTCCCAGGCATAGAGGTGAGGCTCACAGCAAATTAAAGCAGCTACATTTAATATTTTCCAGAGCTGTAGTTGCTGCTGTGGTTGGTACTACATAGCTCATCTCATTATTGCTTTATAGCCTTGGAAATAGGGCAAAGAGGGGTAAGCACTGACACGAGGAAAAATTTATCGCCATTGTCTTGGCAGCTTGGAAAGGCAGAGTGAAGACAAAGGAAAGACATAAGGAGAGGGACAAGGCCATATTCATAACAGTGTACTAATGTCTCAAAATGCTGTTGAAACAGCCTTTGTGTGCACAAGCCTTGAGACAGACATCCTTGACACATCAGTGTTCCACCAGTGGAGAATGCACTTCCACAGTGTTGGTGTATGCAGTCTTTGGAGATGTTTCCAGATTCCTTATTGCTGAAAAGTAGAACACTATCTTAAAAAATTTCCAGGCATCCTGAAACAAAGATTTATTTTTCAAACATTCTTTTTTGACGTACGGAAATTTTAGTTAGAAATATAGTTACTCAATTCTTTAACAAATGGCTAAGGTCTCATGATGCACTGCACTTTCTGATAGACTGTGTATCTTCATTTGCTACATGAATTCAGTCGTCACTAAGATTGGTGGTGTTGCAAACAATACTCACATCCTCGAGATTCTTCCTTGGAAGGTAGGATAACTGCATAGCAGTGCCCTGCATATCGTCACTGACAATGTGATGATCCCTTCATTTCTGCCATGGCACTCCACTAACATTTCTCTCAGCTTGCAAGTCACAGAGGATACTCCAAAATACACAGTGCTGGCTTCTTTACAGAGTAGAAGAAATGCCAGCAGCTTTCTGAAAATCCTGTGGGGAAACAGACCTTATCTCATGCCTAATTTTTGGTGAGTAGATCCCAGGAAAAGGGTGAAGAGTAGTGAGTTCAGGCCAGAGACCTGTTTCTCTCATTTTACTAATAATGCACAATTAAAATAAATCTGACTGTCCAAATTCTGCCTTGGGACTCTTCAACAAAAGACTCACCTGGTAAGCCAATAGATCTGTAAAGGATCTCAGGAATCATCCCTACAACATTCTCATTTTGCAAAAGAGAAAGGACTCATTTGCCTTATGGATCTACCAAACACTAACCTAGCAAAACCACACATTCCAAATGTGAAACTAGGCTCGCTGCTGCTTTTACCGGCACTCCTGGAAAGTAATGTTTTCAAGTAAGTGATTATGGGGTAAATATGGCTGCGCTGAAATCAGTGCAAAAAACCATACTTATAAAAAACATAAAGCCATCTTTGTGAAAGTCCTATATACATCATATCATGGCTACAAAGAGTAGAAACAGTAATCCAAACTATATTTATGAAATACTTCATATTGTGATAATGCTAATGCTACAGTGTACCATGCAATGCCCTTATTACTTAACTAAAAACAAACAAACAAACGAACATATGCTTAAGTGGATTATGTCTGATTTCTTGGAGAATTATTTGCTTTATTGTTAAACTGTGGATGAGAGCTGACTACAGAGAAATTTCTTAGAACGTATTATTCAGTTCTACAATAACACCGCGTTAAGATTACTGAAATTCGAAATTGTGCTCATATATTGTAACATAAAGTTTAGGAGACAAACAAACCAACGTTTTGATTTAAGGAGGTGTATGTCAGCTGCAATGATCACTGTGTTCCAGTGAGTGGCAGCTGAGTACGGACTTTGAGTCAGGAACAGCACCCCCCCTTCGACTCTCAGCCTGGGAAAACCTTCCCTTCCCACCACATTGCAGTGGGAATTCCTGAGCAAACATCGTGGAACTCAGGATTTCCAGAGGGAAGACAGCAACCTAACAGAGATCTTTCCTTAGAGAGACTCACCTGCAAGACTTCAAATAATCTTTCCTGTTTTCTTCGCAAGGGAGCAAGGAGGACCCTGGGGAACTACAGGCTGGTGAGTATCAAGTGTGTGCCTGGGAAAATGATGGATCAGATCCTCCTGGATGACATTCTAGATCTCATAAGGAAGAAGTGTGTGATCCGAGAGAGCCAGCATGGCTTCACCAGCAAAAGGTCATGCCTAAGCAATCTGATGGCCTTCTATGATGGAGTGATGGCATTGGTAGAGAAAGGGAAGGCAACCGATGTCATTTACCTGGAGTCGTGCAAGGCCTCTGATGTGGTCCTCCATCACATGCTTATCTCCAAATGGGAGAGATGTAGATTTGATAGGTGGATAAGGAATGGGTTGAAAGGCTGCAGACAGAAGCTGGTGATCGATGGTTCTGTGCCCAGGCGGAGGACGATAACGAGTGGTGTCCACCAGGGGACTGTCTTGGGAGCAGTGCTCTTTGCCTTCTTTGTCAATGACATCGATGATAGAATTGAGTGGACCCTCAGCGAGTTTGCTGATGACATCAAGCTGAGAGGTGCAGCTGACACAGTGGAGGGAAGGGATGCTATTCAGAGGAACCTCAACAGACTCAAAAGGTGAGCCTGGGTGAATCTAATGAGGCTCAACAAAGCAAAGTGCAAGGTTTTGCATTTGAGCCAGAGGAATCCCAGGCATCCATACAGATTGGGAGGAGCAGTCCTTGAGAGCAGCCCTGCAGAGAAGGACCTGGGTGTCTTGGTGGATGAAAAACTGAATGTGAGCCAGCAGTGTGCTCTTGCAGCTCATAAAGCAAATGGTATCCTGGACTCCATCAGAAGAGGGGGGGCCAGCAGGGGCAGGAAGGTGTCTGTCCCTCTCTGCCCTTTCTGAGGCCCCATCTGGAGTACTGTGTCCAGGTCTGGGGCCCCCAATACGAGAAAGACAGGGAGCTGTTAGAGATGGGCCAGAGGAGGGCCACAAAGGTGATCAGAGGGCTGGAGCACCTCCCCTGTGAAGACAGACTGGTCTTGTTCAGCCTGGAGAAGAGAAGGCTGCAGGGCAACCATCAAATTCACAGCTTTGCTGATGATTTTCATGACTTCATTGATCTTGAAAGCTTTGTGTGTAAATTTTCTTGTTGAACGATGCAGCACCATTTCATCAAACATGAGTTGCTGACAGCAGTTGCATCGCCTTCCAGTAACTTTTGTAAGTCCCCCTTTTTTAGCAGTTGTCGCCGGGGCACCATCAGTATCTGTACCAGACATGCTGACAAAGGTTAAAGAAAACTGCTCTAACGTAATTGTTACTACTTCACACAAATCAAGAGATTTAGTTGTGTCTTTTGATGGCACCAAAGAAATAATTTCTTCAGTGATATTGTACTTGTTATCAGTACCTCTCTTGAAAATGGCAAGCTGAGCTGTGCCTGCAGCATCAATACTTTCATGTGTAACCAAAGCATAAGATTTGAAATTACCAGCTTCACTCTCCAAATTTCCTTTAAGAGTTTCTTGTTTCTTCAGTTTGTTTGGCTATGGTCCAGTGCAACAAACTGATTCTAGAAAGATTTGCTTTTTTATAAAGACACATTATATCTGCCATGCTTTTCATATGTTGCTTATTAAACTCATTGTCAATAAATGGTTTTGATTTCTTTTGCATTCAGATTCCCTACCACATAACTAGCTTTTGCAATAGAGTCCTTTTGAGTTGTAGCCTTTTAAAAAAGTTTTTGTTGACATGACAGATTTTTTCAGCTCCACTACTTTGTCTTTACGAAGCATTCCTTGATATTAATTGAATTTAGCAGCATGTGTCTGCACGCTATCCTTTCAAATAGTAATCTTTAAAGACGGACACAATTTCCTTACAAATTAAGTATATTGCCATAATGTTTGTCTTGAAAATAAAATATTAAACTGGCCATTCTTCTTCAAACATTCTTCATTCATCCACAATTCTTCTTCTTTTTTTTTTTCCTTTTTTTGAGACAATGAGTTGAAAATATGAGTATCAGCAATCACTGCACTGTCCTCACAAAGTGGAAGAAGCGCACGCCATGTGTCATACACACAGGTTTCAGTTCAACTGTGTGCCTGTGACAGGTGCAAAGAGCCAGCACTGCCCTGCCCTGCCCTGCTTACAGCCCAGGCAGCGCCCAGTGTATACCAGAGTTTGGATGTTGCTGAGCGATGGCTGTGTGGCTACAGCATGCTGCTTGGTGGGGCAGAAACACTGCCAAGATAGTGCAAGGCAGGGGGCACATGAGTGATGGCTATAATAGGCCACGTGTAGGCTGTGGGCTGCAGGTTGGACGTGCCTGGTCTAAACTAACATTCGTCAAGAAAAAACTGTTCATCTCCCTTCTCCTGACAGTTATTTTTCTAGTGCAAATGGCTGCTACTCCTGAGCGCTACAGCAACAAACAAAACACCCCAGAACGCCCAGTAGCCAGTAATTAATGCGCCTTTTTGATTATTTTGTCACATGACAGCAGCTCTGATGTGGTGAGGCTGCCCTTGCAGTAGGACTAAACCACCCCAGCACGGGCTTCCTAATACTCCAGCTGACAAAACTGTCTGAGACCAAGTGGTCCGTTTTCTTTCTCAGCAATGATAGTTCATCAGATTTGCAAATCTGTATGAAAAATACTGACGTTGCAAATTAGAGAGGTAAGGCTCAGGTGTAAAGTCCATTTCATCAGTTTTGCAAATTGTGGTTCCTCTGTTTCACACTAAGTCAGCATAGCAGACTGAATTAAGCAGGTTGCTGCCGTAGAGAAAATTGCAGCGTGATACTAAAAAGTCAACATTTTATGTGGAACAAGATGCTTCAATTAAGCAAATAAAACAAAGTCTTTCCCACAAAACACCCGTGAAAAATTTTCACCAAGCCCTCAGTGATTTCAGTAAGGAGAAATACATACTTGAGTCTATGCTGATCCTAAAAGTTTATAGACCCATGCATGAATGAAGACTGCCATGTGAAAAAAAAAGTCTACATTCATTATCACAAAGTGTAGTTGAACTTGTGTATCTTCATGAATTTAATTCCTTTATGCCATCAGAAAACTCAACCTGATTTAGATTCAGTCGCTTCCAAACCTGTATAAGCCAATCTGGGGAAAAGGCAAAGTAATGTAAGAACGTTCACACTGGGAATTAAGCCACCTCAATGAAATGAGGTTAATTTTAAATATTATAAAATAGCAGGAAAATGTTTTCCTGGGGACAGATTCATAAACAGTGAATTGGCACAGGTTTGCTCTCGAATAAAACTGAAGCATTTATTTTCTTAGAGATCATAAGGTGCTCAGAATACCGAATTCCATTTCTTCCCTTAATCAAAGATTTGAAAATAGAAACAAAATACAAGAATTCATGTAAGCCAGAACATTGTTTTTAAGGATGTAACACAATAGGGAGCTCTGAGAACAGTGAAGCGTTCATCATATTTGAGGCTGGTGAGCCTCACCTCTGCGCCTGGAAAGACCACAGAGCAGCTCCTCCTGGTTACCGTGTTATGGCACGTATGAGACAAAGAGATGATCCTAGACAGCCAGAATGGCTTCACCAAGGGCAGATCTTGCCTGGCCAATCTGGTGGCTTTCTATGATGGAGTGACAGCATTGGTGGATGGGGGAAAGATGATGGATGTCATCTACCTGGACTTCTGCAAGGCCTTTGACATGTTCTCTCACTGCATACTAAGATGATCAGAGGGCTGGAGCATCTCTCCAATGAAGAAAGGTTAAGGGAACTGGGCTTGTTTAGCTTGGAGAAGAAAAGGTTCCAGGGAGACCCCATTGTGGCCTTCTAGTAATTGAAGGGAGCGTATAAACAGGAGAAGGTACAACTATTTACAAGGGTGGATAGTGATAGGACAAGGGGGAATGGTTTTAAACTGAGACAAGGGAGGTTTAGGTTAGATAGTAGGAGGAAGTTTTTCACGTAGAGGGTGGTGACACACTGGAACAGGTTGCCCAAGGAGGCTGTGGATGCCCCATCCCTGGAGGCATTCAAGGCCAGGCTGGATGTGGCTCTGGGCAGCCTGGTCTGCTGGTTGGCAACCCTGAACACAGCAGGGGGGTTGAAACTAGATGATCATTGTGGTCCTTTTCAACCCAGGTCATCCTACGATTCTATGATTTATCTCTCCATTTAACAAAAGATATTCCTACGAACCACTGTGCATTACTCAGCAGATCTGCAGCAATACTGTGGTTGTGAGATACTGCTCAAGGTTGTGAGATTTTATTATACATCTGAAATGCACACAAATTTCCTTGACAAGATCTGTGAGCCCATCCCATTCTAGTGTGGGAGGTTTGAAACAAGCTAATGTTTTTTGTGATGAATATTTTATTCACACACACAAATGCTGATTGGTAATTGTAAATTTATCCTATAATTACCAGGCAACTTTCAAGCTATTTTCAAATGACAGATAGAGTATTTTAAACACATACATTTTAAACATTTGTAAAGATGCTTAAATTCTTCAGTTCTTGAGTCTAGGAAGCTAACTAAGCACTCTTTAATGGAGTTTGCAGCATTCCAGTTTGTACTGGTGACATAAGTATATTAGAAACTAAAATTTCCTTTATTTCTGGATGAAAATATAGTTTCTTAAACAGTGTAAGTAGCAGAAACAACCATTTCTTTCATGTATTTTGCATTTTAAAGAGAAAAATTCTTAACATTGTCTTTAGAAAAAATGACTAATAAGTTTTGATGAAAAAAAGAAAGTAAGCTCCTTTTTGCATCTATACTGAGGGTTGAAGACTTCCTCTAGAGTGAGCGTTCCCGTTTAGAAGAGCCATTGATAAGCTTTTTCCATATAGCCTTTTTTTTTCATCTTTTCATTCTACATGCCAAACAAGATCTAGTTTTGTTTTTGTTAGGATGCTGCAAGCATTCTTCTGAAAATATCAAGGATTCAACTACATGAAAGACTGAAACCTAAGAAATGTAACTGACAGTAATTAGTCTTCTATGCGCTGCTATGCTCTTCTACTTCATACAAGGGTCATGCTAATTGCAGGGATACTGAGTGAATGTTAATTCTTCACATGGTACAATCAAACCGTTCCTTTAAAGTGCATCTACTTTATTTTTTACAAGAGAAAGAAGAAAAAGAAAAAACTTTATTGCTCAAAGTGACGAGTAATTAGATAAAAAAAGTCTTCTGAGGCACTGCAAAGTCAGAAAGAGGAAACAGAAGTCAGGTGATAAAAATCATTTCACAAGCAGAATTTGCCTCCCCTGAAATGAAGGCAAAAAATTTTCAAGTGCCAGTTTTTTACAAAAATTTGCGTATTCGTGAAAACGAATAACCAGATATTGTCAGATAAGCTTTGTGCGGTTATACTGTAAAGTATAAACACAGAACAAGCAAAAAAAAAGAAAACAAAAAACAAAAACATTTTTTTTAATTAAAGAGACAAATGTCTGCCCTATGTAAACACACACGGGCATTTCCACTGGGTTTTCCATTACTCAGATGTCCCAGGGCAAGTCTTAGTGTGGGCACTATTCACTTTTCTGCAGAAGGCATTTGCACAGCAAAACATGAGTAACCAAATTACGTGCACTCACATAAGTCACCAGTGTGGTCACCCTAGCCACTGAAGTCTTTTGCAAAAACAAATCCACTGATCAATGCATGGAATATGGAATATACGTGGCTTAGAAGAACAATACATACAGAAAATTTCTCACATGAGCATTTTAAATTAAACCTTGAGTTCCCACCCAGCAACTCACTGAGCACAAATTCATGTTCTCCTTATGATTACCAAAGTATCTGTGACGCTTATACGTGAGACTATGAAGTAGATGTGCTGTCCCAAAATTTAAGTATTTTAACCCAGTGTGCAAAGAACCAATATACACAGAGAGGCAAGATATTTATTTCATTTCTGTAATAGCTGTGGGTCCTAGGTGGTTCATCCGCAAAACTAGAACACTTTCTCCACAGTACAGGATTTTTTTTATAAACCAAAACTGCAAAATTATTTCTCTCTAAGTATACTGATGACATTTACCTGCATGAATGGTTCGCTCCACTTTTTCTAATTTTTCAGTTTCTAATTCCTGTGATTAATGCTGAAGGCTAATGCCATTTGCAGCTAGAATATTCCATGCAACTCTTCTTCATAGCAAGCCAAGCACAATAGACATCTTTCAGTAGGCTGGTTGACTTGTTTCCTTTAGACATCAGCTGTGTTTTCATCACAATATTCACAAAATGCTACGTGCTGTCACACTTGTCATATGGTAGCTAAGAAGGTAATATCAAATACCTGCATCCTCAGTACAGAAGTTTTATACCAAAGTTGTCATCACAGAGATAAGTATAGCCTACAGTCTACTCCCACGCAATCACTATGCATGTTTATCCTCCTCATATGTTGTTTTATTGTAATTCAGCCTTTCTTTTTTGGTGTACTCCTACTACTTCCACACTATTTTCACAATAGCTGTTGTAACTATAACCAGATATCCTCCTCCCTTAAAAGAAAACATACATTTATTAACCCAACAATTTGCAACTCAAAAAAGAAGCACAAATGACCTGTTCTGCTCAAAGGAATGATTAATTAAGAACCATCCCTGAGAACTTGAGGTCAGTAAGAACTTTTCCCTGTGATAAGGATGGGATCATATTCCTTTTATCTTGGAGTATCGTTATAGTGTGCCCTCCCACAACTTCCTCCTTTGTTCTGACTGTTACACATAGGGCCTTTTCAGGCAGATAGCAAGCACAATACTAGTTACACTCAGAATCTTGCTAAGACAGATAACGAACACAAATCTGCCTCAAACTGGGTGCTGAAAGAACTGATGGCAGATACTTTGTTCAACAGCTGAGGGCCAGTTGAGCACGTGGCAAAAAATACAGCTATGAGTCAACCATCTTATCCCACAAATAGTGAGCAGCCAAGCAAGACTTGAACTCTCTGCATGGCAGCTAGCTGCATGATAGGATCTCCCTTTGAGTAGAGACAGCTCTTGAGTTTACACTTGCTGTAAAGATCCCTTACATCCTGATCACAAGTGTCTTCTTGCTGATACAGAACTTCAGTAAGTGATTAATAGTTTGTGTAAGCTTTGTTACCCTTGTTAAGATTGTATCTTAGATTGACAGTGCACATACAAGCTCTTAGATGTAAACCTTTGACCAAGTTTGGGTCTAGCAGTAGATGCAGCTGCACCCAGGCTCTTTACCTCTGTTGTTCAAGGTGTTAAGAAAGCAAAGGGCTGCATTATGAACCTCATGACTCAACAGGAAGGTCTTCTGGATGAGTTGTATAACCCTATCCTTTATGCAGTAAAGAATTAAGTGTACTTTGACATCTCTGTCACTGTACTCTGCCATCTAAATCACTGTCTTATTTACAATCAAGCATTGCTAAATCACTATATGATTTCAATAAACATACTGTTGCTTCTCCCTTATGACTGAAGCAGTTTCCATTTGTAACAAGTATGCACTCAATCTCATCACTACCACAGAAAAAGCACACTCTATGTGGAGATGCATCATTTCAATTTAAAAATTTCTGTAGTCACAGATATGTAAGCATTTTATTTTGTTTAAAATATACAGTGCCTATTCTTTCATGCAAAGCTCTGGAGAGATCGCAGACATTTATTGAGCACTTAACAGGCAATAATGCAAGTTAATCACATAGGCCTTTAGCAAATGTGAAAATAATGCACAGTGTCATGGTTTTATGATTTTTGTTATCAGTATTCCACATCATAACATCATGTAGTGTACTGGGAGTTAAAGAGTTAATGCTCCAGTTCTGGGTACCTGTCCCAGAGAGGAACTACATCTCCCAAAAAACTGTTTGCTGTTCTGTTACTGTTTTCTACTCAGAGGGAAAAATAAAAACTGTTTGCAGTTTTTACAGGACCTTCTTTTTTGATCTTCTGGCTCATCTCTGTTGCAGGTACTGTATCACCTTAGCTTACTTAGAGTAAGGCCTTCAGTTCTTGGACACTCTCATTTTGTTTGATTTATTATCCTCAATTCCAATTACACTGTGTTATATTACATTATACCGTGTTATCTTGCATTTTGATATCATTTTTAGTAAATTAGTTTGTTTCTCCTCAGATTACTGTCGCTGTTTGTTTTTAGGCCCATCTCCCCACCCTTTTCCCTGTCCCAGGACATGGGTCTGTGGGTACCCTCAGCCTGCTAGTCACAGAACTGGGCTGAACCAGCCTGTGAACTGTTGGCAGGACAGGAAGCCATCCATTTCTGTTACCTACTCTGTCCACATATTCCAATAAGATTGTGCCCAAGAGCGTATTCCTCTTGGACACCTCATCTTCTGAATATTCAAGTGATGCAGTTTCATGGGAAAGAAAAATGGATAGAGATTTCAAAAAACCTAAAACTCAAATTTCTCATTGCATTTTCTACAGCTTCCTAAATCCATTTTGCTTTGAAATGACCACTGTCAAAATGGTATCAGCAGGGTGATTTAAAAGTACTGCTACTACCAGTTCATTATTTCAAGTGTGGAGGACACATCTGAAGTATATACATAAACATCTCATTCTGAGTTTGCCAAGTGTCTTGAATAGGCAATATAGAGACCTCTCTTTTACTAATATGAGAAAGAGTCCTTCAAAGTACAGTATAGTCACTCACTAAACTGTCCATTGCAACACCAGCGATATCAGCATAGATTTCAGGCACCACTAGCTCAGGAACCTGCAGAACTCTCTGGTCATTACTGGTCTTCATAGCTGTTTGTAGGCTCTGGATCAGGTCTGACGGAGAAGGCCTATCAGTTGCATTCCACTGCCAACAAGACTTCATGATGCTGTACCTGTAAGATGAAGAAGTAGAGAGGAGCTGGAAATGAAAAATACCAACAAAAATTTTATCTCATATGTGAAACATCTAGAGACCTCCTCTTTTTTCTGCTTCATAGAAAGTTCTTTCAGCAAAACCTGTAACTACATAATAATGTGTGGGGAAAAAGGCAGGCATTCAGCTGTTTGCCAGGATGCCATCTCTGAGTATGGGAAAAGGTGAAATGATTACATTTCATATTTCCTTTTGAAACAGCAACTGGGTATCCTACCGATGAAAAAGCCTCAATATTAAAAAAAATAATAACATTAAAAGTCTTCACAAGAAGAAACACAATGCTTCATATCTTCCCTGTGGTTGCTTCGTTCATTTCAGAGATCATTCAGCACTTAGGAGAATGGTTGCTCTAGAATAGTCCTGTACCTTGCAGAGAAGCAGTGGAGCAAAAAAATTTAAAGGCAGAAAAGAAAGCAGAAACAAGAACAATTTTCAAAGCAGGTAAGAGTGGCAGTAGAGGTTTCATGCAGGAGAACCCAGTAAGATGTGGCAGGCATGAGAACAAGTCCTCTCAACTATGAAGATGCAGTTTTGTACAGTCTAGACTTAGAAATCTTCTTTAAGATACAGTTTTGCATTCCGCATTTCCATTTATCTCTGCGAGTATCTCAACTGTACATAAAATGAGTGGCTTACATGGCCTGCTGGCAGCTTGAGGGCTGTTTCATAATGTTTCGTCTCTGCAGGTATGGCAAGATGTCAGAAGGTCGGACCTCAGGATATGGTGGATCACCTGGAAGGTGAGAGAGAAAACAGTAGAAAAGCTATAAGGTAAAGGTCACAGACAGCAGCTCCAGTATAAGAATGACATCTCTGCCTAATAAGATCTATTCTCTTGTTCTTTCAGTTCACACTGACAGAAGACCTAAAAACAAATGTCATGAGTTTTGCATGTCAGAAAAAAAAAAAAAAACAGGTCACTTATTATTTAAATTAGCCTCAATTTTGCATTCTTAAATTTCAGATTTTTGGTCTTGTTAATTTGTTGCTAATGTCTATATTTTAATTTTTTTTTTATTACATTTTCTTACCTAATGTAATCATTTCATACAGCAGAATTCCAAAAGACCATCTGTAAGAAAAGAAAACAAAGCAATAGCAAGTTTCTGTTCCAGCAAGCTAGCTAGGTTAAACACATACAAATGATTAGTTGTGTTATGCAGAAATGAGAAGGTATGAGATGAAAAGTTAAGCACTGTGATGAGAACAGTTAAGTCTTGCTGTGAACTTCAGGACATGAAATAATGATACATAAAGAAGTGGAAAAGCCAGGTCTGACAGACAGACGAAATTCTAGTTCAGAAATAAAATCATACATGTCTGCCTTGATGCTAGGGGGGTCCTTTAGAAGCCGCTCTGGTGCCTGCCACTTTACTGACACCATTTCTGTGACCAAGCTGGCACCATATGTATGAGCTTTATAGGCCAGCCCAAAACCACAGAGCTTGGCAGTGAAGTTGTGCTGAAGTAGGACATTCCTGGCAGCGATGTCACCATGGAACAACTTCTTCTCCTCAAGGTAAGCCTAAAAAGTTGGAAGAGATTATGATCACTTTAAAAGTAATTCTAATTGGCAGAAATTTTTAATGAGTTTGCACCCATCCTCTACAGTGCAGAACAGAGGTGAAGGCCCACCAAATCAATATGAATATATTTGGCTCAATTTTAACAAATGGCATCCTCACTGCCTAAGTTAAGTGTGAGCTTGTGTTACAGTCAAACAAGAAGCAAAAAACCGAGTAAATCTGAGCAGACTTACCAGAGCTGCTGCAACTTGTTGTCCAACTTCGTATACTTGCCTTTCAGTGAGGTCGTAGGGGACACCATGCACTGTCATTACATCCTAGAGACAAAAGAGTAGACATTGAGTTACAGATGTAAGGTGCTGGCGAATGTGTCTCCTTTCAATCTCGTAAAATGAGTATTATGTAATTATAATTGCTATGTAGCTATAATTAGCTATATAGCTAATTATAATTAGCTTCCTTGGCTAATTTCACAGATTAGTCATAAACTGACTGAAAGATAAGGGCATATGAATGGGCGATGTTCACGATAGATGATATGTTGGGTAAGATAAGGACAGCTGAGACTGGTGGGTAAACTGAATAATGGAAAATAATTTAATAGCTTGGACAAAAATGAGCAGAATGACAGTGGAAAATGACAATTCATACATGAGTGAAAGAACTGTAGCAAATTAGAAAAGCACACCTGTAACACACAAATGAATATCTGGGATGAGATTATCAACCCATCTCTTACTCTCTTGCCTCTAAGAGTGACCCTGGCTGGATACCCAAGTCAGAGAGAAAAAACAAAACAAGCATATGTTGCTTTTCCTAAGTAGTCTTCTGCCCCTGGTTATTTTCAGTCTAAGGACTTCCCAAAATGGTTAGGATCTCAACATGTTCAGTAACCTTCATACTTATCTTCCATTAATTTATTAAGTCTTGTCTTGAAGCTGTAAAAAGCTTCTGTATCCATAGCACTCAGTGAACAGGAATTCCAATAGTCAAATCCCCACTTTGTGACGAGCTATCTCCACTAGTTTCCTTTGACCATGGCACTTACTAGCCTAATTTGTTACCACCTTGTCTTTCTGCTGAACAAAACAGAAAGCAATCTCTCTGTATTTAAAACTTCAGATGTGGAAGAAAGACAGATTTATACAGAGACATAATAGTGTTTTGTTTCTATGCCTTTCTTACTAATTTTAAATATGTCTGTGGTTTTTTGTTTTTTTTTTTTGCTTCAGTTAACTTCTGCATGAGAGTATATGTGTACGTAGAATCAGTCCCATGATTTCACATCTCATCAGCAATAGGCCATCATTATGTACATTAAGTCAAGATTGCTTTTGTACATGTGTATCATTTCATTTTTAGCTATGCTGAATTTTATCTGTTTCTTTTTATTGATTAGTCACTCAATTTAGCAAGGTTCTTCTGCAAATGCTCAAGCCCTTGCTATTCTCATCACCTATCATGACCTCACTTGTAACTCTTTTGCTAGGCTACTGACACACACACTGAAAAGTACCAGGTCCTAGTATATTTCCTAGCAGAGCTAGGGGTGACTCCCTCCAGTACAAGTACTGACCTTTCTCACCTGTATTCCAGTAATTGTCTTTTAATCATTTAGTTATCATTCAAAGACTTTCTCCCCATCTTCAAAACTACTCTGTTGCTCTAAAAGCTTTTAAAGTAGAACCTCCATTTAAAACTTTTGGGAAAAAAGTATTCGTCAGTGTACCACTTTTCCCAATGCCTGCTTAACCCTTCAAAGAATTCCACTGGCCTGCAAAGTCAGACTTCTTACAAAATGTCAGCTTCTCCAAACTTTAACACACCTATTTAGAAATGCACTGGCTCTTTCCAGTTCAGAACTTCATAGAGCTTCTTTGGGGATGAAAATGATTTAGACTGATACAGCTGGATGCACGAAGAGATGAAAAGAATCTTCTATGACTTACACACAGATATGGAAATGAGCCATTTGAAGAAGATATGCTACCATCACTTTTTTTGACTCACCTTACGACATGTCCATAGAAACTTTAGCAAGTCACCAAGAGTTACATCTTCCATTATCATATAAAG
The DNA here is from genome assembly GCF_026119805.1 of Tympanuchus pallidicinctus. Classification (NCBI taxonomy): domain Eukaryota; kingdom Metazoa; phylum Chordata; class Aves; order Galliformes; family Phasianidae; genus Tympanuchus; species Tympanuchus pallidicinctus. The sequence goes on from NW_026294775.1 coordinate 84,368, forward strand.
TGGGAATCGATCTACACAGCATCCAACCAATTCAACCAGGTTCTCATGATAGCCAAGATTTTGATGGAATTTAATCCTTCCCAGGAAATCCTTTACTTCCTGGGGACTAACCAGATCTGAAAGAATCAGAGAAATTTGAAGGAAGCAAAGAACAGGAAGCACCAAAGAACAGGGCAATTAGCTTGAAATAACAGCAGTCTTCTTTGATACTACTACAGTGCCACTACAGTGGACTAGTTAACATATTAGTATGTTACTGAACACAGCTCGATCTTGGCCAGTAATGATTACAAAATTCTGCCCAACTTTATGTCTTTGACACACAGATCTATACCAAACTGGGTTCTCCTTGCTTTACCTTGTAAGGCTTTCAATATGACACTCTTAGTCTTCCCTGAGTTCCCAGTTTCCAGTTTTGCTCTGTAGAAGCTCCCATTACGGCCATGTTTTACTATCTGCAGACTGCCTAGTGAGAGTTTCTCCCGTGGCATCTGCAGTTCTTTCAGAGTCAAGGATGCAGAACTTAGCAGGATCTCTGTAGATATCTCGCTCAGCTGTATACAGTGGTTCTCTTGTGAACTGGATTCCTGCTGGTTCTTGTTGTTCGCTGACAAAACCAAATACATGTGAAACACAAAAACAGACATGAGCCCTTGTAGTAAGTGGCAATGCCAATTATTCTTTTTTCTTTGATTTTGGTCCACGCTATTTTTGGAAATCAGGAGGAAGGAAAGAAATGCTGCATCTTACTGATCCCAGATCTGGAAGAGGTAAAGGAATTTATCTCATTCTCTAATTGACAAAATTAAAGAATGAGTTTGGAGATCTCTACTGGATTTAACTATGCAAACTTTCTTCCTGGATAAGGCACATTTGTAATTGATTCTTGTGCTGAAGAAACAGCCATTTTCTTTTATTACCATTTTCTATTATTACCAGATAGAATCATAGAATCATAGAATCACTAAGATTGGAAAAGACCTCCAAGATCATCAAGTCCAGCTATCCACCTATCACCAATATTTCCCATTAAACCATGCCTCTCAGTAAAACATTTAAGTGTTTCTTGAACACCTCCAGGGTCGGTGACTCTATCACCTGCCTAGGCAGCCTATTTCAGCACCTGACCATTCTTTTCGAGAAGTTTTTCCTAACATCCAACTTGAATCTCCTCTGGCACAACTTGAGACCAGTCCCTCTAGTACTATCAATAGTTACATAGGAGAAGAGGCTGATCCTCACCTCACCACAACCTCCTTTCAAGTAACTGCAGAGAGCAATAAGGTCTCCCCTGAGCCTCCTCTTCTCCAGAATATTCCCAGTTTCCTCAATCACTCCTCATAAGACTTGTACTCCAGACCCCTCACCAGCTTCATTGCCCTTCTCTGCACGTGCAGCAGGGACTCAGTGTCTTTCTTGTAGTGAGGGGCTCAAAACTGAACACAGTACTTGAGGTGCGGCCTCACCAGTGCTGAGTACAGAGGGATGATCACTTCCCTGCTCCTGCTGGCAACGCTATTTCTGATACTGTCAGTTTTGAAAGAGATACACAGAGAGTGCTCCCATCTACGTCTTATCGTGGTTTTCAGTTACTTCCCTTAACATAGGTTTTTTTTCCTGTATGGAAAAAAAATCAGTTCAGAACTAGAGTTTCATTTCAACATAGTAGCATGCGCTTGCAGTAATGGCAACCCTTTCTCCTTCTCACCACTCCTTGTTCTGTTTTCTGTTGTCCCCATAGGAAGTAGGATAAATCAGCTTAAGATGAAATTTCGTAAATGATAATAAATAAATGGGATAACTAGGTGTGATATATATCCAAAATTATTATATACAAACTTTCATTTGTAATTATCCCTGTTGCTTGCAGGAGCATCCATAAAGGCTATCACATAAATATACTTTGCAATTCTCGAGTGATATTATCACTTGTTTGGAGATCTTCATAGTACCTTCATAGTATGCTGGTTTAGGTTTTCTCAGATCTCTCAGCACTGCAGATTCTATTATTGCTAACAGAAGTTGGACAAATGAAGGTTCCCCAGTTTTCTTACATTCTCTAGATGGATGAATACCACCCAGGATTTTCAAAAACAGTTGTTATTGTCTAACAACTCAAGCTGTTGACTTAGGGCTACTGAAATCAATACTCTTTCCTCAGTTTTAAAATGGTGATGTTTACCTTGTTGTCCAGATGATGATGATTCCTCCCGCTTTGTTCTTGTTCGCAAGCCTCGGCAATGCAGCCAAAGGATCACAGTTAGCAGAATGACAAAAAAACCCACAAGGAGAGCTGGGACAACAATCACTTCAGTCTGATATTCACGCACAACTATAAGCAGAAAAAGAAAATGGGAATTAAAGGAGCACTGCACTGAGGACTGTGTGCAGCATTGCTAAGAGTGCACCAATTCTATAAAACACGGCAGTAATAAACTGTTTAGGGTGCAACTGTTCCAACTGACAGTGTGTGTTTGTGTCTGTCCACTTGCTGCTTCTTAGAACAGCAACTGAACACTTTCTAGTGCTGCAATCCTGTTTCTCAAATGTTGCTTCACAAAGGTGCTGAAAATTTTAAACCTCATAAAGCCACTAGGACACCTGTGCTTATTCAGATGCCTTATTCACTTATTTAGATGACTTAGTACAGAGACAAGGAACTTTAGTCATGAGTGTATCATCCACCACTGAAACGTGTCTGGCCCTGGCAGAGGGATAGAAGGGCTTTGGGAAGAGTTGACCATTGCTATGCCATCACAAATCTACACAACAGTGAAATCACAGGTTCAGCTTCTTCAATTAAAAATATAGGGAGCAATTTAAAGAAAACAGGGCATGATCACCTGCTTTGGAGTTTGATCAAAAGACACTGCCATTAATAAGGAGTTGCAGATTCTCCCCAGATTTGGAGGTGGTAATATTTTTGCACGGGACAAGGCACTACTTCAGTTTCAAAGATGACACAGTGACCATCGAAATTTCACAAAATTGGTCCTTAAGAAAGCAGAAGAGAATCTTTACTGACTATGTTATGAGGTCTTAACCTCATTTTTATGTGTAATTCAAAGTAGAAATAATCCAAGACAGCTATAAAGGCTGGGATTTTTACAGGACTTTCCACTGTCAAATCCTCTTTTGTGGCATGATCCCATGCCACAAAAAGGTGGAGAAGGGGAAAGACCTTGCTCCCTTTTTAGCAAAGCTGGCCTTGCTGCTCATTATGTGGAAAAATACTGCCTAAAGGAATAAGTGAATCTTACCACACAGCTTGTCATTGCTGTTGCATTCCAGTAGCATGCGTGTGAATCTTTTCACATCTCCTGCCATGTTCAATTACAAGCAATCAGATCTCCAACCTCTGTCTTCTGAGCTGATATGAAGAATATTAATAAAATTTATGAGAAGGAAGGATGCTTTATTAAACAATTAATAAGCAGAATATGAATATTTCCACCCCTTAAGTTCAGAGGTAGTGTGAAGAAGAGGCACAGGGACTTCAAGGCTTAGGGAATTATATGGAATATCCACTATCAAATCCCATGAACCACAGACTACATGCCTGATGAGAACTTAAGATTAACCCTCTTCTGCATTACTACACAAGAGTAGCAATTGAGCACCTGGTAAGAAGGCAGGGTCAACCCAAGGGAGCATTCACCTGAGTGACCAGAAGGATTCTGGTCAGGATTCACCCCTTCCCAATCCTCATTAAAGGGTTGGCAGTGGAAACAAGGATATCTTGCTGGAGATCTCTGTGTGCTAGAGGCCTTCTAAAGTTAAGCAGTTTTTCTTCCTTTGTTTCTGTGCCTATGGCTGTTGCATTTAGGTTGTTTTTATTTGCTGGAGCGTAGGATTGTGCTGCTCCCCTATTGTTGCTGTACTTTCCATTACATTATGGCATTACAACAAGTAATTTGGTATCTCAAGCCTGAAGGTCGGCATGTGCACAAACATTCACAGTCACTAACTCAATTATATTTAAAGAATCTGGCTTTTCCTAGATACCAGAGTGACTTGGCCTTTTATCTTCTGATCCATAACAATCAGAAACATGTATACAGAATGTTTGTTCTGGACTAGAATACTTTTCACAGCTCCAGCTATTGCTCCACTAACACAAGAAAAAAAAAAGGCTTATCATTAAGGTTTTCTAGTACTGACAACTCTGTGTAGCTAGGTCTATAACTTATTTTAATTACAACACCTGGGATTCCTGCTGTCTACAGGAGTGCATTTGCAGTTGATAAACACAATCTGTGCAAGCATATGCATTTCCAGTATAACTTCAGCTGTCACTGTACTAATCCCTTAGCACTTGCAACTTGCACCTACAAAGCCTCCTGATATATCTGTATCTATATATCTATATCTATTGATATTTATATATATGTGTGTGTGTGTATGTATATATATATATATATATACACTTGTCACAAGTGCAACCTCACTTAGGCAGGGTTAGACTCATGACTTTGCTGTGCCAGGATTGCAGACCAGCTGCAGGCTCTGCAAAACACATCCTTGAGGTAGAATTTTGGTTGTTCTGTACTACAAAGGGAAAGTATCCTTGTAGAAATTTGTTTTTCAATACAAGCTGTTTGTGTTTTTGTTCATTCTCTGGAGAATGTGTAAAAGTCTTAGAAGATGCCACACTGCTACAGTACATATAATATCTTTACTGAGGACTGAAGTTACAGGATAGGAATAGGCTCTGTGGTGCTGCATAGACTTTCATAAGACCACTAGAGTTGGAAGGGACCTCTGAGGGCCCTCTAGTCCAACTGCCCTGCAATGAACAGCAACACATTAGCTAGATCAGGTTATACAGGGCCTTACGTAGCCTTGCCCTGGTAGTGTCCAGGGATGGGACATGAACTCCAACACTTAAGTAACCTGTTCCAGTGTCTTGCCACACTCAAAAGACTTTTTTTCCCTTATATCTAATCTAAATCAGCCCTTCCTGAGCTTCAAACCATTTTCCCCTTGTTCTATCACCATGGACTTGCTAAAGAGTCTGCCCCCTTCTTTGCTGTAGCTCCCCTTTAGATACCTGAAAAGTCACTATCAGGTCACCATGCAGCTTTCTCTTCTCCAGGCTGAACAGACCCAGCTCTCTCAGCCTGCCCTTGTAATAGAGGCATTCCATTCCATGTATCACTTTTGTGGCCGTTCTCTGGATGCACTCCAGGAGGTCTGTGTGTCTCCTGCACTGAGGACTCCACATCTAAACACAGTACTCCAGGGGAGCTCTCACCAGCACAGAGTAGAGGGGCAGAATCACTCCACTGATCTGCTGCTCATGCATCTTTTGATTCAGCCCAGCATACAGTTGGCTTTCTGGGCTGCAAGGGTGTTTTCATCAGCAGAGAACCTAGAGTACTATTTCTAAATTGTGAGAATCAACGTAGGGAATGCTGATGACTGACAGAAAGGCAAGACATAATTTAGCCACTGTTTCCTATGAACTTTGCTGAAGGTTTAAGACTCAGCATCCTCCCAAACAGTACTGTCCACAATCTTTTGACTTATTTCTCATAAGTACTTCATCCCTCCCCTTCCCCCCCAGCTATGCAATAAACTCAAAATAATTGTGACAAATGTGAATAGTAACATGGGATACTTATTAATACTAAAATGGCTCTATAGAAGTTGATGATAGATAAAACATTAGGGAGTTTGATCGCATGCTTAAAGTTTAGAGGAAAACTTCTTGTATAAGAGAGGTAGTAGAAAGAAGAAAACTGACTATGTCTGCTTTCTAAGATATTGCAGAAAGGATTTTTTTTCCTTTAATTCTTAAAATGTTAGTTTTAGCAGTGTAGCTACACAGTGAGTTAATGATAATAACTCTACGTTTTTCAGGTATGCTCTGGAAGCGAGCAGACTAAGTTAAAGTACTTTGGCTATAACATATGCAGACAAAGCAACACATGCACCACCCTAAGAGGAATGTTCCTAACTCTTTTCATTCTTAGACATATGCACACAGATTTAAAAAAAGGAATGAAGGGACATGATGGCATCACAGGAAAATAACCCTCAGGACTACTTAGACAGCAATGACACTATATTATCAAAGTCAGGCATGTGTAACCCATGGCCATCAGGACACATGAAGCCTGGAACAGCTCACTATGCTGCCTGCTGCCACGATGGCAGAGGGCAGGTTGCACTGTGAGCTATGCTGGGCCACATGCCCTGCCAGAGTGCCCATCCCACTCTGGGCATGCAACTGTGACTCAGCCTGCATCAACCAAATGCTGGTGGGTTTATTAACCTTATCTGGACTGAAAACAGGGCATGGGAAGTGTGCAGTGCCTAATAACTAGTTAAGCGTAGCTTTCTTCTCCTACTTCTGAGAGTTTTGGAAAAGGATAGAATGTACATGGACTTGGGTACTCTCACATCTCCATCCTCCAGCAGAAGTCAAGCAGGGGAGGCAGGCGACTGACATGGCTGAGCAAGGACCTGCAGCTAAAACTGAGGGAAAAGAGGGAAACGTACTGGAAGTGGAAGCAGGGTTGTGTAGCCTGGGAGGAATACAGGGCTGTTGTCTGCATATGTAGAGATAGGATTAGGAAAGCCAAGGCACAGACGGAACTTAACTTGGTAAGGGATGTGAAAGATAACAAGAAGGGATTCTAGTACGTAGGCAGGAGGAGACAGGTCGAGGAGAGTGTTCCCCCTCTGATGAAGAGTAATGGGGAGCTGGCTTCTTCTGACATAGAAAAAGCTGAGGTACTCAATGAGTGCTTTTCCTCAGTCTTCACGGGTGGTCAGGTTTCCCATATCTGCCAGGACCCTGAAACTCTAGGTGAAGTGTGGGGAGTGAATTCCATCCCACTGTAATAGTGAAACGAGTCCAAGTCCAATTCCTCCTCGTGGAACTGAATGTATATAAGTCCATGGGACTGGATGATATCCATCCCAGGGTTCGGAGACAGATGGGTGATGTGGTTGCCCAGCCACTCTCCATCATATTTGAAAAATCATGGCTGTGACGAAGTCCCCAGTGACTGGAAAAAAGGAAACATTATTCTCATTTTTAACAAAGGCAGAAAGGAAGACCAGGGGAATTACAGGCTGGAGAGCATCACCCTCTGTGCCTGGGAAGATCATGGAGCAGATCCTCCTAGGATCTGTATTAAGGCATGTCCAAGACAGCCAGAATGGCTTAATCAAGGGCAGATCTTGCCTGACCAATCTGGTGGTCTTCTATGATGGAGTGACAGCATCCGTGGATGGGGAAAGGACGCTGGATGCCATCTACCTGGACTTCTGCAAAGCCTTTGACATGGTCCCTCACTGCATCCTTCTCTCTAAATTGGAGAGGCATGGATTTGAAGGACAGACTGTTTGATGGATTAGGAATTGGTTGGCTGGATGCAGCCAAAGGGTTGTGATCAATGGTTCTGTCTCTGGGTGGAGGCCAGTCACAAGTGGTGTCCCTTAGGGGCTGGTCTTGGGACTTGTGCTCTTCAGCATCTTCATCAGTGACATAGATGATGGCATCGAGTGCACCCTCAGCAAGTTTGCAGATGACTCCAAGCTGAATGTGCAATCGATACACTGGAAGGAAGGGAAGCCAGGGACCTGGACAGGCTGGAGAAATGGGCCCATGGGCAATCCCAGGTATTTATACAAACTGGGCAAAGAACTCCTTGAGAGCAGCCCTGCAGAGAAGGACTTGAGGGTCCTGGTGGATGAGAAGCTGGACATGAGCCAGCAGTGTGTGCATGCAGCCCAGAAGGCCAACTGTGTTCTGGGCTGCATTAAAAGAGCAATGACCAGCAGGGAGAGGGAGGTGATTGTTACCCTCTACTTGGCTCTTGTGAGGCCTCATCTGCAGTTCTGCATCCAGGCTGGAGCCCCCAGTACAGGAATGACATGGAGCTCTTGAAGCAGGTCCAGGGGAGGGGAACTGAGATGATGACAGAGAGGGCTGGAGCACCTCTCCTATGAAGAAAGGTTGTGGGAACTGGCTTTGTTTAGCTTGGAAAAGAGATGGCTCTGGGGAGACCTCATTGTGGCCTTCCAGTACTTGAAGGGAGCGTATAAACAGGAGAGGGTACAACTGTTTACAAGGGTGGATAGTGATAGGACAAGGGGGAATGGTTTTAAACTGAGACAGGGGAGGTTTAGGTTAGATAGTAGGAGGAAGTTTTTCACGTAGAGGGTGGTGACACATTGGAACAGGCTGCCCACAGAGGTTGTGGATGCCCCATCCCTGGAGGCATTCAAGGCCAGGCTGGATGTGGCTCTGGGCAGCCTGGTCTGGTGGTTGGCAACCCTGAACACAGCAGGGGGGTTGAAACTAGATGATCATTGTGGTCCTTTTCAACCCAGGCCATTCTATGATTCTATGATTCTATTTAATTTCTTGCAGGAGCAGATCCATAATCTCATGCCTTTTCAGTCACCACTTTTGTCCTACTTTTATTATTTTATTTCTCTTTTATATGACCTTTGAATGTGGCCTAGACAGACATGATATGCAAGTGCACTGCTCAGGCCATGCAGCCAAAAGAGAGGGGAGCTACTAGAAAATGGCAGATGCCAAAATGGCAGTGAAACCACAGTGTCTGGGCTTCAGATAACTTGGCAGTTGTAGACACTGAATGTGAAATTTGCAAAAGAAAATCACTATGGAAAAGCAAACAGTGAAATACATTTCTTCCCTGTAACACTGACAATTCTGCTTAGCAGTAGCTTCCAAAACAAGTCAGAAAACAATTGGTAGGTCTCACATCTAACAACTTGATGCCAGGATATATGTCTATGGCTTTGCACCTGTTAGACAGCATGTCCTGTCCCTTCTGCTTTCAGAAGACTTTAGTGACAATTTCTCCAGTAGCCTGGAAGATTGTGGCAACTTTGCAAGTTTTCCCTGACCCACTGAGCCATCTCATCATTCCCCTTAGGGAACCTCTAAGCTGCTTAGTCTGAGCAGCATCTCCAGCTTTTCAGATTGGGAAATTCTAACAGGTCAGATCAATTCTTAACGTACCAGGAATGCCTCACCACTGTCCTGCACAGAGATTACCAATAATATTCTGCAGCTTGCTGTATTTGCTTTGATAATTCCTCAGCTATAAAGATTTGGTACTTCAACTCCCTTGTGTGCCAGCTAGCAGCCATAATGTTTTATAAGAATATAGTGTTTTAAATAAATAATTTATTGATTCAATATTTTTATTTGATCCAAAATTAGAACTGGTATTTGAACAACAAACCTAGGCTAGCTCCTAATAAAGCATATAAAGGAGTGAACGAAAATCAGGACAACAAGTTTTGAAGAGCTAAACCATGGGGAGAACAGCAAATAACGTAATCCGTGCCGCAATCTGAGCTGGTGAATTACTTACAGCAAACCTGACTCCTTTGAAGGGAGAATTAAAAACAAGCAAAGTCAGCAGCCACTACTGCACTGAGAAATGTGAGTGAAGAGCACTCTGCACTGCTGTGCCTTTATAGAAAGGTTAGTTCAAACTGGCACTACATCAATGGAGATATGCAAAATTTCAAGGTGCTAAGCTTTGTTTAAACTTAGATAATTTCACAAAAACCCACAAATTTATTTGTGCAGCCTGAGAAAATTCTGACTACAGAACTGTGAAATAGCACAGAAACTGAACGGTGATTTAAAGAAAAATATTTTTTTCTGATGCAGACAAGACCTAGTATATTTTCTGAAATATTAACATACATCTTGATCATATTGATCACATTCCTCCTTAAATGATGCCACAAAAATATTATTTCTCATAGTCTGCAGAACAAAAGTTTGAATTACAAAAACAAAAACAAATTAATGAAAAAAGATGCATACAATAACCTGAAGCCCCTAATGAGAAGGAATATGAGAAGTCTGGATGCCAGACACAAGCGTACTCTTCCCTTTGACTTTCTTTTCTGTATTTCAAAATCAAAGACCACTTTTAGTAGTGCCACCCATGCTATACCTTTTTGATTGACTGAACTCTGATTTTGTTGGTACTCCCAGGAACTGAACCTGTATAAAACCCTTGTATGAACCTGATACAGTTGTAAATCTGATATTGATACTCTGTAATGCTGTGACAGCAAAAGCTCTGACAGGACAGAAAAAATATTAAGGGATTTTCAAAGGACCAAAGCTATAGGTAGCACTTGTGAAAAACACTGCTGATAAAAATACGGCATATTATGTTGCTGTGTAATGGCTTATGAAACGCAATTTGTATCTGCCTTTACAGTTGCACAGCCATGTTAAAACCTTCACAAGTTCCTAACTTTTAGATGATTCTTGGTCCATTTAACAGAGATTTTGTTTACAATTTAATCGATAGCGTGTGCGTACACACAGAGAGATGAAAACATATAAATACACAGAAATAGCTAGATAGATTATTTGCCATCCTTACAATCAAGTAACAATGAAGAAATCGAATGCCAATTAATTCTGAATCGATACCTCAACACATATCACTTCATCAAGCACTGAATGTACTTACTTATATAGACAGGCACTGCATCACTGGTGAACTGAGGTTAATTTTAAATTGAACTTACTTCCTTCATTATTTTCTCCCTGTTCAAAATGTGTTTGGGAGTTATTTCACTACAGCAACCTGCAAATAGGGGAGATCTCAGTTTCTTTCTCTCCTCCTCCCCCTCACAGAAATGTATTACTATATCAGTAACTTCTTAATACAGTCAGTAAGCACAGATGCAGATACATATACATACAGAGGCATATAGACTTTATGGTGCAGTTATATCCCAGTTTAGGGCAAATTAATGTTAATAAAAGTCTTTTCAGATATGTAAATATTCATTAGCTCATCTTCCAGCAGCGTTTTCTCTCACCTGAATTACACCACTTCTCTTGCCATGCAGTTCTCTTTTTCTGAAGCTTACATGTTTCCTTGTTTGTCCAAGGCCACTCAATACAATTACTTCGTGCTGCTGTATTTCTTATGACTAACTTCCTTCTCACTCATTTCCCTGCCCCAGACCCGCCCAGCTTCAGTTCTTTACTCCCCAAGTTCCTTTCAGTTTTCTCCCCAGAAAGATCCTAAGTCTAACACACGAGTTGACAGGCAGGGACAAACTCATGAAACAGATCCATCTGACTGATGAGAGCTGAGCAAGGCGAAGACTCCTTCGGTGGGAACCTGGAGTGTAATTTGAAAGGCAGATAAACAACAAACCAGGAGGAATAACATAACAAACGGAAACCATGCTCTCCATATTAATGTTTCACGTTTAGAGGGAAAAAAAAAAAAAAAGAAAAAAAAAAAGGGTTATCGGAACAGAAAAATGGTATAAAATCCCTAAAATACCCAGACGCTGAAAAAGCTTTCTAACAGGAACATGGCATGATAGAGAACAGGCCAATGAGCAAAGGGAGAAGAGATTAATAAAAAACATGACAGAACAGACAGCAGCAATGCAAGTTTTTCTTACATTCTTGTCCCTTGTATCCCTCCCGCTCAGGCTGTCCATTGCATTCTGCTTTCATTTTTCAGCTCTGCTGTCACTTCTCTTTCCCTGTCCTCCCAGTAGCCCAGCCTGCAGCTCCCTACACAATCCCATCATGGATGCACACTTACAAAACCTCTTCAAATATGTCCTGAGCTCCCTAACAAGATCTGTCAATATTCTTGAACTTGCCCTGTGATGTTGTCCTGTTAATATGTGCCTGAGGACATCATTCAGCTCTGCGAATGCTCTCAATCCTGAATAATTTGTGAGGTGTACTCCTTACTGCATTTCATTTTCTCAGCATTTCTGCCCTGGGGACTTTCTTCCAGGCAACCACTGTATTTAAATGCCAGTTGCTTGATTGCAGGCTCCCCACATAAGCTCAAAGACTGCCTCTGCCTATTGCTGAAAAATCTCATGTTTCAGATTTCTGACTCCTGGTTAAACAAGCCTCTACAAGATTATTTGCTTACCTATGTCACACAAGTGGAAAGTTGTTGTATTACAAGAGGAAACAACATGAGACCTAACACTGAGAGACAAAGTTCATTTTATAGTCAATAGTATGCCACAGATAGCTTTGAGGACATGAAGATGATATGATCTCTACCAACTCCTTGAGCAAACCATTCCTATTTGTAGTAATACTTTGGTGCTGTGTACATTAATTCATTTAGGAAAGACTGAGGTAGAGAGGTCAAGTTACATACTGAAACACAATAGATAATTTATCTGCAAGAATGACCATATATCAATATATATGCAGAGCAGAACATCCCAAGCTTCACTCTGGTATTATTCTTCCATCTGGTATTTAATGTCTAAGTGTGCAAAATGGTGAATACTGGGACTGTATCTCTTCATTGTTCGATCTCTACATAGGCTGACAGAAGTGAGCAGAACAGTATTAATGAATAGTGCAGTGATGTGGAGTTTTGCCTCCTGAAAAAAGAGAAGAGAAATCCCCTAGACTGCACACATCCAACCTGTGGCCCTCATCCTGCATGTGGCCCAGTACAGCTCACAATGCAGCCCGCTCTCTGCCCCATGCCATCAGGCTGGTGGCAATTCCCCTCTAAATGTTCTGACTGTGCTCAGGGTGCACACCGATCCCTTAGCATAAAATCAAACAACTCAAATGGACTCTATTGTAAAAGCTAGTTATGTGGTAGGGAATCTGAATACAAAAAAAAAAAAAAAAAAAATCACAGCCATTTACTGACAATGAGTTTAACAAGCAACATATGAAAAGCATGGCAGATATAATGTGTCTTTATAAAAAAGCAGACCTTTCTAGAATCAGTTTGTTGCACTGGACTATAGTCAAACAAACTGAAGAAACAGGAAACTGTTAAAAGAAATTTGGAGAGTGAAGCTGGTAATTTCAAATCTTATGCTTTGGTGACACATGAAAGTACTGATGCTGCAGGCATGGCTCAGCTTGCCATTTTCAAGAGAGGTACTGATAACAAGTATAATGTCACTGAAGAAATTATTTATTTACTGCATTTACTTTAATTACATTAGCGCAGTTTTCTTTAACCTTTGTCAGCATGTCTGGTACAGATACTGATGGTGCCCCGGCGACAACTGCTAAAAAAGGGGGACTTACAAAAGTTACTGGAAGGCGATGCAACTGCTGTCAGCAACTCATGTTTGATGAAATGGTGCTGCATCGTTCAACAAGAAAATTTACATGCAAAGCTTTCAAAATCAGTAGTCACGAAAATCATCAGCAATGCTGTGAATTTCATGATGGCCAAAGGATTGAACCAGTTCTAGGAGTTCCTTCAAAGTATGGATGCTGATTATGGGGGCATCTTTTGCTTTTCTGAAGGAAGGTGGCTGAGTTGGGATAAAATGCTGAGATCTAACTTATCAGAGAAAAATATCCCTCACTTAACAATAACGCTTTACTTTTTGTCAGCAATTTTTTTTTTTTTTTTGGCAGTACATACATTTGTGAACAACTGTTTTCAAGGCTGAAGTACTGGAAGGGCACAATTAGATCAAAACTCTCTGACGAGCACCTTGAGACCTCACAAGTATTGCAGCTTCTTTCACTGAATCAGACAGACATTGATGCACTATTTTCACAAAACCAAGGTCAAATATCCCACTGATTTCATGTTTCTGTTGCTCTCCTTTTTGAATGCTTTAATAAAAAATATTTAAAAACACAAAATAAGTATTTAAATACATTAGCTACATTATGTATTTTATATATTGTCCAAGACAATTCCTCTTCACACAGTGCAGCCCAAGAATTCAGGAACATGGAGACCCATGTTCCAGACAGAGCATTTACTTCAGTTACAAAGATCACTACAGCTGCAAATTTCAAGCTCAGGCTCTGGTTTCTGTCATCCTCTTTTTCTGGTGCTAACCTGCATCAACTGTTATTTTTTCCATGAAGATGCACAGGATCTGTCCTATAATCCATTCCTGTTTTAATAAGTGGCTATATTGAAAATGACATTTCCTCTTTTATGTGTGTTATTTATTGAAATATGTTTTCCACAGACTCCTTTTGTGAAGGCAGCTGGGGGAATCTCTTCAGAGGAACCCAATTCCTATTTAGGATTAGGCTTTCAAAATACAATAACTGATAGTATTCCTCCTTTCACTCCTTCTTCCCCAGTTTTCTAAAGACCCCATCTGCAGGAAGAAAAAAAAGTGGGATATGCAAGGGGTTAATATTCAAGGTACGCATATGCAAAGGTAGCAACCCCCACTGCTTTTTGTTTCCTTTTTGTTTCCCTAGTTAATCTTTCTGCTGTGCTCCCAGTCAAACTGGTCGGAGAAGATATTTAAACAGTTCAGAGTTCAGGTCTCAGACTACTCTTCTTCACTAGTCCATAAACCCTTCCTCCTGTTCGGTTAAGGGACAGCAGACATTTACTGTCACGTTTCATCCCGTTAAATGCAAACTTCTGTTATAAGTTATTTATTTTGTCTGTGCACATCCCTAAAGAGAACACTGCCTGTTTAAATGTTTGTGTTCTTTCCTCTGTTTTTCCTTATGCAAGTATGATTAGGTGCACTGAAATTGGTGGAGTGGCAGTTCTGTTAACAAAAATGTCCTCTTTATCTCTGAGACATCTACAGCATATGAAACAACCATCCCATCCACACACAACTGCTCAGTAATCTCTACAATGCACTTTGGTGTCTGATGGCAAATGCAGCCACAAAACACTTAGTCTTTTTCCTACCTGAAGACACTGTTAAAACCACACAGCTTATCTTGTGGCTGAAAAGTCACAAAAATCAGCAAACTCCGAGTAACTGTCCAGAAAGCAAGTTTCTTCTGAAAGGATCTGCTCTTTGGCATCCCAAAATCAGTGCTTATCCAGTTATCCCATGGATTCTTTCCAGGACTCCAAGGGCAACAGAGACCCACAGAGACCTTACTAGAACTAAAAAGTACATATCACAAAAGTTTTATGAAACGCTGTTACATAAAAATATGTTCAAGAACTATTCCATTTAATAATGCATTTTTGACCTGCAGTTCACTTTCTAACACATCACTGTGCCCTAAAGAACAGTCAATAAGAATGACAAATAAATCAGACACTCTGAAACTGAACATTTTCCTGTCTACCAGTGTCACTGCAAATGGATTTTAGTCTGGATAGTATTATACACTAGCAACAACTATAAAGCTATAGCTATAATAGCTATAACTAAGCTACTAGAATGAAATGCATGAACAAATTACTGCATGAAAGCAGAATGCTTGCCCAGATTTTCACAGAGCAAGGGAGCAATATTAAATAACAACAATACCAGAGCAAGTACGAGTTTCCTTAGAACATTCAAACACACACATATACATAAGTGGCTGCATCTGAGAGACTGCTTAGTGGCAGAGAATTCAGAAGCTGGGGTGCCAGAAAACATCAGAATGGCTGTGCCACTTCAAACAAAGGATCCATCAGCGAGCACTGTGCCTCAGACAGCCGGCAGTGGGACTGCTTAGGGAAACTAAAGTTCGAAACAACATAAAATGGTGTTTCTCACAATGCTTTCTATTGCCTCCAGTAATACAAGAACTTAGTTAGCCAAGTTTTATCTTTTCTTTCATACGTTTTGAAAGATTTTGCCTACTTTCAACACCTTGCAAAATTTTAGCAACACAATACTTTGTGATAAATTCCAGTTTTCTTGTATAGGGATGGAGTGCAATATTCAAACTAGCTACTTATGGTGTACAATAAGTAATAGCTGGCAGCGAAATGAGCAGTGGTAACAAGAGATGAGTGAAAGTTTCACACATAATTAAAATACCAATATACTCCATTATTTAAAAACGAGGGCAGTTTAAGGTTTGGATACTAGTAGAAGCAGATAGTAAGGCTTGGATATGAATAGAGAATAGGACATGAGCAGGGATGCGAGCCATTCAAAGGGATGTGACCCTCAGCCTTCTATATACCACTTAATGCCTATTATCAACAAATCAGACAAACTTTGTGCCTCGTTTCTCAGCCATCGTAAAATTTCTTGCCCTTCTTTGCCTAGCCCTGCAAACACCTTCTCCAATAACTGTAAAGACAAAGATCATGAAGACGGGCAGGTGTACCTCTGTAGGAAAGAAAGCAGACGTATCCAACTTCGAGAGTTTGTGCTTGAGGCATCACTTGGCACCTATTTTCAGATCTCTCACGGCAACAGCTCGGGGTCCCCGGCCCGGAGCGGCAGGGCGGCTGAAGGACGCCAGCATCGGGGGATGTAGGGCTGTGGGAACCGGGGAACCGCAGACAGGTAAGGTTGGATTACCTCCTGCTCTCCGGCCTCCTGCAGCACTTATGTTTCGTGGCAGGCCGGGGACGAGGCACCACGCAGCAGGCAGCGGGCCAGGCCCGCACCGGAGGCCATAGCCAGGGAGCACCGCGGCGGGGGCCCGCTGAGGCGCCCGCTCTGACGCGGCCCGGGGCCGGCTGAGACCGCGCTGGAAGGAAGGCTGGGCGGACAGGACGCTGCTAGAACCGGCGAGCACCCTCCCGTAGCGGCGCCGGGTCACACCTGGCCGGCCGCACCGCCACTTCCAGCCCCGCGTCCTTCCCCTTCCTTTCCCACGGCCGCCTAACTGCCCGTCGAAGTGTTTCTTGTCGTGAAACAGAAGATTAACCGAGGCGGTGAGCTCGAGGGCAGAGCAGGCACGAGCGGACAGGAAGGGCAGAACAGCATTTTCTCGTGTCCCGTTCCCGCCCGTCCCTGCTGCTAGGCTCATGAGGGAACCGCGCTGCGCACGCGACTTCGGAGGGGTGGGGAGGAACCCAGGCGATCGGTTGGGCGGCGGCGGGGCGGCGGGCGTGTCGGTTGCGGAGGGGTCGAGGGAGAGGCGGTACGAGCCGGAGCGTGAACGCAAAGGTGCAGGGATCTGCAAAGCCGGCGCTCTGCCTTCTGTCCGGGCGGTGTGCTGTTGCTTGAAGGGTGTTCGGCCGGCCTCGCAGCGGCGCTGGCTGCCAGGAGCCCTGCAGCCACCGTGCCGGCTGAAGGTCCTGGTGAAATCGGGACCGTGGCCACTTTTTTAAGACTCTTGGCGCCCTGGCTTTGTCGGCGCGCGGTTACATAGTAAGATTGAACACGAAGCACCCCGATGAGGCTTGACGTTCATCTGAAGTGCTTTAAGTGCTTTAAATCCACTGTAACTCGTGGCATTTCTTCCACATTTATCTACAATAAAAACCTGAAAGTGGGTACCCTCTGATAGCATTTGAACAATTACATGTATTTAAAAGAAAACTGACAAAAACTTTGCCAACTGTGTGATGTAATTACCACAGTGGAGCTCTTTCCATAGTATCACCCCATCCCTTGTTTTCAGGAAAGGAAATAAAAGCAAGGTCTCATTTTTCGGATAATACCGAGGTTCTGAAACTCAGTGATGAGGTTGAGTCGATCTATTTTGCTTTCAGTAAATTTAAGCTGAGGTTGCTCCCACAGCTTAGCTGCATATACAGTTAGAGAATTTAGTATGTGCAGTTATCTGGTGCTACCGTGTGTGTGTGAAATACTGGACATGAGTGGGGGTTTTACAGCTCATATTGGAAATCAGGGATTCCCCTGTGTCAGAATATTTAAGAGAGAGGCTTTAAGACAACTGTAGCAGAACAGTAGATGAAATTGTCTATCTCTTTGATGCAGATACTAAAATCATTATTTGGCACAAATACAGCATATTGAGAGTAATTCTCTCTGAAACACTGAAAATGATTTCAAAATGAATTATAAGTAGCATGCAACAGACAGTTGTTAACCGGTTACTTTCAGGTCACATTCTTAATGAATTCATATCTAAATTGAGAATTGTATATATTTTAAATAATAAACTGTACTGCAATGTTGCTTTCCCTCAACAGGGGAAATCAACTCACCTTAAAGTAAAATAAATTCTAAAACACCTGCTTTCCTTGTAGATGGCCAGACAAGAACCTCAAGAGAGAAACTATGACAATATGCTGAAGATGATAGAGGACCTGAACAGAGACCTAGAAAAACTTCTGGAGGAAATGGAAAAACTGACAGGTAAAGGTCTTTATTAAGACAACATGGATTTGTTTACTAGAGTGAAGACATTGAAGATGTATTATTTATATTTATTGCTATGAACTTTCCCATGTCATAGAAACGTAAGTGGGAAAAATCACCATCAGCTAATGCCCTGAATTGAGAGAAGGAGTGCAAGCAATCAAACTAAAAGTTAGTAGAACATGCTTGGTTCAGAGTGGTGGCTGAGAACAGAAATAATATTAAGGTGTGTAACTGTCAATTAAAACAGATAAAAACATAAAATGAAATTTAATTTTGAAAAATGGTGGAATGTACAGTAACTCAAGTTAGTGTGTGATATTTAATTATTTATTAGTCACATGGAAGATTCCTTTGCAAATTTAATCTTAGTCCCTTACCTATGGTGGGGACTGCATATTCTTCTTTATTTTCTGCAGCAGTTCTATCAGAAACTATATGCAACCAACATGAATAGATGGAAAGGGATAATTAAACAACTTGCAATTAGTGGCAACTTGCAAATGTTGCTGAGAAAACAACAGTCCGTTTATGATAAAAACAGAAGGAAAATATCAATAAATACAGAAATAATTTCCTCTGCTTTATCAGATACTTATTTTTTTCTGAATTGATCTCATTAGTTTCACTGTTCTTAATAGTTTTTCATCTCCATTCTGTGGCCTTCTTACTTCTCCTCTTCCTCACTGCTTTCCTCTTCCTCAACATTACTGATCTGGTGGGAATTCTTTGGTTCAGTTCATTTATTTTAAAAAAGCCTGTAGTGCCTTTCTTTTTAATTACTCACTTTGTTCTAAACTGTAGGTAAAAATGTCCATCACCCTTTCGTACTTTACAGTGTATACATCCGTATACTTCCATACTGAAGTATTTTGAGACATTTATAAGGAAATAATATCAGATTTATTATATCTATTAATTTTGAGCATTATTGTGGGCAGCTTCTTCTGTTGTATGTCAGGCTGCCTCTAACATAAAATCTGAACTGATAATAATGTATTTTATTTTTTTGTTTTATCACCCCCTGTGTTTTTAGCCAAGATTTCTGGCTTGGTAGTATTTCTTGTGTTTATAGTTCAGGCAACCTGGATGGCATATGACATGGTAGTAATGCGTACCAACCCTGACCTGACCAATTCCATGAGGCGCTTGGAAGAGGCCTTCCTGAACTGCAGAGAAGAAATGGAGAAAAAATGGCAAGAAGTGCTAAGAGAATCTAAAGGTGAAGAGCAAAAAAAGGAATAAGTTGAATTTAGTCATGCTGGCAGAACTGCATCGCTTGGAAAGTCTCCAGTTTTTTTGTATTCCAGGCATGGAGTTTTCACAAACACCATGGAATTGCTGTTCATCTTACTAAGAACTATGCATGTGTTTACATTTATGGAAATATTTTTATGATATATTAATATTGTTGAAGATAAAAGGTAACTATGTTTCTAATTTTTATTATGCTCACCTTGTATAGCGTATGTGCATACAGAACTTAAGATGCTATAAGTGTTTTTTTTTTGTTTTTTTTTTTTTTGTTTTTCCTGGAAGATCACACTCACTTCACAGTCAGTATGCCTATCTGGAATTCTTTGATTCATAAATTGAGTGGAGGGAGAAGGGGAGGGTATGCAGTACACAACTACACCAATGTGCCTTTCAAGGAAAAGTAAATAATTCATTTTTTACCAAATTAACAATTTTAGACTTGCAGATTCATCATGCAGGTTTAATGTGAGATTACCTACCAGGTGTTCATCAACAGAATTTTATTATTAGGTAGCTCATCTGTAATTTTTTTTTTTTTTTTCTCCATTATATATCCTTGGAATTTCAGCCATTTATTTGAATTGACTGTCCCAGAAAGTTTATTCTCTTGAAATTCTCTGAAGGTAAGAAAAAACTGTTCAGTTATAAACTACACTTTGTGTGGTACAGTCTGTGGGATTGCTGCTGAAACCAAATTGATCTTATTATAAAACATGCCTTTCTCCCTATGTTCCTTCTATATGTTATTAAAAAGGAATAGTAAAAAATTTCCCTTGTAGTCAAGATGCAGGCTAAGAGCACCACCTTGTGGCTTGCAGTTAATTCATAAATATTTTATCTAAGCTGGAAAACCATGTAAGTTTCCATTAGAATCATTATGTTAACAGGCTGATTTGCGGCAAGCAGCAACATAGCAAGTAATAGCACCCTAAAGTAATGTCAACTTGCCCTCCCTAACCCCATTTATACCTACTGTTTCTAGAGGCAGATGGAAAATTTGAACTACATTCTTGACTTTTGTTGCAGAAGATAGGTCTTCATTCCAGCCAAGGTAGGGCAAAATAGCAATTTGATCACTCCTTGGAGGACCTTCATGGCCTGTTTTCACTTTAGTACCTTGACCGCATCACCTCCATTTTTAAATCTGCATTAAGAACTTACTTTTTCTTTCTTTCTTTTTTTTCTTTCTTTTTTTTTTTTTTTTTAAAGTGTTACAAGTCTTTTAACTGCTCGTGTAGCGCAGAGATTTACTGAATTTTATGATTGTGTGGTGTAATTTTTTTGGTCATCCTTTTTCTTACCTGTGGAAGTTCTTACCCTAGTAACCACATGCCCAACAAACACCCACCTATGACGAGGGGTAGGGAGAGAAGTTGGGAAGAGAACAAGACACTGCAGGTTAGAACTGTGAGAGAGTAGAACATGGAGAATCTGGCTACCTTAGTAGACCAAACTGCCTCTTCCTCTCTAAACCTTTCTTCTCAGCTGCATAATGATAACTACACGGGACTTGGGGAGATGCACCAGAATAGGGACAAGATTATTATACTTGTCTTTTTCTACTAACAATTTTTTTTTTTTTTTTTTTTTTTTTTTGAGATTTATTGATAATGAACTTGAAGGAAGAGTGAGTTTTGTTTCACGCATCTCACCATCTTCCACATTTCAGCCCAGTTAGATATCTTAGATCTGCAACGGAAACCAACTGATGTCCTGTCACAGGGGTATGGAATGCAAATTTAACTTACAAAAATAAAAAGGTGGTGGATCAACACCTTCATCTAGTGTTCACGTAACTTAAACAGTAATCAAGATTGCTGGGCTGACATCTCTATCATCCATCATGGAATATTTATGTAAAGAAAAGTGTCAGTAACAGTTAAGCTTTATGCTCACTTGCAGTGAACTCTACTTATGTGATTTCAGCCCTTACAGCAGTTATACACAAGTGCTTCCTGTGCTGTATTCTACAGAAAAGCATGCTTCTGTACAACAGCCACAAAAGCAAGCGAAGTTGGCACTGGTGCACTGCCAATCTATGTGCCCAAATAGAGCAAGAATAAGGAATTTTTTCCTTAGCTATTCTTTCCTAACCTTCTGATGGTAACATTTCATAAGCAAGTCACAAATCAGCTGAACTTTGTTGTTAGCTGTTTTAGACACAGATCTGGAGAGACACTAGAATTAGTTAATGCTAATTCATATTGCATGAATAAAGACAGTGCTCATCACAACAAGATTTACAGATCATAGTTAGGTACCTAACTCATCTTCAAGGTAAGGATGGATGCTCAAGAATTAACTATCCAAGCAGTAGCAAACTAAGCCATGTGCTGTCTCATCCAAAAAGCCTGTAATGACAAGATAAAGCAGAATTGAGAAGGGCCTGTGGGGCCTCTGCATTTCACTTACTTAGGCATCTCACTCCTTGTTGAAATATAGCCTAAAGCTCTGGTTAGAATATTTCTTTCTTTCAGTACTGGTGCTTTCCAATTCTCACCACCCTTTTGGCTGGTATGACTGCTTTTCCCCAGCCATATATTAGCATCTCAGAACAGATACTTCCTTGCTACAACTTTACAGCGATGCTGAGGGCCAACTGGTTTTACAGATGAAAAAAAGACCAATAGAAAGGACAACGTCTAAGACTTAAACTCAGAATTTGCAAATAGACTTTCTGAACTATACTTTCTTGTATACTTCTATACTTTCTTGTATAGCTCTTAATCATCTTTGAAAGTTTCCAGGGATCTACAAATTGAAGAATTCAAGGCTGTTACTCTACAACTAAGGTCACTACAACTCTTAGTATCCAGATCGTGAATTTCATTTGAACATTCTAAGGAGTCTGAAGCACATGTCCTTGCATGAAATAAGCATGCACATAGAACTGGTTTTCTCAGCCTTTATGGCAAGCTTTGCAGCAACAAATGATTCACTGTAAAATGATTAGACCATGCTTGGGCCTTGCTGAATGAAGAGAAATCTTCTTAAGCATCATATTAAAAATATAGCCTATATACATATATAATAAAACTTATTTATATATTCTCTTATATATTTACTTATTAAAACATTAAATAAGGAGAACAAAAGCAAAACTAGTTGGACATTTGACCTTGTTTTTGTGAAAACAAGGCATCAATGTCTGTTTCAATGGAAGTGGTCACAATTCTCAAGGTGCTCATCAGAGACTTGATCTTATTTTATACTTCCTATGCCTTTATGTACGTACCACCAAAAATAATGACACGAACAGGACATAACTGTAAGGCAAGGGATATATTTTTTTTAATGTTGAGATAAGCCTGATATAAGCCTAGTAAAGAGATACGATCAAATTTTTGAGTTGAATATCTGACTGCAATTCTATATGTGCTGTGTATGGCTATCCAGAATGTGCTTGTCTTTTATGTTGCTGTTGCCACTGCTGAAACACACAAACTGTCCTAACATTCAGTGTTTGGTCTCCATAAAGGTTTAGCAAGCATCAGTGAATGCCAGCGGGTGCCACTTTTTTTCCCCCCAAGGAGGAATTCCGTGACCTACCTTTGCTTCATAAGCACCTTCCATTTTAGATGCCATTTTGTCTGACTGCCCTTCAGCTGCCGTGTGTCGCACAGTAACAAACTGTAAAAGAATATTGGCAGGAAGGCTCAGTCTCTGCTGCCACACCAACACCTGCTTCTGACATCATGGGCCAATAGAATGAAATAAGGCTGCTCCAAAAGTAATGCCTCCATGTACAGTAAATATCAAAGCATTACTACAGCATCTAAGAATGTCTATTAAGATTATAATGAACCAAGACAGCCCTGCACCCATATGCCTGAAGTGGATTTAGTACTACTAAAGGATTTTTGAGAGGTATGTGTGCTTTTGTCAAGTTTTTAATCTGTCAGAACAGCCATATTCTTTTTCTCCCAGAAAAGATCCATGAGGATCACTGTTTCCTTCTCTTCTCTGTAGCACAGTGGTTTCAGCACAGAACGTATCTCACAGTAGTCCCTACCTAGCACTTCTGAAAGCAGGCATGGAAGTGATCAGTGCTGCAATATGAGCTTACTCTACAGTGAATGAGTGCATCACTGCGCATGCTCGAAGGAAGCAAAAGCACTTTTATTCCTGAACCAAGTCTGTCGTTTTCACTTCACTGTTTATTCAGAGTTCTTAACTCACTGATCATAAAAGTAAGCCAAGAAACATTTAATACTGTAAGCTAGGGGCAGGGCAATCCATGCATCATGCCTTCCCTTATCCCTCCCTCACACCAGGTGAAGAGAAAGGGAGTAAGGCTCCAAAGCAATTTGCTCCCAGCCCTTATTATTCACTACTCAAGACTCCCTTCCTTTCCCCACTCCCCATTTCCTGAGGAGTAACATGGGAATGTAAGACCCCACAGAATCTCATATGATTTTTAATTATTAGAATAGAGAAACTGGGGTTGGGGGGGGACAGTAGTAGGAGTCACCTGCCACAAATCTCTCCATTTGTTTAGTCTTAAATGTATACAGTGTTGCTCCATACCAAAGGGGATTTACCTGAAGCAAAATTCACTAGAGGCTGGATAAGCGTTGTATCACTAGGAGCAGAATTAGGCGTTTTAAGGAAACAAATACATTATTCAAGGTCAGGATAACATCAACTGTAAAAGCAAGAACGTGAGAAATACCAGGCCAGAGAATGAAGCATGCAACAAGATAGCTGAAGGAACACACCCATACTCAGCAGCTGGCAGTAGTGTGATAACATGCAAGACAGCCCAGGTTTGGGGATGGACACACACACACAAAAAAAAAAGCCTCACACATATTAATAACCAAAGAATTATACTAACACAAAATGGAGCAGGTGGAAAAATTTCATTGTTTTCAGGTAAGGAAAACTGTAGAGGCTAATGAAATGTACTGCCATTATTTGGAACTTTATTTGCTAGAATGAGGTAGCAGCCTAAGTCTGGGCAGAGAGAAACCTATAGGCTTGGATTCCACTGCTTCAATAACAAAAACCTTGCAAACCAGAAAGGAAAAATATCCCACTAATCCACTCTGGATATTACAAACAACTGCGCTGCAATATAGTAACAAAAAAACCTAAAATCAGAAATGCAGAGAGGGTAGTGTAGTGTTATAGCTCTAATTAGCTTGCAGAAGCTGTTCTTGTTTTATAGTAGCCATAACTAACCCAGTCAAGTCCTTGCACATGTATTATCCAGCAGTGTTTTAGACAAGACATATCACTGCATATTAAGAGATGCAGCTCATTTTCACATGTAAATACTGAAGCAGCAAGATTAGAGCATGAATGATTTTAAAGGTAAACAAACACTTCAATGGATTGGTTTTGGTAGTTGAAATCACTTTTATTTGCAAGGAACGTCACCCATGCTGCACAGTTTCAAATAGATCTTACCAAGGAAAGCTGAAATTTCTCCTCCCCATGTCCTGAAGTGAACAGGACTGGCACAGAAAAAAAAAAATACTCAACACACCTGGGAGGTCTAGCACCAGCATCCAATAAAGAAAAGCATTTGATTTCTATTTCAGTTCTTTCATTGGGTATTTTCCCCTTTTCAGTTTGATACCAAAAGAAAAACTGAAAAAATTCAACACTAGTGAAACATTGAAATTCTAAACAAGAAAAAACCCACAGTTGCTCTTGAAACTGGGGAGGTTGCTCTTTCCAAATCTCACTCTTTATGCATCTGTCTTGCAGGCGTTCCCTGGATCTCAGCTGCTGGTATTTTTTTTTTTTTTTTCCTCCTGCTTTTAGTTCTGATGTTTTGAATCTTTGCTTTCATCACTGTTGCTTATTTATTGCTTGAATGTTTCTTTGGTGTTATTTCTGAGTTATATTTTAGGACACCTGTTGAAAAAAGTCAAGTTAAAAAAGCAGTTTAAAGTTTTGCTTTTTTAGTGCAGAGAATATTCTATTCTTATTAATGGCAAGATAAGCATGACCAGCATATCTTATTTATAAATTGAGTACCACATCTTCCTAAAGCACCAACTCATCAACAGATGGTATTCATGAAGTACATATACACACACACACACACACACAGAATCACAGAATGGCCAGGGTTGGAAGGGACCTCAAGGATCATGAATCTTCAACCCCCCTCCACCACATAGTAATACTAGACCAGGCTGCCCAGGGCCTCCTCCAGTCTAGCCTTAAACACCTCTAGGAATGGGGCATCCACCACCTCTCTGGGCAGCCTGTTCCAGCACCTCACCACTCTCATAGTAAAGAGCATCCCCATGATATCCAACCTAAGTCTTCCCTCCTTCAACTGAAAACCATTTCCCCTTGTCCTGCTGTTACCTACCCTTTCAAAGATTAGAGTTACCTATATAGATAAAGCAAACTTTACTTTGTGACAGACACAGACAGATGCAGAGGAAGAAATTCCTTGACTCACCTATAAAAGGCTTTCAGAAGTTACTACAAGTATCTAGCCAGAAATACAGATATGTGACAACATGCCAGGAGTTCTAGAAATCTCATTTCACTCAAAAAAAGATACTAGCTATATTCCTTACCTGAGGGATAGTAGAGGTGCCTGCAGAACCTGACATTACTCAGCACCACTCTGCTCAGTCACTGGAGCAGGATTTTCAGCAGGTGTTTCAGCCACCTTTGTCTGAGACACAAAGACAATAACGTTTTTGTTATAGGTAAAACTGAGTCCCTTCACTGTCCAATAGCAGGGTTTTTTTTTAAAAAAAAAAATTAGTCAGCTCTGACATGGAGAAAACCACCTTGAATGGATAGGATAGAATAATAAAGTCTTCTCCTCACTAAGGTGAAGTCTAATTACTAACGGTTAACCTAAATCTAGTTTGTGCAGTTCAAAAAATTGATCTGGAACTTTCAAATCCATCTCCTGTCCTAGAAATGGATAGTTTCAGAAACATAGTTGGAAACAGAGCTGGAAGATAAGGCGTTTCTTTCTATTTCAGAGGTATTTATTACAGTCTGACTCCAATTGAAAGCTATGAAGCAATTCCTATCCCACTGCTGGCTTCATTTAAGGTAAGCTGCTCAAACAAGTCCCTAAGAAGCTGGCAATTAAGCCAGCTACCCTTACCACCAACTTGCCATCAGTTTTCTGTAACGTACCGACAGACTTATCAAACCCCCCTGCCCAATCCTCTTCACACTCATCCCATCAGAACTCAGCCTCTGCCACGAGCATGCTTACCTCTTTCCCATCCTGAGCTGGTGTGTTGGGCGGACGAGGCCGACGCCGGTAGTTGTATGGGCGCCTGTACCCACGGCGAAGTGGCTGCTGACTCACAGCGCTGGCCTCATGCTGGTTCTCTTTGTTCTCAGCCTCTCCGGTGACCGGGGCAGGGCGTGGACGCAGGGGCCCTCTTGAAGAGGCAGGAAAGTGCATATAAGTACAAAAGTAGCCTGAGACTGTTAAACTAACTTAATTTCAGCCCAGCAAAATCCTCACTAGCCAACTACCACCTTTCATAGTTTAGAATGCAAGCAAACAATTCCTTTGGAGTTCCGCTGTCATACAGTTCAAGGGAAATCCTAGTTCATTGAGATAGACATGCAGCCTGAGTGTTTTCACTGTTGGAATTACAACAGCATGTCCTGCTGCCTGCTCTGCAATAAAAAGGTAGGTCAGCCCCACTCTGCTCAGTCTGCTCAGAGAATCGTACCACTGAACCACCAATGCCTTATCCATTCGGCAACCTGGAGTGCCTCAGCTCCCCATGGCTCCCCATATTGATGAACTGTTCTCTGAACTGTTGGCTAAGAGAATTAAAAAAGAAAAACAACAACAAACAAGCCAGTGACCAATTAAGCCAGTCAGGTTGCACTAGTTACACAGCCGCCCAGCCTTATAACTGAATGCCACAGTTCCCGGGAAATTACACTTACTCTTGACAAGTTTGAATATCCAGGAATATTTCACAAGTAACCAAACCAATGCAGTGTTGCCTCTCTGACCACAAAGTATGCATCTCAAGTAAGTGACCTTCAGCTCTCCACTGGAAATGCAATACTTTCTTGGGTACTTCAGGAACAAAGATTACTTACTGTATTCTGTCCACAATAGTGTCAGAATATGGCTAGAAGTCACTGCCTACTATCTTGTTCCCATTAGGTGGCTTAATTAATCCACAGTTACCCAGTTTCAAAAGGCTATTCAGATTTCTCAAGGAAAAAAAAAAACTAACAGAAACACTAGTATCACTAGATTTAGGTATTGCTTGTACTTACATGTACTGTTAACCTAAACAGAAACATAATTCACTGACATTGGAATGTACATATTAAGCTACTTCTTACAGGAGGTAGCCCAATGCTAATGAGGACTTTCAGCAGTAGTTTATACATATCAGATTGCTACAGTGTCAGTATTATCCACATTCCTGCAGTCCCAGATAATGTTTGTGTTGAGGATGACTCTGTTAAGTGCTAGAAAACCTCAGAGGGGAGAAGGAAGGCTTATAGTTGTAGACTCAGCATGCACAAGAGTGTTAAGTTTAACTCCGCATGGAACTTGTCATTGCAATCAAGGACCACCCCGTTATTCCTATGAAGTTCAACTCCTTCTTTCTTTTGCATTATTCTTTTGCTCCTTCCTACCTGCTTCTGAGTAAGCATGCAACAAAGAAGTAGAATTGTACCCATTTCATAGTTCATCTATCCAAATCCAAAGCTGGAACCTGATCTCAATAAGCTACATAAAAAAAAAAAAAGGACCAGATGAGGAAGACCAAGTAAGGTATGTTGTATGGCAGACTAATGCAATTCTGCTCCTTAAGAGTAGTCTCCATAAGGCATCACATTTGTCACATCCTCCAAAAGGAAATGATCTGATTTTTTGTGACTTATGAGCTTTACTACTAACAAGAAGTTTAAAGAAATTGGGCAACAGCTCAAAATGCATATCAGTCAGAGGATGGATATTTCACATGCTAATATTTTTAACTATATTGAGTCACTCAATTATGGAATCATTCCTTCAGCATGGAGGACTGAAACTGGAGTGGTCATGTCAGAATTAGTAATAGAAAATTAAGGACAGAAATATAGAAATCCTATACTAGCCAATTTACAGGATGACTAACAGGTGACTCAGCAAGTTAACTGCTTATCGCACTGGAAAGTATTGTGTTCTTGTAAAATCCAAATAGCTTTTAGGTTTTTTGTTTTTTTTTTTTTTTTTTTTTTTTTTTTAAATTTAAAGTCCTACTGGGTCTTCAAGGACCCCTTTAACCCAGTTCCATAGATCCCCAGGGAAAAGCAAGGATAAAGAAGCCTATTTCTCTTTAGTCCCCTAATGTCCAATTGTTTTCCACTCTGGAGATTTCCTCAGCTAGATACAGTCTGCCTATGTAGTAATATTGCAATAGCGTTCTCTTCTCGCTATGTGACCCACACCACTTAAGCTTACACAAGCTTGTATTTTCCCAGCATCCTGCACCAAGAAGTTCTAACTGTATGCTTCAAACATAACGTTTTTCAACATGTCTCTCACTTCCTTCATTTGATGCCTCCTCACAGCTTATTCCTATGTCAGAATAAAATAGAAATGAAATAATGAAACTTCATCTAATCTTCCCACACCACTCACAATTCTGAAAGCCTGGGAGACAACAGGACCACAGGTCAAAGGAAGAACACTTGATGAGCACAAATGAATTTTAGCCACACCAGGCAGTAAGCCAGTTTGTTTAAAGGCCCAAATTAAATGCCTCTATGCAAACATGAAGTACGGAGAACAAGCACTCATGTTCAAGAAGCCCTGATCTTCATGGGAGACTCTGACTATTCCAGTATCTGTTGGAAGGACAGCACAACAAGACATAAGCCATCCAGGTTTAGAATGCACTGATCCTGGCTTCTTTCAAAGCAACAGAGGAGTCAGAGGACAGGTGCTACATCGGATCCTGTTCTCACCAACAGGGAAGGCCTGGTGAGATACATGAAACTCAAGGGCAGCACTGCAGTAAGACTAGGGGGAACAGCCTCAAGTTGTGACAAAGGAGATTCAGGTTAGACATCAGGAAATACTACTACTCCAAGGGATTGATCAGGTGCTGAGACAGGCTGCCCACAGAGGTGAGAGTCACCATCCTTGGAGGTGTTGAAGAAGTGTCTAGAAGTTGTACTGAGGGATATGGTTTAGTAGGAAATACTGGTGATAGGTGGATGATTGGAGTGGATGATCCTGGAAGTCTTTTCAAACTCTGATGATTCCATAATTGGCTGTAATGACAACAAAATGGTAAAGCCCAAAATGATTACGGCAACAAGGAGGGCACACAGTAAACTCACTATCGCTCAGGAGAACAGATTTCAGGAACTTGCCTGGTAGAGAACTAGGGGATAGAGCCCTGGAAAGAAGAGAGGCCCAGAAAAGTTGATTAATATTCAATAATCACCTCCTACAAGCTCAAGTGCAAGGCAACTAAAAAGAAGTCAGGCAAAAAACACAAGAAGCTCCCAGACAAACCTAAATACAAAAAGGAAATACATGGAGATCAGAAACAAGGATGGAACTAACCTGGGAGGAACATAATCATTGTCTGCACAGCCAGGGGATCAGATTAGAAAAGCAAAAGCCTTGAAAGAACGGAATCTGATCAGGGACATTAAGAACAACAAGAAAGGCTTTTAAGTATGTCAGTGATAAAAGGAAACTAGGGAAAAAGTGGGCCCTCTTTGTAAGAAAATAGTAGGAGAAGGCTGAGGTACTCCCTGATTATTATTTTTTTCCCCTCGTTAATCTTCACTGGAAAATGCTCTATTCACACTGCCCAACTCCAGAAAACAAAGAGACTGGAAGAACCACCCACTGTAGGAAGAGATCAAGTTTGAGACCATCTAAGCAACCTGAAGTTGCAGAAGTCCACAAGACCTGGTAAGATGCATTTAAGGATCCCAAGGGAACACTAGCAGATGAAGTTACTAAGAAACTATCCATTGTAATTCACAGAATGAAGTCCCTTCCAACTCAAGCCAAAGATCATCTAGTTAAAATCCCCCTGCCACAAAAGCAGGGTTTCCAACCAACCTGGCCTTGAACACCTCCATGTATGGGACACCCACAACCTGTCTCAACAGCTTGTTCCACTACCTCACTACCCTCTCTGTGAAAGGCTCCCCCTGGACATCTTATCTAAATCTCCCCTCCTTTAGTTTAAAAGCATTCCTCCTTGCCCTATCACTGTTTATCAGTGTAAAAAAAAAAAAAAAGTCAGTTTCTCTCCTTTTTCATCTCCCTTCAAATACTGGAAGGCTGCAATAAGGTCTCCCCTGAGCCTTCTCTTCTCCAGAGTGATGAAGCCCAGCTCCCTCAGCCTGCCTTCTTCAAATCAGAGACATGGATCACTCAGTGGATTAAAAAAAAATAACAATAATAATAAATTGCAGACACACTCAAACAGTTGTGGTCAGTAGCTTGATGTCAAGGTGGAGATCAGCAACAAGGGCATTCCTCAGTGACTGATATCAGGACTACTCACATCTTTGTCAGTGGCATGGACAAAGAGTACACCCTCAGTAAGTTGGCAGATGACACCAAGGTATGTGGTGTAGCTGACACTAGAGGGAAGAATTGCCTTCCAGAGAAATGCTAACAGATTTTCAAGGTGAGAACCTCACAAAGTTCAACAAGGCCATGTAAGAAGTCTTACACACTGGTTGGGGCAATCCCAAACATGAATACCAACTAGATGATAAGTACATTGACAGCAGACCAGCCAAGGACTTGGGGGTGTGTATGAGAACTGTTGAATCACAGCATGAACCTCTGATTGATCACCTGAGGCAAGCACTGAATCAGCTGCAGGAGCACAGGTGAAGGCAATTCATCTGTGTGAGCACAAGTGGAGCCTGGCTCCACCTCTCCTAGACCCCATTTAAGGGCTGACTGCCACTGAGGAAAGATCTCTTTCTGGAGATTACTCCCTTTAGAGTTTTTCTGTAAGCCCAGGACACAGGTGAGCATTTTATTTCTGACTATCCCTTTCCACCATGATAATCTTTCTAGCTATACAATCTGTAGATACCTGTATATTTGTTAGTTATACAGGGTGTTAATGGATGAAAAGATAAACATAAGGTGGCAGCATGTTTGCAGCCTAGAAAGCTAACTGCATTGAGGGTTAAATCAAAAGAAGCACGGTCATCAGATTAAGGGAAGTGATTTTCCCACTCTGCTCTTGCAAGACCCCACCTGGAGTACTGGGCTCCTCCCTGGGACCTGAGCACAACACCATGGATGCTCTGGAACAAGTCCAGATGTGGACTATGAATATTAACAGTGCTGGAGCACCCTTCCTGTGAAGAAGGGCTGGAGTTGAGAGAGTAGGGATTGTCAAGCTTGGAGAAGAAAAGGCTCCAGGGATACCTGATATTAAGCTTTCAGAATCTAAAGGGTAGCTTTCAGAAAAGCTGAAGACACACTTTTTACTAGGGCATGCAGTGATAGGACAAAGAATAATGGTTTTAAAAATCAAAGAGAGTAGATGAAGATTAGATTTAAGTAAAATTATTTTTTTTACTATGTGGATGGCACTGGAACAAGTTGTCTAAGGAGGTTGTGAAAGCCCCACCCCTGAAAGTGTTCAAGAACACCAGATTGGGACTTTGAGCAACCTGACCTAGTAGGAAGTTCCTATTAAGGATGTTAGAACTAGATGACCTTTAAAGGTGCCTTCCAATCCAAACTATTTTATGATTTTAAAATCTCTCCCTTCCACCTCCGAGCCTCAGCCCTTGGGCACTTGCAATTGCAATACTGAAATCCTACTGTGTATCTGATGTTTGGTAGGGGACAGAACATGACTTCATTTTTCTCCTGAAGAGACAGGCTCTTTTGTGCATACAAACAGCATTACTGCTTACACCTATGCTTGAGTGATACAACCATCTCAATCCTGGGTACACAAGCAACATAGTGCTAGACTACTGACTGCAGTCCACAGATAGCTTTACAAAGCACATCTTGATCCTGCAGACACTGGACAACCTGCCCCATGTCAAGCAGGATCTAGATAAGTTGCTTGCCTGAAGTACTACAAGAATTCGAGCTGGAAAGACATGGAACTTCTCACAGCTGAGCAACATATTGAAATGAGTTGGTACAGGATACAAATAACTTTGCCCTTTCTTGATCTGCTCCTGGTAGTAAGTAACACACGATTAGATCAAGCAAATTCTACAACTATTTCCTTATTCCTAAAAGTTACACATTCCTCCTGGTAATTTAAATGCTTCCAATTCTCTCTACCACTTACATGTACTCAAATGTCTGGGAATTCAGCTTTTCACTCTGCAAGCTTTTATAGACTACATTGATTTGCAATGACAAGCAAAGAAAACAGCACAAACCTGCGATAGCGGGGACGATAAGTAGGATTCCTTTGGACTTGCTGATGAATTTGTCCTCCTTCCGTAACCCCATCCTTGATTTCTCCCTCAACACCCTAAAGCCAAAATAAAGCAAACAAAACAAAAATCAGGGACAGATAGCCTTACTTCAGGCAGTATACTGACTGTATAGCCCAGAGACTTGAACATGAGCTCAGATAACAGTAAGCCTGTACAGAAACCCCAACATACTAAGCCAAAGCTTTTATTTTGGCAAAGAAAAGATCAGGGGCAGAACGAGAGCTAGCTATGCTGCTCATGTTCCTCATAGTGAGGGAGAAAGCCACCTATTAGTGCATCCTCCCTGCCTCAAGAGAAAGGTAAAGAACCTGTCATATTTCCCCAGTACATACAAAAATAGGTTTCAAGACATGACACTGAATTTCAAAAAAGGTAAACTATGCAATGGAAAAGCAGCAGTTGACCTGGACACTTCTGAATTTAGAAGACTGAAAGTTGTCATGCCAAATACTGCTAGACACTACTCTGACTTTATTAAGTAAAATCCTCTTTCCAAAAAGAAAACACACTGAGTTCAAAGACAGAAAATTACTGCATCATGTCAAATACTCAGTTCATACATTCACTCAAAATCAGCCTTTGAGAGACTCTCTCTTTAGCTGAAAAATTGATAGAGTTGTATTACAGCATTCTCTTTTTCCAAAAGATAAGACACTACTGGCATACAAGGTTACCATGCCTTACAGTTCTAGTTTTACTATTCTTTGCTCCAAAATAAAGGATTCAAAAATAGACTTGGAAACAGAATGCTTTCTGCATCTGATTCAGCATGTAACAAAAGCTATTTATTCCCAATGCATTCTGTAGCCACTTAATTATTTGAAGAAAACACATTTCTAAGCATTATAGTGTTTGCATTACCACTCTGGCACTGTTTATATTAAGACTCTCTGTTCTATGCAACTTGACAGTTAAAATATGAGAGAAGAGGTCAATGTCTGCCTTGCATAGTGAAGCATGTGTGCTAATAACAGTTCTGAAGTCTTGGCATTTCCTTTCCATAAAGGAAGGAGGTGGCTATTCAGTCTGGGAAAGCACAGACATGGGAGACCAAAGAAAAAGCACTATCTGAAAGCAAAAGTAGTAAAATCAAAGCAAATATATTACTATTTCCCTTGTACTGTGATTCTGGGTAAGTTTCAGCACAATCACAGTTTCCCTTCTCCAGGATTTCTGACCAAACAATTCAAATTCTAGTGCTGCAGTGTCAAACATATGAAAACACAAAAGCCTAGAAGGTCTTGACTAAGGGACCAGAGGTTAACAAAGCATCAGCCAACTCAACGGTAAGGAAGAGTGCAAAGTCATGACTTCATCAACCAAAGCTCTCTTATAGCACTGGACAATTAGTATTAAATTCACTGCTCTTTAAAGACAGTATTGAATTCCAATGTCTTTAATAGCACAGCCCAAATGCATTCCTCCCCACAGAATGCTGCATTGAAATCTCAGATAAAGAACAGTCTCCAGCTCATTTAGTGACAAGAAACCTTGATAAAGCTTTTACTGAAAAACAATACAGACACTTTCCCTGTTCATTTTGAATCGGATGTTGATATGTGAATATTTTATGTGGGCTTGTTTTAAGTAGTTAGTTGAAAACATGAATTACTTAGCCCAGAAATATCAGCTATTTCCTGCATCCTTTACAGTATCACAAAAGTTCAGTTAGCACATTCGTATATCTAGTAATTTCTCAGATCTGCCAGTTTGAAGTAAAGCATGCTTCCTGAATAAAGTTGCTATGCTGCCAGAAATCACTAAATACAGTTTAACCAGAAAACAGAACCTAAGCTTTAAGATTGCTTTATTATACTGACAATAAGTAGCATTTTTTTACTGCAAGAATTTCATTGGTACTATTAAAAGCACCAAACTTGCAACATATACGTGATCTACTACATGATACACTTAACATTCTCCACTAAAACCTTCCAACTCTACATCCTACCTTTTAATAATACACTAGGTCATCCTAAAAGATGGATGTAAAGAACTGGTCAGCTTCACTCACATTTTTGTCTCTGAAGGCTACCAAAATAGGTAAGCATGCTGTATTATCTCATGAAGACACTGAGTTTTAATCCCTCCCCTGAACAGAATGTTTTTAAGCATAACTGTAACCACAAGGAGTTTTTTCACCTGTCTCTTCAATTTCATTCATTCGTTTTTATATTTCTTCAGATCACTCTCTAACTTTCATACAGCAGTGCTCATGTTTTCACATTCTCTCTACAGGAAACAGTGTCAACCTTTAAAATGTTTCCCAAGAGATTTTACCTGATCCATGCATAGAACTTCGTTAGTAATGCACGCAGTACTTAAAAGAAGATATCAATTCAAGGTTATTTCATGATCCATTGCCTGTAATAGTACTCTGATTACACCTCCATGTCATGTCTACACTACCACAGTTTGTGGAAGATTGCAGCCTCTTGTCTTCAGAGAAAGAAACTGAAGATTACAATACAAAAAAAAAGTACTGCTTTCCACAGAACTCCCCAAACAGTTCAAAATGTCCATTAAAGCTGGTGAAAAGTCTCAGGTTGCTGAAGATTCTCTTTACCCTCAAAAAAAAATCCATATAGTATATTCAAAACTAGGTCAAGTAAGTTATGTCTAGAGTACAGACATTCGAGCTAGAATGGCTAACAGAAGATAGCATCTAGCATACTTCCCAATGCTCATGGAGTTAAACAAGGAGAAATCAGTCTTGCTAGACTAGAAGGTTGGACTGGAGTTGTTAAGTGACAGCAGTTAGAAGCTCTAGAAGGCTGGAAGTCACCTCAGTATGTTAAAGCTGAGTGTTATTACAATCCATAAACTACTGTATTGATTTTTCCTCCCCCCCCCCCCCCCCCCCCCCCAACTCTTTCTTCCCCCCTTTTGTAGGCAGTATCAGCAACATAGCAGCTCAGTTGCGGAAAAACCTTTCACCTCTGTAGCCCAGTACATCAGAAGAACAACAGGCCTAGATACAATGGAGTCTATTCCTTGAGGTGCTCTTTAGACACAGAAGGCTGAGTGTACTATCAGTAACTTAAATTTAAGTCTCAAAAGTGGTGTTATTTCCATCTAACTATCTTACAGGACTCAGAGAGGCACCACCTTTATTCTCTGTGAATGGTTCCTTACAGCTCAGACATTGCTAACTTTTCTACCCCTCTGCAAATCAGAAGAGAAGGTAAGAAAGTGTCATTAAAGAGAAGCTTCTTTTGAAATACAGTAGAACTGCAGTTCTACTGCAAACTGCCAAATGAAGAGTATGTTAATTGATGCAAGAAATTTCCAAAAATAAATGCTAATTGCTTCTGATGATTCAGTCTACAAGCAATTGATCAAAACCAAGCAAACAAAGCATGACAAGATTTGGGTAAGTTAAGAGTGGTTTCACTGACCTACACTAGGACAATTCAGAGACAGTCCCTACAGAGAGCCCCTTGCAGTCCTTAAAAAGATCTTACCAGAGTAGGGCTTTGATTTGTCAATTAGCTGCCTGAACTCAGCACCCAGCAGAACTGGTCAGTCCTCACTAGCTGAGAATGCAAGAATTGCCCAAAGGAATATACACAAAGTTTAGTACGCATAACTGCCCACTTCTTTCTCAGAACTCTTGACTGAGTCATCTCTCACAGTGAGGTATCACTCAAGCAAATCACATACATCCAAGTTTGTGATTAGGCAGCATGCATTTAAGAGCATTCAAGGAACTGGCCACTATTGTATTTGAAAAGTTACAGCAATCATGGAGTTCACTTGGTTATCTGCTAAAGGCAGGCATATTAAGGGATGGTACTGTAAGAACTCCAACATCTGACAGCAGAACAGAATCTACTCTTAAGCTCACAGATGACCAACTCTAAAGGAACAATGCATTGTTGGGCAGGCTGAACACTCAGAGGAATCTTAAACTGAAGAGGAAGACAAAAAAACTTCATGAGCAGTGATCATCCGCACGTTTTGAAGGCTACAATTCTTCCAGAATCATCAACTGCTGAGGAAGACCAGTATGCTTCTAGTTTTAAATATATTAAAATATTAATTTTTTCATATAAGAGGTCTCTCTCTCAAGATTTCCAGGCCCCAGACACATAACCATTGAGGTCTGCTGTGTTTTGGGTACCAGTCTGAGGATTTAGATATAAGCAAGTGTAAGGAAAACAATATGGAACCACAATTTTGCTCCCAGTCTCGCTCCATATACCTTCAAGTATTGGAATTTAAGTGTGTTATACTGTCACATGCCAGTCAGAGTTTAATCTTAATGAGTTTCCATCAGATATCTAAGAAAACATGGCTCAGCACAAGAACCTACAGAATGAATGTTCCCCATGCCTGAGATAAGCCTCACACAATCATTCTTCAGGCAAAAGGAAAAGAGCTGCTTTACGTACTCAGCAGTGCAGAGGGGTGTTAAAACCCTCATATGCTTGCTCATTTGAAACGTGAAGCAGGTCCCAGACAATTAAATACTATAACTAAAGCATTCACTAGACAGTAGAATGAGATTTTAATTTCAGCAGAGCAAAAGGAAACAGAATTGATACTAGAACATATCTAGTATATTCCTCATTTCTAGTTTGTTAGCTCATCAACTCTTAGCTCTCTGCTGTGTGGAATGAAAGGGTAAGCTGCAAACTATCACAACAAAGACACACTCAGTAATAAAGTATCAGTTGCTATCACCAACTTCTAGCAGTCTACAGGGCTTCATTCAAAGAACACCTTTCACATATTTAAAGTTTGGTGGTATCTAACAGCATTGAAAGAAAATACTTCAACAGACAAGCATCAACAGCTAGGGTATAAAGAAGGATGCTTCCACACTGGCAACTGCAGAACAAGATGAAGAGAGTTATGTTGCTTGGATGAAGCAAGACTTTCATACTAGAACACCACATTCCTGTAAATGATGATCAGACTCAACTGTTAGGAAAAAAAAAAATTGTCAAGTCTGCACTACGTTCAAGTCACTGGATTACTCCAGGCACCAATGCAGCAAAAGCACAAAACAGATAGTGGTAACTGTCAGAACTACAGCCACCTATCACTTAGTGAGACCTCCCCTCTGCAAAATCTTGAAGGAAAGCTTTCCAAACCTATGCACAACTGTTTATAACATGTTTAGATAGTCAGTTTAAAGAAAAATGCATTTTTATACTGCACTGCTTCAGACAGAGTTCTATTAAGGGATGCTAAGTGAGAGTAGCAACTAGTTTGTTAAACTACTACTGTGCCATACAAAAGCAATGAGCTTTTGAAGAAAAAATTTTCTCTACTCAACCTTCACAAGTGATTATTACACTGCTTACTTAGGTCAGTACAAATACTTCCTCCTATTGCTTCATGTAAAGGGCATGGTTAACTGCCTAGGTATCTTATTTCTCCACAAGCAGATATCCTAACACCCAAAAAGATACTTAAGACAGTTCTGGAATGGGATGAAAAGAAAGAGCCTACCAGACACCCAGCAGAGCTATCACCAACAACATCAGTGACATGCTGGAAAAAGCTAGAATATTACTGAGGAACACTCACAATTTAATTAACTTGAGTCAAACCTGTAGCTCCCTCTCTTGAGAAAATTAGAATTACTATGGAGGTAGGATGACCATTGTTGAAAAAAAAAAATAAAATAAAATAAAAATTACACTTACACTTCGAGGTGGCCCGCGGCGTCTGCCAAAATAGCCACGTCGATAGCGGCGTCGGTCTGCAGCATAGCGGCTGCCTTCTACAGGAACTCCATCTGGCCCAGTGACATTAGCTGCTTCTGCACCCTGGAAGTTAAAAAAATGTAAGCCATGTGTATGGAAGAAAAGAGCCAGGTACAGCAAGAAGGGGAAGGAAGATAAAACATGAACATGTTATGCATATAACATTTCCTAGCTATCCAGATTCCTTCCTCACAGGTAGTGCAAAAGCAGGCCTGTTATTCATAATCCTGGTGTTATGGAGTGAGAATGTGTCACCCACCACAGGGATTAATACATTAAAAAGACTAGATATACAGCAAAACTTGTATTCTTCTGAGAAGTAACACTAAGAACTCTGTTGGATCACACCTCTTTGCCACAGTAATCTCACCTTCTCTCCCTCAACCACATCAAATTCTACAGTCTCTCCATCACCAACACTGCGCAGATACTTCCGTGGGTTGTTCTTCTTTATAGCAGTCTTTAAATAAAGATACAGAAAGATACATTAGTTCATTTCATTCCTTCAAAGCCTCATGGATGAGGAAAGAGTAGTCTTTCTGCTACAGTCTCAAAACCACATACCAGATAATTAGCCACCATACCAGAATAAATAAGATACATAGATCTCTCTTTTCACAGAACCTCCTTACTGAGTCAAAATTTACCCCTTCAATACTCATAAGCTTACAAAATAGCTGTTGCCCCAAGATGCCTTCTCTCAAGCCTACAGCATATCAGGACCATTCTGCATGAATTCTCTATTTCCTGCATGCTCTACCAAGATAGCAACTGCAGCAGTCATTAGGAGACACACTGAGCACTACAAAGAGCTTAAAAATCAAGAGCATTTTGGAGGAGGTGACATCAACAAGAAGATATTTTGGCAATCCATGGTAACTAAAGAATTACTGTAACTCTGAAATAATAGAAATAAGCATTTTACCTAAGCACTGTAAGGGAGACCCCAGAAAGTTAAGCGAGTCCCTACTTAACACAGTGAAACAGTACCAGAACAGATTATCTCAGACATCCCTTGCAGACAAACACAAAAATGCTATTAATGTCATTGTTTAGACCCACTTGGTATTACCCTCAATCTCTAAACTCACAGAAACACTTGGGCATCCACTGTTGATAGGCTGAAAATCATTCTAGGGTGCTTTCCAGTTAGAGGCATGCTTCTAGGATTCCTAAAATGCATTAAGCAAGGCAAAGCAAGGCAAGGCTACTGTCAGCTCATTAAGTAAGGGCTTACAAACTTAAAGAGACTGAAGAACACTAAACAACACATACAGTGAAGATGTCAATATACTGAGCCAGTAATTTATTTTTTACTGAAGTACTCTTCAATTAAAGACCAATGTAATTTAAGTTCCCTGATACAGGTGTCTTGTTAGCATAAATGAGGTAGGTACAGATCTAGTACTTAGAAGTACACAAATCCCACTTAAAAACCAGATACAAGGCAAAAACAGAAAGAGTCATAAGCAGTTTAGAAAAAACAGGCCAAATGAAGAACAGCCAAGTTGTTGCCAGTGCATGGCAACTATAGTCATTCTATCAACAGTGAGAAATATTTTAGTCTATTGAAGTACCAAATGAAAAATTCTAGTCAGCTTAAAGTCCAGCTTGACCAGTTTAGAAAAGACACTTCTATTTGTTGATGAAAAACCACCCCCCTTCCTTTAAGGCAATAGGCCTGGATGTCCTTGTAGCACTGCAGCTGCACATCTAGACAGTTATTCTCTGCACCCCACAGTGTCCCTGAAGAACGTGAGAGCATAGACAGTATTGATACCAAAGCAATAAACAAACCAAGAACTTTTCTGATATAGGAACAGAATGAACTGCTCAAGTACATTCTTTTGGGAAACACCACAACAGGCAGACTCCCACTGTCCAGTACAGACAATTTGCTTTCTTGCTAACATATTAGTAACAGCCCATTACTAAAACCACCTGGAATTGCTAGCTTTTCAAAAAAAAAAAAAAACAAAAAAAAACATACTAATACTAAAAATTGTTATCTTACAGTAGATTAAAGGTTTAATTATTTCACTTGTATTGAAATAATTGGCATGACCTCAGCAGACTTGTGCTCCGCATGACATGTCAAGTTGCATTTTCAAGTCCTCTTTCTTGCAAAGGGGGAAGAGAACTAGAAAGACCCCTTTTCAACAAAAGGCATAATTAAGATAAGTAAAGCTACTCAAACTTTCAAGAAAAGTAATGGAAGATAAATTCAACAGGACTTCATAACTACTATTCCAGACCTATGTACAGAGATTTCAAGATTTAGAATTGCAACTGGACAGAAGATAGAAGCTACTACTTGGTAGACTGAGTTGTTTTCTGAAGGCAACCAGGAATAATTCTGAGTACATCCTAAAATTCAGAGTAGAAACCATATGACTTTCCTACTGCTACATCAGCAGTAGGTAAACACTGAAGAAATAAGAGGCCTGAACTTTAAGCTTGATGGAAAGACTTTTACT
The DNA here is from genome assembly GCF_026119805.1 of Tympanuchus pallidicinctus. NCBI lineage: Eukaryota > Metazoa > Chordata > Aves > Galliformes > Phasianidae > Tympanuchus > Tympanuchus pallidicinctus. Next base: position 125,253 of record NW_026294775.1, read on the forward strand.
CAATATACCCAGAGAGGAGAGAATGCTGTTCTTCCTGCTGCTGTTCATCACCTGCAGGCTTAGGGCCTTTGATTCAAGGGACAGATGTTCTGTATTAACAAAGACAGCACTGAACAATAAACTGAGATCTTTTCTAAAGGGACACTGATGAACAGAAGGCTATGACAGACTTCAGTTAGTTCAGTCCTCTGTTTAGAAAAGTTCTTCCCACACAAGATATCACATCATGTTTACATCCAGCACTGTCACAGTGAAAGCCACGATCTGCCACACCAGTTACTGATACATCTGTATTAGGCTGCACTATAAGCACTGTAATGTAAGAGGAACACAGATCAGTTCAGACAAGAAAAAGAAAGCCATTCATCTCATCTGCTGCACTAGCTTCATCTTCACTGCCTCTTGATTCCAACTCTCTCATTAACTTTAACTTCTCTGGCTGTGCATACTTTTAATAGGGTTAAACTGCAAGACACCCCAACACACTCCACCAAGACAGCACCCCACATGAGCCAACTGCACAAAGATGCAAGCAAGACAAAGCTAAGTAAGACTCTCCCTTCACCATACTACTGTTTGGGTCCTCCGCAAGACAAAGGGTTAACTCAAAGCAAGCCATGCATGTCCTAAAGCGAAAAGCATTTTAATCTGTGCTCAGTTTATAGATAGCATCCAATAGCCATACACTGAGAATTAACCCCCTATCCTGATCATGAGACCAGGCTGTTTCCTCCTGTGTGTGTGTGTGTACACATGGGCAGTGGAGGGGGGTGGTCTCTGTTCAATTAGGTCAACCTTATTCTTAAAGGATTAGCTGTATAATCCAGCCCATCCCAAGCTGGGTGCAGGGGAAGTGGAGGAGGAGCTGCATATGCACTAACCACCAAAGACAGGGAGCTCCCAGCAGGACGTTTGCAGAGGACTCATTCTCCTTCTTCACAGCCCAACAGATCTGGCTCCCCCACCCAAGAAGGGCTGTCCAGCACTGAGCAGTGGCCACAAGGCCCCAGGAACAAGGATCTCCTTCCAGCACATTACGGGAGGAGAAAGAAGACACACCACCCCTTTATACCCTCACTTTCTGCTTCTGTGTAGTAAAACAACTCAAAACAGAGAAGCTTCAGAATATCTGACTGCAGCTGAGGCAGGCTGTATCTGGGATAACATACTCTGTCATGCAGAGCCCAGAGGCAAGTTAGCATGCAAGCTCACATTGGATATATGTGGTATTTCTAAAACATCAAGCCAGTTTTGCTTTAGTGTTCGCATCTAGAACATCTCATCTTCTGTGGTGGAAAAAAAAAAAAAAAAAAAAAAAAAAAAAACCAGCAAAGTTCCACCATCAGTTTACAAAGAGTTAAATAATCATCTCTACAGATATAACAGCACAGAGAGTAGCTTGCTGCTAGCCTTCATTGTTCTGACACCCTCACAGGCAGTCTTCCCACAGAAAATGATGCTCCAAGTAGTTTTTGCCATCAGAAGGATAGCTGGATATCCTCACACAGATCTCAGGGATACCTTGTTTTCAAGGCAGTTTTACAATGTTGCCTATGCAAAATATATTTTGTTACAAGAACTTGTGTATCAGCACAGTGGCAGTGTATCTAGAAAAAGATACACATATGAATCAGTGTGTACAAAACACATGGTCATTACAGGAGGGTGACTGTTAACAGTTTTGTTTATGAATTAAGACCTCTTGAGAAATTCATATATGCATTGAGAGCTCTCACTACTATTCTACTAACTGAATTAGGAACACATACTGAGAACATGGACTGACACTACCTTCACTTGTTCCAGGCACTAGCCTTACTCAGTTTCATCCATTTTAGGGATAATGAGTCTAAACCCCCTGACTCAGAGAAACAGTTATGATGTCTAGTTTGTGGCTTCATGACTAACTTGACATTCAGCAGCAATTTTAATTACACACGCACATACCCTCTTCTATCAGTGACCAACTCTGAGGGTAATTTCACCAGCTATATTTCCATGGAGCTACTGAGGACTCTCATGATTTTAACAATCACATAGACAGCAGATCTTCCATATGAGACAAGTTCCAAGTGCAATATTTCACTTGTTGCTAAAGCTTCGGGCGATGCAAAAGCAGATCTAAACCAGCCAATCAGTTAGCACCAGAATGCAAGCAGCATCCTCTGCCTTCCCACAAGTTGTCTGCGATCCAAGACTCATGATATAAACTTAGAACAGCCCACTGACAGTTCATAGGTTAGCCAATGGCGGGCTGATTGGCAGCCTCTCCCTCCTTGGGCGCACTCAGCACACCGCCTTCCACCCCTTCTTCTCAAGAACAGCTGCCTCATGCAGCAACAGCTGATGGCAACCCAACCTGGTCAAAAGCCAGGCCAGATCACTTTCTCTCCAATACCAGGGAGGGCAGACAGAACAGACCCACAGATTAAGATGGTGGGAAGAAACAAGACACAGGAGGAAAGTGATGAAGTAGAGGAAAATGGGGGAAGGACAGGTAAACAGAGTCATCATCTCCGCTGGGTGTGGGTGGAACTCTAATGTTCAAATTAAGGCAGACACAAGACAGAGTGAAGGTTTGCAGTATCTACTCTTTCAAATATGACTTTGAAAGAGGAAGAAACATATCCTTGTATTCCTCCCTGAAACACATGCAGGCCAACTTGAGATATTTGAAGTAAATATTCTAAGCAGCTGCCAAGGTAAGCTGACCCCAGCGACCCAGCTGCTCTAGAAGTTACACTAGAAAAAGATTGTAGGCCATGACAATGCTTATCTCTAACTACAAATACCACACTCTTACCTGATGAACAAACACATCTTCTTTGGTATCATTTCTGCGAAAAGAAATGAAAAAGTAATAAGAGTTCAGACTAACAGACTTAAATAGAGATCTCTGACTTCACAAGTAAGGCCTCCCTTCCCCCAGCCCATCAAACATCGCCTGGATTCCACACATTCTGTGTTAGGCTATGCTGTCAAGATGCTGGTCTGATTTTTTGAGGATCCTACCTTTAATAGCAGTAAGGACAATGAGGGAACAGGAGGAAGGTGCCCTATAATTCATAGGGAAGCGTTTTGTGTTGAAACAAAACACTGAATAAGTAATGACTGGGCTACTTGCCTTTCACTACTCCACTATCCCACCTCCCAGAACCTCCACAGTGCCTGCAACCTGATCTGTTATCCCAGAGGTCAAGCAACACTACCAACAGGACTGGCCACAGCTGTTAACAGCTCTCCTTTCAGTGAATCTTAAAGCAACCCTGCACAAGGTGCTAAGAGCATCCACTGGAGGGAGAACCAGAAAACAACTCAAATGGTTGTCTAGACTACACCAGCCAGTTCAGGCTCCCACATGCAACACCTGAAGATGTGTCAGTTCTGTGTCCTCACACAATAGAAACAACCTAGATTCTACAGTCTAGTCTGTTCACTTAAATCCCTGCAGAAGGAGCAAGTATCCTTCACAAAGACTTTGCGAAGACCATATCATTCTAACTTTCCTGTGCTTAGAATAAGTAATTTCAGCTTTGTGAGACAGTTATTATACTATATCCAGCAGAAAGCTCCCCCTTCAAAGTGCTCTGAAAGACCTGACTGAGGAAAGTATTTCTCAATTCAAGCTTTTCCTTCTACTTTACACTGCACCAGATAGTAGTTCCAGATATAGGGCTATAATAAAGTGAGCTTCAGATCCACGGAACAGGACTCTTCTATCCCATTCTAGTGTTCAACTAACCCAAATCTGCATAACAATTCAGGGACTTGCAGGACAATATGTATCTTGTAAAACACATGACCTACTGGATAGTAATCCTGCCCATAGCAAGGGGTTGGAACTTCAACATCTTTAAGGTCCTTTCCAAGCAGTTCTATGAGTCTACTAAGCGTTCACTATGCAGGAAACATTTCTCATAAATCATACATTTAAGCCCCTTAACAGATATTCCAGGCTTAGAAGTCAGAGTTCCCTGCTGTCACTGCATCTGAAGTTGGAGGCATGACAAACACCTCTTATAGCTAGCCATTACTGGTGCCACTTAAACGTTCATTTGTGTTTAGAGAGGAAAAAACGAAAGATCCCCAAACCCAGGCCTAAAATACTCTCAGTTACATAATATTGAAAAAAATATCAGACATAATTATTTTGACTAATATCATAGAATCACCAAGGTTGGAAAAGACCCACAAGATCACCCAGTCCAAATATCTACCTATCACCAACAGTTCTCCCTAAACCATGTCCCTCATCACAATGTCCAAATGTTCCTTAAACACCTCCAGGGTTGGTGACTCCACCGCATCCCTGGCAGCCCATTCCAGTGCCTGATCACTCTTTCAGAGTATTATTTTGTAATATCTTAACACACTAGATTCTTAGCCAGAGGTATTCCTTCTCATCTTCCTTCCTCACATCTTAAAAAGGAAAAAAAAAGCCACACAGTCACAAAAGATAATACAGCTCATTAGAACTGTAGCATGAGTAAACACGAGAAGCAATTAGTGATCAAATTTATACTGAATTTAACACTATATTTTCATCCCACACATACCACTGAGCAAAGATTCACCTCAGAGAAAATCCAAGTTTACTGAATGCCTGACCACTAAGTGCACAAGCTTGTAGTCAGCTCCTTGGGTCACTGCTCGAATGACTAACACAAGGTATATTATCCATACCATGAGTCCTTCTGCAGTATATGCACGACTATCAATTTAAACATACCTGTTGATAAAGCCATATCCATTTCTGACATTGAACCACTTGACCGTGCCAAGAACTTTTGTTGCTGGAAAAAAAAAGTAGTTCAAATAATAATTATAATAATAATAATAATAATACAAAAGTGTCACAGAAATGCTTTTATAGCTGCATGTGATTTCTCAGACCAGACCTGGTCTCCTTCCTTAATGCCAAAGATGTACCTTCACCTCCATTTCAGTTTATACTAATGCAGTAGTAGGAAATATTGCTTTCACTTGCTGCATGGTAGCTTCCACCATCTACAGTCAAGTCCACCCTCTATTTTCAGAGTTGGCCATCTATTTTCCTCCTCTATTTTATTTCTTATTCCATAAAGAAGAAATGAACATTTAAACCTCTGATGACCGCCAGCCATCAGTTCTCTTTAGCTTAGTAGCTGTATGTTTCACATCTAGCAGAAAGAAACTGTTTAGAAGTGCTCTTTTACTCAAACATCCCTCTTTTTTGCTTCCTTGGAAACCTGAACTGGCTGAAGAAGCAGTATGCCAAATATCATCCAACAATCTCATGTGAGAAGGGCAGCACATGTTTATTTTTACGTATGAGCTCTCTCTTGCATTGTAAACCCCACTCCAAACAAAAGCCCAACATTTGTTTTCTGTTCATATTCCTTACTCCAGAGCTCTTCCACAAAGTATCAGCTTTAAATGGACCACGCTGAAGCTTCTAGAAAGAAGACAACTTCTTGTCTCACTACACTAAACTCACATCTCATGTAGAAATCAGACTGTAGTGTCTTAAAGGATCTGGTGGAACTTGTTCCACCAACATGTAGGTAGTGTGTGGGAGGGACTCAGTTGTGATGGAGGTAGTTCAACCTCTCCTTTTTTGTCAGCAACTGGGTGGGGACTACAAGATTTTCCCTTTCCAAACCTGCAGGAAAGCGAGAATTTGGAGACCTATAAATGTTATTTAATACACTGCACTGCTACACAGTTGCAGTATGTCAAACAGTCACACTGCGTAATTTGAACAGTAGACACCTGTAAAGGATCTAGTCAGACAAATGCCAACTTTCTAAAAGAAAAAAAAAAATCAGGAAAAAATAAGAATTAAAGGGGAAAAGTGTTTTCTGGATAATCTCCAGTTCAGAAGCCTTAGTCAGCCTGCTCGAGGCAAAAAGAAAACATCCTGGAAACAATTACCTTCTTCTGTATTCTTCCCTAAATATTCACAGGGCAACTGCATGGCTAAACAGACCTCTGGTCCTACACAGCCTTGACATTGATATATGTGCACACCTTCCTGACAGACAAAAAGTGACCTCATCCTCCAGCTACACAGCTACAACAGAAATGTTTGCTGGTAGCAGTCCACTGTTACACTGTTGTTGAGGTCTACTGGAAATAGTAACAGTGCTTTATCACTGCACTTCAGTGAAGGTTTTGGTAAGCGTTCATATTTTAGGAGCAAATGTTTATACTCAGAAAAAGTGAAATCATGGAAGACTGTGACAGTTACTAGAGAAAACAAGGCTGTATCTAGTACAGCATCCATTCCCAGCTTTCCCCTTGTTTTCAAGAGGAGAAAAGCCCCCAAATTTTGCCACTCAGCATTGACTGAAGGACAACAGTTATCACTCTTACAGCAGTGCTTCTAGGTTTAGCTTCATCAGGTCATATCTAGGTCCAGATACTTACTATATTATGAAGGTACAGAACATAGGCAAGAGTTCACTGCGCTGTGCAAGTTAACAGGGGAAAATGGGGGAGAAGACAATAATAGGCTAATACCACTGATTGCCTTATTTTTTTCTCTTCTCTCAAAATAGCCATGAATATGTTGGCCTATTCAATCGGATCAGGAAGAGGATGAGAAGCCTGACAATCTTATGAAAACTCTCAGAGGAGCCAGAAAACTAGCGGAAGGAAAGGTAGTCAAAACTCATTGTACATGGCCACTGATAAATGCGCACACAGCTTCAGAGCTAGGTAGAACAGCACTCTTCTTTTTGCACAAGCTGTCACAGATTGCAGGAAACCTCCAGTACATTCCTAAGATGGTATACTGTGGAAGTAGTATTCCCCACCTGTATTAGTGTAACAATGTCCCCTTAAGCATCACCAAGAGGGTAAGAACATTAGACGTCAGTATTATGCTTGATCTCCATGTGACCACAGCACAGCTGTTGTTAAGCCTGAGTTGTCATAGTGGAGAGATCAGGCAGGTAGAAGGAACAAGCCCAAAGGAAGCCATAACCAGTCTTACTGACAATTCAAAGAAAGCAGTTAACATGATGAGTCTTATCCCACTGGCAAGCAAAAGCTCACATATTTCCTATGAAATGCTGTGCACATATCAGGGAAATGATCAATCACTCCTATCCACATTTAAATAGCCTTGTTTTTCTTAATTCAGCAACGAAAAGCACATGAAAGCTGATTTGTCCTTATACCTCAAAGTCAAACACTGGGGAAGCCTCAAACCTTGCTTCCAATGTGATATCTTTTTAAGAGGAGATTTAATTGCACTGTACCATAAGACCTATTACTAGACTACTATGTACTTTCGAGTCCATTTTTAATTGCATCATTTCCTCATGTCTGAGGAAAAAAGCTTGCCTAACATTAAGGCCCATTTGCAGAAGCATCATCATGGGGCTTATTCTTCCTACTAGACCAGGAAAAGCACTTGAGCCTTCACTCCTTCTTTGCCCCCTCCAGGAAATGGCGGGGGGGGGGAAAGGTTGGAAGCAGGGGCTTGATCTGCATGAAAACATTACCAAAAACATACTACCAGTTTACTTTGCTAGGCTCCTTGCCATGGCAGTTCCATTGAGGTCTCTACCTGCTCCTTTATCTATTGCACTAAGATTTCAAACCTTCTAGAGAGAAGATGCTGTCTTTCCTCACTGAAGCTCAGGTATTAGAAGTAAGCCTTATTTTTGTCTTGCTAGCCTCTTAAAGTTAAGTGGTTATTAATAGTAGATTATAGGCAAGATAAATAGGTAATGAACAGCAGCCTGCTTCCACTAGAACAATTCCAACGCAGACTTATACCCAGACCATTTCAACAGGTTGGTCCTGTTTAGCTACAGTTCAAACAGAAAAAAAAAGAAAGAACCACGCTATGCACGTACACGGCTTGAGTACTGAGACAGCAATTCGGCACTTCGCTTTTGCTATTGTGAAAGAAATAATTTAAAAAATATATATATCCAAGAGACATTATTGAAGCAGTTGCTGTCCTTTAAGAGTAAAGAAGTTCTGCCAAGACTTCAGAGATCCGGGCTCACGGTCATCCACGCGTTCTGCCAGCAGCCGATTCCGGCAGTAGGCTCGCAGCCCCGCGCCCTCCCGTACCGCTCCGGGCGGGGCCGGGACGCTCAGCCCGCACAACCGTGGCTTCTCCCTACAGCGCGAACGGGCACGCAGCAGGTGCCGGCAAGCCTGCCCTGCCGCCCGCCGCTCGCCATCATGGCTGCGCTCGCTTTCCTCGCTGCCCACGCAGCCCCCGCCCGACTCTCCGCGGCACGGGGCCTCGTAGAATCAGAGCGCGAAGCCGCGCCCCAGCTCCGCGCACGACCGGCGGCGGCGCCGCCCAACTTCGCGCCGAGTTGCGTGCGAGCCGGGCCCCGCTCCTCCGGCGGCTCCCCACGACGCCGCCGCCACCCCGCGCGCAGCCTGACTCACGGCAGCGAGGAACGGGGGGAGGAGCAGGGCGTTCGCAAGCGGGCGGCGGCTCCGCCCGGCCCGGAGCACAGCGTGCGCTGCCATCAACCCTCCTCCCGCAGCGAGGCGAGCGCGAAGCCGCCACGCGATACCGCCCTACCCGCCCAGCACCCACCGAGCACTTTCTTCTCCGTCTCCCCTGCGGCGGCGGTAGCGGCGGTAGCGGCAGTAGCGGCCGCGGAGCCGGACGCGGCGGGTGCCACCTCGCCGCCCGATGCTCCCGGCGCGGCGCCGCTGACGGGGCTCTTGGGCTTGACGTCCGGAGGGGCGGCAGCAGGGGGCGGCGGTGGCGCGGGGGCAGCTGCGGCGGGCGCCGTGCCGCTAGCGGTGCTGGTCTCCGCCGCCTCGCTCATACTGGTTGGCAGCAGGACGGGTGCGCGGCGCTGAGCAGCTGTTCCTCGGGCCCGCGCTGGGTCTTACTGCCCCTAAAATGGCCCCGCCGAAGTTTTAACACAGTCAGCGGGGGCCGGCGCCGGGACTTGCGCCGCCTCATTAGCATTTAAAGGGGCCGCACCGTGGTCGCGGCTGGACCGAGTGAGCGGGGGACGGCGTGGGGATCGGCCCCGGTGAGGTGAGGGGCGCGCGCGGGCGCGGTACGCGCGTGAATGTGGCCGTGCGATGTACAGGTGGCCGTGTGTGCACGCACGAGTGCGGCTGTGGGTACGAGAGAGTGTGCGTGTGGAGCTGAGCGGAGCTGAGCTGAGCTGAGCTGAGCACCGCGCGTGTATGCCCGTCCGTATCTGTGGGTACCTGCAAGAATCCCTCTGTGCGTGGGGTTGTGTATAGATACATACGCACACACAACTGCAGTCGAGAGTCCGAGATGTCAGTAGGCGCGTGGCCGCATATTGCTGCTTGCTCCCACGCGTGTGCAGACAAACGTGCTCTGACGGCGGTGTCTGTGAGCACATCTGCCCCGTACCCTGTATGGGCAGAACGGCTCGTTTTGGACGGGAGTTCGTGTGCTCTCCGTTGGGAACAAACGGCTCGATGAGGTGAGCCTAAGAGTGCGTGCGTGTTGGTTTTGTTGCCCCTGTTTCTTTCCATGCTGCTATTTCCTTACCCGTGGTATAATCTGCAACCCCTCGAATTTATTTTCATCCCACTGCCTCCTCTTTCTCTTGCAGTTGTGCTTCTAGCTCTCTCACCTTCCTTCCTGTCTTTTTTTCCTCCTCCTCCCAGTTTTTGAACAGCCTCCTTAAGTGGCCTTTTGATGATGTTTCTGCTCAGAGAGCACTTTTGCAGTTTGCCGCATAGCCATTGTACGTTATTCCCTCTGCCTTGAATCTTTCATTCCCTACAAGGTAGAGAACATCTGTTCATGCATCATGCACCTTTGTCTTCTCCACTTTCTTCAAGTTCAGCTTTGCTACTCTGTGTTCATGAATGCTCAAAGAACATGGGGTCACATTCATTTCTCCCTTTGTGTCCCACTTCTTGACAATCAGTTGATAGTTTTCATAACAAAAATAAAGGTCTTTAAAGGAGCCCCTGCTGAATATCACTCAGCAATACCAACATTGACTCCAAGAAAGTCTCAGATGTTCCTTGGCAAGGCACTTCATAGGTCCAAAGTTTTTGGCACATTGAGGCTTCACTGAGTGAAGAGGAATTGTCTTGGACTGCATATAATGTATGTAAGTAACAAAACTCCTTTTATTTTTTACTGAAACATTTTGAAAAGGAAAACAACAAAACAAAACTAGTGGGATATTTGACCTGGGTTTTGTGAAACTAATGCATCAGTGTCTGGTTCAATGGAAGCGGTTGCAATTCTCCATGAGTTCTTGAGGTGTTCATCAAAGATTTTTGATGAAATTTTGTGCTTCCTGCATTTCAGCCTTGACAACATCTGTTGACAGATGTACATGCTGCCAAAAAGTGATGACACAAATAAGGTGTGATTGTGAAGTGAGAGATATTTTACAACTGATAGGGCGGGTCTGATCAAAGTTTACTTCATCAAATTTTTGACTTGAATATCTGATGGCAACTCTATACATTCCACTAAAAAAATTGCAGGCAACGTACATCAACTGAAAATGGAGTTGTGCATATACCAAAAAAAGATGATTTTTTTTGGCATCTTGAAATCTATTCTAAAATTCTGTTATCAAAACAGAAAGCATGGCTGCATATTCACTGTTTATAGAACTGTGTTCAACCAATGTCTCAAAATGCATAAAATGTGCCAGAACTTGAGCTTGCCAGCATTTAATATTCATTTCAGACTCTGTTACAGTTTGAAACATAGCACATACAAGTTGATTTTCACTATGAAGATGCATGTTTAACTCATTAAAATTAGTGGTGAAATCCACCAAAAAAAAATTACAGATTATTTTGTACTTTTTGTACTCTTGTTGAGACTTTGAAAATTATAAAATGTATTGGTACCACACAGCTATTCTAGATGTTTCTTCCACAATAAATGTGTTAACTTATTAAATTATCTTACAGAATAACACAAGCTGTAGTTTAATAATTAAATAAGAAAGCATACGTGTCTGCATGTACAGAAAGTGGATACAACTTGGATACAAACATGTGCAGGTAGGTTGCAATGTTATTATCAGTGATCACAATGTTTTACTTACCAAGTTCACAAGCACACGTAATATGCCATACTGATACATATGCCATTCTGATACAACTGAGTGTGTGTGGTGGGTGCAAAAGGCAGAATTAGCCCTGTTAGCCCTGGCCCTTCAGCCAGTTTTCACTTCACTTTGGTCTGCTCATATCATTAACTTCTCTATATGGATCTTTTTGGAGACAATGTCCAAGTCTTACTAAATGAGGTCCAGGAATACAATATCCAGTGCTTTCTCCTCATCTACTAGGCCAGTCATTTCATCATACAAGGTTATCAGAATGGTCAAACTTGTCTTCCCTTTGGTTATTCCTGAAAGACACCCTCTTGTCCTTCACATGCCTGAAAATGGTTTCTAGGTTTACCTGCTCCACCAGTTTTCCAGGGACTGAGTTGAATCTGACTGACTTGTAGTTTACTGAAAACTCCTTCTTGTTCTTCTTGAAGACAGGAGTGATATATGCTTTCCTTCTGTCTTTGAGCTCTTCAACACATTGCCATTATTAATCAAGGATTATCAAGGAGATCTCGCAGTGACATCTGCCAAGTCTCTCGTAGTTGCATCTCATCATGGCCTGTTATTATGTCCAGTGTACTTAAGTATTCCCTGATCTAATTCTCCCTGAAAAGGTTACATATGCCTTGCTCCAGCCTTCTCCTGGACTCAGGCCTGGGATTAACCAAGGCCACTCTTAGTGGTAAAGGCTGAGGCAAAGAAGGCATTCAGTACCTCAGTAATGTCCATGTCATATATAACCATGAACTCCTGAATTCTTTATGCCCTGCTGTATTGTCCTTCCAACAGGCATGGGGCGTGTTTAAAAATCTCCATGATTACCAGGGCTTGCCAATGGGTACTACTTCTGACTAACTGTAGGCCTCATTCATTTGTAAAGACAGGCAGATGGTCAGGTGGCCAGATTGTCTGTAGTTGCAGTCTGTAGTGGCAGACTTCAACTACAATGTCACCCATAATGGTTTGCTCTTTATCTCTTGTATTACTCACATCTTGTGTTGGTTCCTTATCCATTCCCAGGCAGAACTCCAGGCACACCAACTCCTCTGTCACATCAAGGGCAACTCTACCTCATTTTTCAGTCTGTCCTTTCCTAAACAGTTGCATCCCTCCACTGAAACACTCTAGTCATATGAGGCAACCTACCATGTGTCTCTGATGCCTATGAGACGATAGCTGTGCAATCGCGCATCTCTGATTCCTTGTGTTTATTCCCCATGCTGCATATATTGTTGAGCAAGCATTTCATAGTGGCACCTTATATCCTGATTTCTTAGAAATGGTCTATTGGGATTTTTATCTTCCAGTGGGATCTAATAATAGAAGAAATCGAAACCGTGTTGTAAACACCAGCTCTGCAACCAGTTGTTGATATAGTCCCTTCCTCCTCCTCACACTGTTTTCCCTCTTTGGCAGGATGGAGGATCACCAAGTCCTTGACCATCACCTCAAAATGAACAGATGATGCATTTTTATGGAAAAGAACCCCTAGACATTTCTAAAAATTATTTTCAGGCCACTCTTTCTTAATTCATAGGTCCATAGCACATCAACATCTTTCTAACACTGTAAGTTGGGGAAATGTCAAGCTAACGCATGTAGTTTTAGTTGCTCATAATTTGACCAAACTGTAATGGCTTGGACTGAAATTCATAATTTTTGTGTGAAAAGTTCAGCAGAAGATACTCAGCTCTGAAAATAAGGTGAGGTTAAAATACTTTGCTTTCTCTCATTTTAAATTGATGTAAGGCTTATCTTTGTAAGTTACAGTGACTCCGCGTTTTTGAATGGAAAGTTGAAATTTAGCTGTGTTAGGGGTACTTATTTTATTTCCTTCATGAGAGGAAAACAAAATCAATCAGATTATTAGCAATTAAATTTCTCCAGGTAGTTGTCTTCTGAAAAGCCACTTAGAACATGATCAGTAGCAACTTGTGGAGTTGAGCTGAAAAATTGCCTGAAGCTGCTGTGTGGAGGTGCACTGACTATGCTGTTTGAATTCTACGTCAATCATGCAAGATCACTGTAGGACACTCTGGTGGGTCATCTACAGCTGAGCAGGTCATTCTTACAATTGCAGCTCCTGTGCGTCATGTGGTAGCATCACCAGTTTTTGGAGCTAGAATACTATCCCTTTTACATGCCTCCTGATGACCAGGTTACAATAAAAGCAAAAGGTGGATGGGGAGCATAGGCTCCAGGGCTTGAAGAACAGGGCTTGCCAGGGACTGAAACATCCAGGATGATGTTTGTCAGCAGGAGATGAAATACCAAGGCAGCAGCCAAGAGAAAACAAAGGCTTAGAGATCAGAGGGAAAGAACTGGCAGCAAACAAAAAGAGATGGAGGAACTAAGAAAGAGTAAGGAGGAGTGAACGTGATGAGTTGATGATGAATAAGTCAGGGAAGAAGGAGCACCCTTCTAAGTATTTGGGATGCTGCAGATTCAGTTACCACCTTGGGGCAGCCCACCAGCCTGGTTTAGTGTCCTGTGTGCTTTGCCTGCTGTTGGTTCAGATCCTCAAGTGGAAACTTTCTGAGCTGAAGCACTGGAGATCCAGACTCTGCTTCCCACACATTGTAGTCAGAGTGGCTGTGTGTGGGACAAAAGTGCTATTCCCCAGTATATTCAGGTTTTACTCTCAGAAGGGAACTGAAACACATTTTACAAAAGACACTGAAGCTGCAAAATTATGTAAGGAAAAGTTAAGAAATGCTAGAACTGAGATTACTTTTAAGCTTGAAGATCAGCCCCCCCTTTGTGTAGGGATAATTATACATTTCTTAATTAGATGATCACACCTTCCTCTTCTCTCAGAATCCTGCCTTTTTCAGCAAGTGAGCTTTCAGCGATCCCTTTCAGCCTCCTCACTAAATGTGCAGATCAAGCTATTATTTAATGCATATTATATAACCCTTAGAATAGATGCAGAATTTACTGGGGTCACTTCAATTTAACATCTTTATTAACAATCTTGACGAGGGGATTGAGTGCGCTCTCAGTAAGTTTGCAGACAACAAGATGGGAGGTGTTGGTCTGTCAGAGGGGAGAAAGGCACTGCAGAGGGACCTGGATAGACTGGATCAATGGGCCAAGTTAAACTGCATGAGTTTCAATAGGGCCAAGTGTTGGATCCTGCATTTTGGTCACAACAATACCAGGCAACCCTACAGGCTTGGGGAGGAGTGGCTGAAAGTGACAGAAAGGGACCTTGATGTACTGAGGGACAGTCAGCTGAATACGGGCCAGCAGTGTGCCCAGGTGGCCAAGAAGGCCAATGGCAGCCTGGCTGGTATCAGGAATGGAATGGTGAGCAGGACTAGGGAAGTCATCCTGCGCTGTACTTGGCCCTGGTGAGGCTTCACCTCGAGTACTGAGAAGGGACATGGAAGTGCTGGAGCAGGTCCAAAGAAGGGCAACAAGGCTTAAGAAGGGCTTGGAGAATATGGCCTATGAGGAGTGACTGAAGGAACTGGGGATGTTTAGTCTGGGGAAGAGAAGGCTAAGGGAAGACAGTATTGCTCTCTTCCAATAACTGCAAGGTGCTGACAGTGAGAGTGGGGTTGGTCTCTTCCCACTGGTGACAGGACGAGGGAAATGGCCTCAGGTTGCACCAGGGTAAGTGTAGGTTGAATATCAGGAAACATTTCTTTACAGAAAGGGCTGTTAAGCACTGGAATAGGCTCCCCAGGGAGGTGGTTGAGTCACCATCCCTGAAAAATGTGTTTAAAAACAGCTTGGATGTGGTGCTCAGGGACATGATTTAGCAGAGGGTTGTTACAGTTAGGGTAGTATGATTAGGTTGTGGTTGGACTTGATGATCTTCAAGGTCTTTTCCATCCTGAGCAATTCCATGATTCTATGATTCTGTGATTCTACTTGTACCTTCCTTTGGGATCCTGCAGGGCTTTTACTGCTATGTATCCATGGTTCTCAGGAATTACTGAATGCATTTTAACCACCATTCTGGAAATGGGGAGCTGAGGCAAAAAGAGACTATTGCTACTTTTTTAAACTATCTTCTGATTCTGGGTAATTGCTTGAACACATATTTATTTATTTTCCAAGTCACTTGCTGTTTCTACAGTTTGGGTGGGATATGAAACACCTGCATGAGGCTGGGACATGTGGAACAGGAACAGAGGAGATCCATACCTTCAGATGGAGGTTAGGCAAGATACCCTAAAGCACAATGTCATTACGCACTGAATGACGTATACTGTTTATACAAAGCAGAGTTTTGGCTGCACCAGGAAGCACACAGGCTGAGGAGAGCAGGGTAGCCCCTAGGTATGCTGAGGAAAGGTTGTTTTACATCCTGACTCCAGGGATGGTTGCTTTTGCAGATCCTGAGTGAGTGATGTCTTGCTGCCATGTCAGGCTGGAAGCCCGTCTTTCTTGTTGAGTTTGGCATTGAACCCCACCTTTTCTCTTGCTCTTCCACACTGTTGAGCATAGATTCATTGTGTGCAGTGAGTTCCTCTCCTCAAGTCACTGACTCTTCCAGTGCTCCATGTGAGCTCCTCAGGGAACTGCACTCCATGTTTTGGATCCCTCAGGTACCTGCATTTGATTAGAAAATACTTTGTGATTTTTATGACCAATACTACACTTTTCCCACAGGGCTCTGTTTCATTATTTTTGCCTCTCAAGTCCTATTATAACCTGAAAGTCTGTGATTGCATTCCTTTGTACAGAACTTGCTTACTCTGTGCTAGCTGTGGAAAAGGTACTGCTTTAAACATAAATAATAAAAGAGATTAAAAAATCATTTCTTAAATAAAAAAAAAGATTTTAAACCAATCTGAGTGATTTTTGAGTTATGAGAATTTATAGAGGTGTGACATAAGAATTCTAGATCAGATAGATAGAGTCTGCTTGATGATTTCTAAAGATAAATACCATTTTCCACTTACAAAGTAGCTTTTTAGGGGCCACTGTTTCTACTGAGGAGTTGAAGAGGAAAAGGGGAGTTCTGGAGGTTTTGCATAGTATGTGGTATACAGATCAAGCTAACAAGTTTTGTAATGAGAAAATGCAATGTTAAATGAAACTGAAATATCTGAAGATATAAAATAACTTCTGTAATGTATTTCTTGGAAAAAAATTAGATAACTTTCAATAAAGTGGAATGGTTTTGTTTCAGCAGTTGCAGAAAGTAGTATTTAAATACAGCATATCCAAATGATTTCATGAACAGAAATTATTTTCTGTAATACAAATAAAAAAATATATTCTTTTAATAGTAAGCTGTATTTTTCTGGGGGCATGTATCATAAAATTAAGAAATTAAGAAATATCCCTTTTTCTTCCAGTTTTGGAAAATAAAGACATTCAAAGCTGAAGAACTGACTTTAAAATGGAAAACATCCATCTTCCCTGGTCTAGTTGGAAATGTAAGAGACTACTTGTGCTTTAAACATGAATTTAAACCACAGATTCAAGATAGAATTTGTCCTACAGTATGCTCTTACATACATGCTAGCATATTTAGGACCTTATGTTCACTACAGCTGGTACATGTGTTGATGTTGTCCTAATATTGGTAATACAATGATCTGCCACAGGCAGGTCATTTAAACTCTTCTCTTTACCTTCCATATGGAAAATTTAAGGTTATGGCATTCATGTAACAACAACAACAATTAAAATGCAAGGTTTGATCTACTGAGTCAGTGGAAGAATGAACTTGTGATTAAGCCTGAAGTGTATGATAGGATCTAAAATGTATAGGATTGATGTACTGATCTTAATTACTTTTACATCACAGTTTTCTGTTACCAACAGAAATTTGAGAAGTATTTCTTAAACACAATACCTAGTATTGATTTGAAGTCAATTTGTTGACGTTTTGCAAAATCCAGCCACTTTGGTTTTGTGGTATCTTGGTGTTCTGTTTTTTTTTTGGAGGGAGGGGTGATGTTGTTGTTTTATTTGTTTATTATTGAAGACTTCTATTAAGAAAAAGTACCTCACACTGACTTTATTGTAAAATATTGATAGCTTGTAAGTCCTTTAATCTAGAAAGAGTCAGAACAGTTTATAGATTAAATATCTGCAGGACACAGCAGATGAAAGCAAAATGCTGCTCCACCAGCCTGTGTTCAGAATACACATTATTTTTAGTAATGATGTAGGAGAGAAACAAAGAATCTAATCTAACAAATATTCCACTTTGAAGCTATGGTAGTCTCTCTTGGAAATATATATATATATATAATAGGTAGGAAAGCAAAAGACTCCAGCAGTCATTTTGATTGATCTTCGTGTTGCCCTGTAAGAATCTCCAAACCCACTCTGAGAAACTTGATGCTGAACATGGGACTTCTTTTTTTTTCAGTAGACAATTTATCTGAGAATACAGTGAAATTGGATTGCATTCATCAATGTATTTACCCAAAATAAAATTAACAAAGTACACGAAAATGTTAAAGAATTCATTTGAATGTGCTAAATGGTTGTGTTGGTAGTCTACATACCATTATGCTGCTTCAGCACGGCAAATGAAGAACAGTCCATCACAGAACAGCCCTCAGCTTCACACTGTGCTAGGAAGTGTTGGATCAAAGGACTGATGTGTTCTACCAGAAGATGTAGTTCAAATTTGGTTGCAGTATCTGAGAATTATTGCCTGTAAATAATGTTGGATGCAATCCAGATGGAGGGACTTAAATGGGCTGTTAGTATTTCCAGCAGGCCTTGTGTGTAACAAAATGCAGGAAAGCTTATGAGCAATGTCATTTTGACTATTTGGATAGCTCTGAAATACCAAGAACCTGTTTGCAGGCCAGAGTTGAAAGACATGCACTCAAGAAAAAGCTGCTGCTTCTAGAGAATAAGAGTTTCTTTGCTAAGAGATCAAGGATCAGACCAATGGTCTGCAAAGGCTGTGGAAAATTCTCTGTTGACAAACTTACATCTAAAAAATTTTGATCAATTCCCAAGTCTGTCAAAAACTGGATAGCTGACAAGGCTAAAATATAATACTGTACTGCCATGCCAGTATGCCTTTTAATGAAGAAACTGAGGAAGAAATCTAGCACAAGCTTGCTAGAGTTGTTCTCAGGCTCACTTGGTGCCCAGGATGCCTCTGTTGACTCATTGTCCTCACTCAGCTTCCCTGCTTTGTACTATCCTTCAGAAGAGAGCTCTTCTCAATGCAGAGGCTTATATTCCAGGATAATTCATACCCTTCACTACAGTGTAGTATTTTCAAATTATGTTGAAAAAAGTACAAGCATTAGTGTGCACAGACTAAAGAAGCCTCTGTGTTAATCTTCTAGTAGTAGAACCTTAAAGCCAGCTGAATTGCACATACATGCACTGAACCTTCTTGTGTGTCTTTGGCTCCTTTCTAAGCTACTAAGTACAGCTAACACAGGGAAAGCCTGTTCCCCTACCTGTGACTTCTAGCATCTTGTCCTTGCCGCAGGCACAGAACTCATCCTTTCCTTCTACCCTACCTAAATCTGCATTGGCTTCCTCCTCCATTTCTTTTCTCTGGATGCTCCCTTTTATCACTTATCCAGCCAAGACTTCATGCAGTGTCACATGGATTAATGTTACATAAAGTGAATTCACAATAGAACGTTTTTCTGAGTATTAAGTATATCACAGAATTACAGAATCACAGAATGACAGAAGGACGGTCTTCATCAAGGTGAGGAATCTATTCACTCAAGCACTGAACTGTGAGGTGACAGTCATGCTGATTTGTTTCCATATTTTTTTATTTATTTACCGTTTTAAAAACACTGGATGAATGGCAGCTGTTGGCTCTGTATGAAGGAACAAGGTGTCCACAGACTTGAGCTCTGTGATTCTCCTCTAGATGGGCTGCTCTTCAGAGATAACTTTTCTCTTATTTCTCGGAGCCATGTCCCAGTAATGATAACAAGTACAGAAGTATCATATCTACTTACTTGAAAAGTAGCTTAGCTCTTAGCAAGAATATTTTTCATCTATGAAACTTTAAGAGGCTGGAAAACTGTAGTGGTTTTCTTATTTTTGTGTCATTTCAGAGGTACATTTTTGTTCACATTTTGAAAATAAACATTTCACAGTAATTTCTACCTGTCAAAATTCTTTTTTTTTTTTTTTTTTTTTTTTTTTTTTTTTTGCCACCATTTTTGCCAGAGATACCATTCAGTATCTGTGCTTAAAAGCTAACAGTGAATCAAAGTGATTTAAGTGGGAAAGAAAGACAAACCTCCTAAGTGAAGCAGATATGATTTGTGTTAAAACTTGTAGCTCTTACATACATAGAGCAAAAGAGAGATGTTTAAGGGCCAACAGTGAGTCTTTTGGTCATAGCCAATAGATGGCAGTAAAAGTTGAGGAATAATGAAGATTAAACCTGTAATCCAGAAATGTCTTATGGATTCTTATTTCTGTGCAGGGATTTTACTGCTGTCCTGATACGCTGTTGTTTTCACTTAGATCCAGAAGACTGCATTGCATGGTTTCTTTCCCTCTAAGCTATTTTTCCTTATGTTTAGTATCTTTCTCCTTGGGTTTTTTTGGATGCAGAGGAAACCTCAACATGTCTGTACAATAAATTTAACAATTTAGCTCCACAGACAAGACTCCCTGTAGGAATGTCGCAAGCACAATGACCAGTTTATAGATAGAATCACCCACAAACTGCTGAAACTCAGCTTCCCCTCAAAGGCCCAGTAACTAGTAGGTGTGGTCCATCAACTGAACAACAGCTCATGGAGAAAGTGAAGACTACAGCCTGCTGACGTACAGATAGCCAGTGGAAGCAACTGGGAGCCCATTTGTCCACAGTAATGTCTGGTCAGCGTTTGGATTAGCAAATTGAGTATAGCAAAGAAAAATAATCCCAGGACCTTAAACAAGTGCAGTGGTCAAAGCCCAGGCTGTGCATTTTATACAAAGCAAAGCCTTGTGCAGCAGAATACTGCATAGGCATGCATTGTGTGAACTGAATGAAACACTCAGCACTGTAGCTTGTGCTGGTTACGGTGTCACTCTGCAATAGCTGAGCCCTTCCCACCTGGGCATAAGGGACATGACTATCTTCTGCCATAGCAAGAGGGATGAAACATAAGTGTATAAACCTGGAGAGAATCCTGGGTCCCTGCTGTTCTACCCTGAGTTTGCAGGTATTCTCACCACATTACACTTCTGGAAGATTTAACACATTGCACCCTTAAACTAGTTTGTTTACCTCCTCCCCAGAATGTCCTTTAATTACCACCTGTAGTGTTTCATACTACTGTGCTGCACTCTGCTCCAGCTATGACATATAATCATATAAACTGCAAGGAACATGATATAATTATGCTAATACAGTATAGAAAATACAGAATTAATGACATCTAAATCTGAATAATAAGATGTGCAGTTCAGATTGAAAGCAGTTTGACATCTTTTCACATCTTTTCTAATAAGAGGAAAATTAATTCAGAGTGCTTCAAAATATGAACATTTTTTGACAGGTAAAACTTTTCAGATAAACTTTTCCAATGAAAATAGAAGCATTCACTCCACAGAAAAGTTTTCTCAGGGGAAAGCCATTTAATCACAAGCTATATATAACACAGGAAATAGCATTCTTTGTTGAATCACTAGCTACTGCAAAGACTCCTGAGTTTTCTATAGTGGTCCTGTCCCTGCTGAGAGTGAGAGATTCCTCATGTCCATGGCCCTACAAAGGTTTAAGTTAAACCTACTTTACACACACTGTGGAAGGCTGAATTTAATTTAATGACTTCAGCCCAAAATCCAGAGGGATACATGTTCTCTGAAGACACTTCCACAAGATACTTTGGTAAGTACCAATTTGTTTGAATTTCTCCTTGAAATGTACTTTTTATTGTTCCTTTTCCTTTCCTTTTCACAACCATCTCCATTTTAAAGCACAGAAAAATATGTGTGGGAGAAAGGTCATCTAGTTCAACTCCCTGCCTAAAGTGGGGCAAACTTCAAAGTTTGATCAAGTCACATAGATTTTCTTGTAGAGCTGAGAAATCTAATACAGTTCTGTAAGTCAACTGAAAAGCTCATAGAATGTCAAGGAAATTGTCGTTTATTCAAGGCAGAGCTGAAGGCATTCAGTGAAACACCATTATTTAATATAGTTACTTGTTCCCATTTCAGCCTCTGCAAAGAACCAGCATAAGCTACGCATGATTCCCCTTCCTGTTTTGTTTAAACAAGACTATGAGTTTACATCAAGCTTATATGAGTTAGAGTGTATGCAGCAGTAATGCACTGAGACACCCAGACAGATCTTTATTGATGGCAATAATTTCTTTCTTGTGTAATGCCATGACAGCTGCTAGCAAGTTCTGATGGCTGCCTAGTGAGGAGGTGGTTTTGTCTTGCCAAGTACATTCTGCAGTTAAATCTGGAGGTCAGTAGTCCTCCAGAATAGTGTTAAAACTGAATACCAAATTAAGGAATGAATCACAGGGGAACTCTTGTGGAGTTAAATTACACCTACCTGAGGGTGTTGAGAGACCTGGTGGAGATGATTGCCAAGCCACTTTCCACCATCAGTATTCCTAGTCAACCAGAGGGGTCCCTGGGGATTGGAGACTTGCCAGCGTGACTCTCATCTACAGGAAGGGTTATAAGGAGTATCTGGAGAACTACAGGCCTTTCATCTTGACCTTGGTGTCAGGGAAGGGTATGGAACAGATCATCTTGAGTGAGATCACACGGCATGTGCAGAACAACTGAAAGATCAGGCCCAGCCAGCATGGGTTGATGAAAAGTAAGTCCTGCTTGACCAACCTGATCTTCTATGATAAAAGACCCACTTGGTGGATAAGAGAAAGGCTGCTGATGAAGTCTACCTAGACTTCAGCAAACCTTTTGAAAATTTCTCTCATAGTATTTTCCTGGAGAAGCTGGCAGCCTGTGGCTTGGACAGGTACACTCTTAGGTGGGTAAAAAACTGTCTGGATGACAAAACCCAGAGAGTAGTGGTGAATGGAGTTAAATCCAAACTGCAAGCAATCATGAGTGGTGTTCCCCAGGGGTTGGTACTGAGACCAGTCCCGTTTAATGTCTTGATTGATGTTTTGGATGAGGGAGTTGAGTGCACTCTCAGTTGGGAGGAAGTGTCAATCTGCCTGAGGATACAAAGGCCCTACAGAGGAACCTGCCCAGGTTGGATGAATGGGCTGAGGTCAGTGGGATGAAATTCAGGATCAAGTGTCATGTCCTGCACTTTGTCCACAGAATCCCCAGGCAATGATATAGGCTTGGGGCAGAGTGGCTGGAAGACTATGTGGAGGAAGTGGACCTGGGGGTGTTGGTTGATGCTTGTCTGAACATGAACCAGCAGTGTGCCCAGATAGCCAAGAAGGCCAATAAGCATCCTGGCTTGTATGAAAAACAGTGTAGTCAGAAGGACCTGGGAAGTGATTGTCTCTCTGTACTCAGCTCTGATGAGGCTGCACTTCAAGTACTGTGTTCAGTTTTGGGTCCCTCGCTACAAGAAAGGTATTGAGACCCCAGCGTGTGTCCTGAGAAGGGTAATAAAGCTGGTGAGGGGTCTGGAGCGCAACTCTTATGAGGTGTGGCTCAGGGACCTGGGATTGTTTAGTGAGAAGAGAAGAGGAGGCTAAGGGGAGACCTTACGGCTTTCTCCATCTCTTTGAAAAGAGGTTGTGGTGAGGTGGGGATTGGCTTTTTATCCCATGTAACAGTGATAGGACGAAGTTGTGTCAGGGGAAGTTCAGGTTGAATATTGGGAAAAATTTCTTCTCAGAAAGAGTGATCAGGTGCTGGAACGGGCTGCCCAGGGAGGTAGTTGAGTCACTGTATCTGGAGGTGTTCAAGAAACATTTAGATGTGGTATTAAGGAACATGGTTTAATGGGGAAATATTAATGTTGTATGTGGACTGTTAGACTAGATGATCTTGGAGGTCTTTTCCAACCTCAGGGATCCTATGATACAAAGTTTGTGTTTGAATAAAATCTGCCTGGGGATAGTTTGATAAAGCTGTGATAGCAATACCTTGGACAAGCCTTATGGTTGCAGAAAAGACTTGACAGTTATAAGGAACAGATTTAGAAACCTCCTGGAGCTAATCTACATTTTTATGTAAACTGAATGAACTTCTTCAGACAAAGAGCCAATTCAAATATTCTGAGTTCTGCAGGCAAAGTCATATTTTGTTGTCTTAAAATAAAGTGCAAGAACCAGACTCTTCCTGACTTTGGATGTGGAATGTGGGAGGGAAAGGTAAGGGTTAGAGTGCACCAGGGCTGTACTTGCTCATCTGACTAGGGAGAATGGCACCTGCTTCCCACTGGCACAATCCTGTCAGCAGCAACTTGCAAGCCATCCTTCATGGAAAGCAGCAGCAAGCCTGTTTTTTCTGTGCTGCTCCTGGATACTTACTCCCTCAGTATGTTTATCTTTGCTTGGGACTAGGACTGCTTCTGTGCATACAGCATATGTGTTGTCAGCATCTGCATGTAGTAAATGCTTCACCTCTTTTACTTTAGTGCTTGTCTCCTCTGAGAGAATGATTTCAGTGTGGCTGGAAAACAGCAAGGTATGGGATTAATAAAGAAGGGTATTCTCTATGCAAGAGGTACAGGACCATCTCATGTACATCTAGCCTTCCCACTGCAAGCTTCATGAGTAGCAAGGCTGTTCCTCCAGCAAACACCAGCAGCCAGAATGAGAGCTAATGAAATAGAATGGTGGGATTCTTTCACCACCAGCTTTAGCCAGAGGCTCCATGGCTGTCCTGCCAAGAGCAACAGTCCCAAGGACTTCAGGGAAGGCTGTTGCTCCTGTGGGGATGCAATTCTCCATATTAATTTCTCATATCATGGTATTTTCATGAAGATTTACTTGAAGAAGGTTGT
Source organism: Tympanuchus pallidicinctus (assembly GCF_026119805.1). NCBI lineage: Eukaryota > Metazoa > Chordata > Aves > Galliformes > Phasianidae > Tympanuchus > Tympanuchus pallidicinctus. Next base: position 149,160 of record NW_026294775.1, read on the forward strand.
TTCAAATTGTTCTTTTTCAAAAGAAGACACAGAGATCACATTAAGAACCATTTTGTTGATCTCTGAAAAAATGTGGATAGGTCCAGTTGCTTGAATACAGCCATGTACTTCATCTGGGATGACCGCTATTTCTAAGACACCTATATGGAACTGGCAGATATTTCAAAGGATCTACAGGAGGCCTTTTCCTTCTGTGAGGGCAGACAGAAGCAAGAAGGAACACTTGTGTTGTACAAGATGGCTCTAGATATTAATATTTAGGCACCCCACTGGTAAGCGGTATATGACTTTTCCATTTTTTCAGGGTAATGTCTTCAGGAATCAGTTTGCTAATTTCAGAAATAAACTATTTTGCAGTAATCCAGTCTCAGCGGGCTTTGTGCTCAGCCCTATTGCTGCTTCTAACCTCCATCTAGCTTCAACCTTGCAGCACCTTAAAGCAGCCACCCAGTCATGATTACTGTCTCTCTGGCCACCACTGAGTAGCCATGTTAAAATGGTCACCTAGAAGGCTGAGAGTTGGATTGTAAGCCTGGGAGCTTATTGCTTTATACTTCAGGCATCTATAGGAACCTGATTAACTGTTCTGGGCTGTCTGTACCTTTGCTGCAGCCATGACTGAAGTGAAGTTGCTAAGTGATATAGGTAGAGAAGACCTAGCGGGAAAATAAAAGGGCCGGAAACAAGTTTTTGCATCTACCAAACCGCACTGTGTCCTAAAACTATATTTATCAGATGACTATTCCATACTGACTCATCCCATTACTCAGCTTCTGACACATGCCTAGGAACTGACAGGAAAAATATTTACCTATGTGTCTTCCAACCCACTGTTCTCCTTCCTATAATGCAAACAAACTTTCTTTTTAACAAGACCCAATGACACACATGCAACCTGTCATCACAACACAGAGGTATGTTCCACTGACTCTTTAGGTAACTAGGATATTCTGAAATTTTCTTAAAATTGAAGTCAACATGAGTGACACTGCTATAATCTGGAATAGCTGGACTTCTGTAGCACAGCTAATCTGGTCCTAAGCCAGAGCACAACAACAACAGGTCAAAACAGTAATTTCAATTTCATGTATGTTCTGGCTGTATGTTAGTGTTAGAAATAGGGATTGTGCTGAGAGGAAATGGGAGATATCTCAGAGTCTGAAAGTGGTTTGGCAAAATTCTCTTGTGTTCAGTAAAACCATACTTGAATAGTCTTCTTCCTTGTAGCAGATCTACCTGTAGACTTGCTCCCTCCTCACTGATTCAGTCTTGTTTTGAAAGAGCACAAATAATGTGCTTGCTAACTGAAATTCATACACTGTGAATTTCTCAGCCTGATATTCCTGACTATCAGTTAGTTCAGTTGAATATTCCCCAAGATACTGTTTTTCATGTTACTTAATGCTAGGTCTCTGTAGATTATAGCTGCCTTCCTATCACCAAAGTATTGTGGAATTGCTTTCACTGATAAATCCTTTTCACTATGATTTTTAAGTATATGCTATCACTGTTACACAGCTCTTTTTACAAAGTCTGCATAAATATTCTCTTCCTTTATCCACAGACTCCAGCTATAGACATTCGAAATAGGAAATAATTGCCTACTTCACTCCCTTGTCATCTTTACATAATGGATCACCTTCTTCAGCAGTTCCTGAATACCTCAACCTACAGGGATCCTCTATGTACCACAGTTCTCTTTCACTTTATATGTTATATATGTTATATTCTTTTCACTTTATATGCCTTCTGGCAGCTACAATCTACTAAACTTTGGGTAGTATCATTCATATGCTAGGATTTTGGACTACACAGGATTTTTTTCCTCTCAGGTAAATTGAGAAAAAAAAAATTCTCATATGTATATGCTTCAGCCTCAGTTTATAAACACTCTGCCTGGCAATACTCCTCAGACTGACCAGTGAGATGAGTACTTGATTCCTGTGAGGCCTGAGAGCAAACTAATAAACTATGGGTTCCTACTACTGTTCCTAAATGTATTATCCTTCTACCTCATGACTTACCATATTTGTTGTGTTTAGAAGGTTTAGTTGTTGTGTTTAGAGATGGTTGAGTACATCTCTGTGACGAATGAAGAATATTTTCCTTTTTATTTTTCCCCCACTAATTACTATTGTTCAGTTTGATTCTTTTTATCTCGACTGACTTCTGGTTCTTAGAATCCATGGGAAATTCAGGAACTAGAGTCAGGATCAGAAAAAGTAGCAGACATCCTGCTTATCACCAATGTCATTTCACATACTGCAGTCTTGGTTTACGGAAGTGTCACTGGCTTTAGCAGGATCAGATGTACCTTGTAAAATCTTCTCAAACAGAATACTGCCAACTGTCAATTCTACCTGGTTGGCCAAATGAGAATCATGAAGTAACAAGGACTGATTTTATGAGAAGGTCACAATATAATTCATCTCCTTGGGAATGACTCTGCAATAGTTTCGGTTTCAATGTTTGTTTGTTTGTTTGTTTTTTCCCTGGAAATGAAAAGACTCCGTGGATGAAGCTTCCTCATGAAAGCATCCAGACATTCCACAGTTGAGGATAGCTAGAAATAGTCCATTTAAGCTTCAAATTATCAGATATGTTTACATATCTCATGTGCTTTCTTTCCTAAGATAACGGTAACATAAAAGAAAGAATGAAAAAACAGCTGGCAAGTGTCTGTTTTCCTTCATTTATCCTTATTATGAAAACTCTGAAATGATCATTTTTTGAGAAGCAGAAATATGAATTACTAGTTAAAAAGATTTGGTCCAGGTCACCAGCATTTCTTTTATCTTTCACCTTGTGATCAGTTTTACCATGTCTTCTGTCTGCAATAGCAAAGCCTGTTCTCCTCTCCTCTAAAACACCACAGAGGATGCCCACACGGCCTTCCTCACAGTCCCAAATTAATCCCTTTGAGTGACAGAATTACATGCGGCATCTGAAAGGCTTCTTGCCTGGGGTAGCTGTCTTCAGTGATGGGGAGGGTCAGCTACCTTCTTCCACAGTTGGCCTACTTTGTCTTACCTATACAACCATAGAAATTATGGAAACTGTGAAGAAAAATGTGAGCACTGTGTAAGTACCCACTATGAAGCGTGTAAAACCTTGGAATCATAGAATCATTAAGGTTGGAAAATACCTCTAAGATGACCAAGTCCAACAACAACCCATCCCCACCATGTCCTTCAGTACCACATCTTCATGATTCCTTAACACTTGCAGGGACAATGACTCAACCACCTCCCTGGGCAGCCCATTCCAGCACCTGACTACTCTTTCTGAGAAGAAATTTATCATACTATTCAACCTCACCTCAATCTCTCCTGGCACAACCAGGCTAATCAATCCCAGTTCCCTCAGACACTCTTACTTTGAATGCCTAGCTGTGCAATCCAAAAGGCACACATCTAATCTGAAGCTGTTGTGAGGAGAAAAAAAATAATTATTATCCCACACATTTTCCAAGTGTGTTTATATAATGTTGTGAATGAACTCCCACAACACCGATAATAAGATGTCAGCTTTATAGCCCTAAGAAACTCTCTGAGAATCATAAAATTCTTGGAAGAATTCTTGGAGTTGGAAGGGAGCTTTAAAGGTCATTTAATCCAATTCCCCTGCAGTGAACAGGGACACCATCAGCTATACTAGCATGCTCAGAGCCTGGTCCAGCCAGGCCTTGAATGTTTTCAGGGACAGGGTTTCCACCACATCTCTCAGCAACCTGTGACAGTGCCTTTACCACCCTCCCTGCAAAAGACTTTTTCCTTATGTCCAACCTAAATCTATGCTCTTTAAGTTTGAAACCATTTCTACTTATCCTATCACCACAGACTGTTCTAAAGAGTCTGTCCCCTTCTTTATTGTATCTCCCTTTTAGATACTAATAGGCCACTATCAGGTCACCTCAGGGTCTTCTATTCTCCAGGCTGAACAGCCCCAGATCTTTCAACCTGTCCTGGTAGGAGAGTTGTTCCCTTGCAGGCCTATGTCTCTCGTGTACTGAAGACTCCACATCTGGATGCAGTACACCAGGTGAGGCCACACCAGCAAAGAGTAGCTTGGCAGGATCCCCTCCCTCAACCTGCTGGCCACTCTTCTTTTGATGCAGTCCAGGATGCAGTTGACTTTCTGGACTGCGAGGGCATACTGCCCAAATGATTATACTATATTTACTTTTTAGCCACTTCTCCCAGAGATTATGAAGTATTTGAGCTATTTTTCATTGCTTTGTTTTTCAGCAGGCAAAGATAAGCAGGTAGTGGTTTTCTTCTGTAATCCAGATGCCTATTCAACCAAGAGCAAAGATACTTACCGACTCATAGCCAAAAGGAACAACTGGACCCTACCATCCCATCGCAGATGGGAACTCCAAACCAAGAGCTGAAAAAAATCTGGAATTTCTAAAATAATAATGACCACCCTCTATCAACTAGTCTTTAGCAGTCTTACAGCTCAAATGCATCTTTATTTACATTAACAATACCTTTCATTAACTGCCTCACATTAGCAATGAGGGAAAGTATGTTGTACATAATAAAAGCAGAGCTTTTCAAGAGATGGTTCCACACAATTGGCTCCTGAAGGGACAAGGAGAATAATTAATGCAATATCTGAAAAACACCTTCAGTTCTGTAGTGAGTTCTTGCACTGAAAGAGGTGCCTTCAGTTTTTTTCTCAACTACATTAAAAGGACTAAGAGAACAGAGGTCTCAGCCAGTGGAGGGCAGCAACAGTTGTGCCTTTATGCAACAGTTACTGGCTGAAAAGTGCTAAGTTTGCAGTTCAGCCTGAGGGCACTGAGAACTACCTTAATACTGTTAATGACTATTACAAGGTCTGTTTATGTTTCTAACTTACTAATGAAGAGATGGAAATTTCAGATAGCATCATGGCTGCTTTTTGCAATGTGTCATGATACCCACAAGATGGAAAAGACCTCATGCAGTTCTGAGAAATGCTCAAGATATGGTTCAAACTAACAACACTAAAGAGTCTCTCTAGAATAATGACCATACTATACTTTAATTCAGCATCCCTCCTAATACTTCACATTAATGTTAAGTATTGTAGAATGGCTTATGTTGTGAGGCACCTTAATGATCATTTCGTTCCACCCCCTGCTGTAGGCAGGGTTGCTTTCCACCCCCTGCTGTAGGCAGGGTTGCCAACCTCTGACCATTTTGCACAGGACCACATCCAACCTGGCCTTGAACACTTCCAAGGTTGGAGTATCCATAACTTCTTTGGGCAAACCTGTTCAGGTGCCTCACCACCCTCTGATAAAAAAAATTCTTCTTAACATCTAACCTAAAATTTCCCCTCTTTTAGCATAAAGCTATTTCCCTTTGTCCTGTCATTTTTAGACCATGTAAAAAGTCAATCCCCCTCCTGGTTATAAGTTGCTTTCAAGTATTGGAAGGCCACAGTCAAGTCCTTCCTCGCACCTTCTTTTCTCCAAGCTGAGCAAGCTCCCTCAGCCTTTCTTCATAGGAGAGATGCTCCAGCCCTTTGATAATCTTTGTGGCCCTCCTCTGGACCTGCTCCAGTAGCTCTGCATTATTCTAATGCAGAGAGCCCCAAATGCAGTACTCCAGATGGGGCCTTAGAAGGCAGAGTAGAAGGGAGCAATCACCTCAGTTGCTCTGGTGGTTACCTCTCTTTTAATGCGGCCCAGGAAACAGTTGGTCTTCTGGGCTGCGAGTGCACATCGCTGGCTCATATATCTACGGAACTACACTGAGCAGATAGAAATAAATCAATACCAGCAAACAAACTGATTTAGTAAAAGCAACACAGACAGTGATAAAAAGGAATCACAGAAAGACTCAAGGAAAATAGGACAAAAAATTATCTCCCAAATTTTACCTTAAAATCAGAAAGGCCAAGTACCGCGCTAGAGTAGACATTTAAGAATAATAAGCCATTTTGCAAAAAGATCAAGCAAACAAAGTAGAATTTAATGTGTACTTTTGCAAATAGGCTACAAAACCACTAATAATGTCTGGAGGGAAAATAATTCTATCTTATTATTTAATTTTTATTTTTTTTTCCCAAAGTTGAGAGGAATCCTATGCATAGATCTGTAGGGCCAACTGATGATCCATATATAAACCATATGTAAAATAAACATTCAAGAAAATGTTAAAAGAAAAAAAAAACTAGAAGAAATCCCAGCCCTGCTCTACTAAGGATAGGGTTAAAGAGGTTCCTTGATCAGAATTTTTCTTAATGAGGAATGCAACAGGATATCTCAAATTGAAATATTAATTGATTTTAAAAAGGTTTTAATATGATGTTAGGAGAAGAGCTACCGTGGACCTTTAAACAGGTTACTCATATGTCAACAATATGCTGGAATTCTTTTAACACAGTCAAGGGTCATCTAATTTATATTTTTGTATGTTTTTAAATGTTTACCTCAAATACATCAAAACGTCCCAAAGAAAAGAAGGATGCAAAACAACAATAAAGGAAGTTATTATTGTATTATTCTCTAAATAGGAATGAGAAATAAAGAGAAGAAATAAACTGTTCACAATGGATGAAAGTGACATTTTACATATGAAAACGAATTTTGCTATAGCTTGTTATATTTTATATGCTTGTGAATGATTCTGCAAAACACAGAGAGGAGTGTGTAAAACCCACTGATACTGAATTTTTTGGGATCACAAAAACAAAATAAAACTGCTAAGAAATACTAAGTAACTGGGACTAAGTCACTAGACAGCAAAGCAGCAGATGACGTTAAGTGTTGAAAAATTGAGAGATATACATCAAGGAAATCTGTTATACACAGACAGATGGATTGGCTCTGAACTGTGGCCGACTAGAAAAAAAGATGCTAGTCTAAAAACATTTGCCTTAAAGTTACAGTATAGGACATTCCCTTTTAGCAATTTTGACATATATTAATTTGTCAGATTGCAGGGCCAAAATAGAAAGCATCAGAAACTTTTTGCATTTCATTACAATACATTGTCAACTTGATTACAGAATGATGTACAAACCCAAAATCTACATCTATAGTAGGTAACTACATAAATAGCTGAAAATCCTTGGATCTAATAGATACTAATATGCAAGTCTTTATATGGAAAGTCACTAACACATCACCACTAGGATGAGAGGCAATATCACTGTAGAATTACCCCATCCTTATCTTCCCTCCATATCTACTTTTGGCCGCTAAGTAAGAGAACATTCCAACAAGGTAGGTAGATAAAAAGGTCACTATGCCTCATCCTTGTACACAGCTTGCTGTATATCAAAGGTACATTATTACTAACAGATACGGACCAGCTGAGTGACAATGTACCCTTAGGGAGGGATACCATCACAAACTTAGACCAGAAAAAATGCTTATTACAAAAGGAAAGAAGAAACAAACAAACATTGATTTAAATCCTGTCCAAGTTGCTGACACTGAATTTGTGAATGTTTGTTCCTCATTTCACAGACACTGAAACTCATAACATGTGAAACCAGGAGTGTTAGAAGCACATCACAGATTCAGGAGAAATTTTTGGTGATTGGCTTATTTGAAGACAAAGCTAACAGGTCTGTTCCAGAACCTGTGACAGCCTTTATTCACAGCCGCCACCTGTGCCATATAGCAGCTCTTGATATCTTAAAAGATTTTGCTACGTTCTTCTGTTGTCTATTTGCTTATCCATTTCTGCTGGTGCTTCTAGAGAGGATGAAGAACTCTTATATCACCAAACAAAGGACGAGAGGAAATGTCCTCAAGCTGTGCCAGAGAAGTTTCAGTTTGGATATTAGGAAAAACTCCGAAAGAGTGGTTAGGTGCTGCAATGGGCTTCCCACGGAGTTGGCTGACTCATGTCCCTGGAGGTGTTCAATAATCGTGGAGATGTGGTACTAAGGAACATGGTTTAGTTGGAGATATTGGTAGTAGGTGGATGGTTGGACTAGATGATCTTAGTGGTCTTTTCCAACTGTAATGATTCTGTGATTCTATAATTACTTTGGGAGCTTACATCTTGTGCATAATTTCTGTTGGTCCTTTTTATTATCTAGAACCACACTCTTGTTCTTCCTTGCATAGGTTTCAGTCTATGTCAGCAAAGAGAAGTAAGCTATATTGAAAACCAAATCAGATGCGCAGAAGATGACAGGTGTCTTAGTTTCAGCTGGGAATAATTGTTTTCTGCAGAGTGTCCAATATGATGCTACATTTTGGTTCTAGGAGAAAAACAACACTGACTACACACCAATCTTTATAGCTGCCTGCTAAGCATTATATAGAATGAAGGCCATCTGCAGCAGAGCTGGGAGGACTTAGGACAGCTAACTTTAATTGGCCAAAGGGATAGTCCACACCATGTGGCATCAAGGGGAAGAAGTTCTGAAGGGAAGTGGGAGTTCACCTCGCTCTTTTCCATTGCTCAGAGGGCTAGCTAGGCATTGGTTGGGGAAAGATAAGTAATTACTTGTGCGTCATTTGTTACATAAATTCATATATATGTTTGTCATAATTATTATTTTCTTAGTATATAGGTTTTTTAAATCTCAACCTATGAGTTCTACTTTTCTTTTTTTTTTTTTTTTTTTTTCCAATTCTCTCCCCAGCCCACTGAGAAGGGGGATAGTAAGCAAACAACTGTGTGGTGCTCTGCCATCTGCCAGGTTAAATCACAATAACAGGTCAGGCAATACCCTTTAAAGTTCCAACTCATTCAATCTGTGTTTGAAGAACTGATCACCATTTTGCTGGTATGCAAAATGCCAATTTCCATCTTCATTTGTCTTTGACTTGACAAGCAGGCTAAGAGAATGACCTGAGAGACTCAGAGGTACATTAATTGCATCTGCTATAGACTTGGAGAATCTGGGACAAGAATAAAAATTAGTAACATGCAGGCTGCACAAGAAATAAAAATGAAAAATGTGTCAAATGAGGATATTGGGATACTATTAAATGGGGTTTTGTAGTTCTGTTTAAATTTGTCTTGTTTGTATGGCACATAGCTAGAGAAAGTAAATAGATAAAAAAATTCTCTTGCTTCCAGCTTAACATATTATAATAGAAGTAATGAATTCATCCCTGAGAGCTTCAACAAATTTTCCTACTAAACTAGGAGACACAACTTCATAGTTCCTCAGCTGTTACCTGGGACAGCCTTTAAGCAGGTGATTTTATGCCAGCTATATATGGAAGATCAGATAATGATGGACGAGGTATCAAGTCTGGAAGTACGAAGTTGTTCTGAAGAGGTTTCAAACAGCACAAGGTAAAGAGATTTTACAGTGGTGCTAGAAGACCTTGGAGCATATTTACTATGATGCCAAAGCCCACTATCAGTTTCTTTGCTCAGCTCTTAAGAAAAGAAACAAAACCTCAAAACCCAGAAGCTGAATTAACCACACAAATTCTGAAGAAATTTAATGGAAATCTAAGGTAAGGATACACTAGAACACACCAGTGCCTGTAAAGAATATGGCTTCAGTCTTGAATCGGATAAATCCATTGCAAACTCTGTTTTGGGATACCATGCAGTGCTCAGCATAGCCAGTGTAAGAGGGAGAATTTTGTGTATGTGTTCCAGGGAGAATTCAAAGATGAACAATCTAGTGTTTCTTACTGAGATCTGAACGAACACAGTGACCTCGGCCCCCATCTTTTCTGTTTTGTTAATGAGCTCCAGAGAGAAAGCAGTGAAAAAAAGAATGGAATCTTCTCGAGAAAGAACAGAGGTGAGATTATGAATGGAGAATTAAACAGTGGTGGAAATGCATGTTTATTAATCCTCAGCAGTCTGCCTCAGTGCTCACTTTTGGGTGACTGCATGTTGCTCTCTTTCTTGTCAGCTACAACCTTCTTGCAGTGCTTCTTTACCAGTGGCCTAGTGACCATGCTCTGCGGTTCTCACACCTTCTTGATTGCTTCACATTATCCACCCTTCAAATATTCCCACACTTACACCTTCCACTTGCTAAATGTCCAGTTCCAGGCTTTTGCCTGTGGCTTGAACTGGATTGATTTTTGGGTTTATAGGCTGTATGATTATCCTGAAGTGTAAAGAGCTGGGGTAAGTCTGAAAAAAGAGAGCTTAAGTAGCAAGATCTGTAAAACAGACATGCCACTAACTGGCTTCTCTGCAAAACCTGCATTAGTCTTGGAGATTGCCTTATTCTACATCTGGCAATGTAACAGATATGGACTTGCACTATTCCATGCCTTTCTTCTTCACAGTATGGATACAGAATGACCTGTGTTCACAGACCTGCTGTTGCCACAAGGCAAATTAGTTTAGAAAGCATCAGTCACATTTCTGAGCAGAAATGAGGCAGTGTCAATTCACTGTGTTGTGGTACATATGTTGCATTTGCTTTTTATTCATCTCTTCTTAACCCACAAAACATTTTAAATGATTGTAACAGTGCTTTTATCTTTCTTGGAGCTGATTGATTATCTGAACCAAAGTTGCAACTGAGATTTAAAATAAGAAGCAAGAGAAAATGGAGAGTTCTGTGTGTACTCCACTCTCTGAGAAGTGGTCTGTGAAGTGCCCTAGAATCTCAGGACAAAACTTATGTTTCTCTGTGCATTTCTGTACTGTTACTAAGCCACATGCAATTGCTAAAAAGGGAGAGCATGTGCAGCCAGATGTGCTGCACTTCAGGGCTGAGAACTATAAATTATCCAGGGCATACATGTCTGCAGTTCTGTCTCAGCTTCATCTCTTATTATATCAAGTTTTGCATTGTTTCACTACTTTGGCTTTTGAACCTGTGTTTTGTTATTTGCTGCTGATTATCATCCGATTTTCTATTCCAGAGCAATTGAATGAGCATGAGGCCTGACCCTCAAGAAGTCATCATTTGGTTCTTAAGTTAAATGGCATCTAGTTAAAAGGCCGTAGAGCAGTTTGGCCACTCTTATAAGAAAATAACTGAGAGTTAATAATTAATGTACATATTGAAATCAGCTAAGAAATTATTTTTTTATATTGACCATACATAAGGAAATGAATTCAAGAGGAAAATTATGTAAAAGGTCAAGGCCAGTTTTTGAAGTCTGTGGTTTCTACAGAATCACGGAATTGTAGGTGTTGGAGGGGAGATCACCTATTCCAACTCCCTGCTAAAGCAGGTTCCTTACAGTGTGTTACACAAAAGTGGACTCTCGGACTTGCACCCCCAGATATTAGACTAGTTTACTTGTCAAAAACAAGAAAAACTGGACCAGAGCTATAAAAATGAGCTTAAACAGCTCAGAATATTTCATTTGAGCTCAGGACCCACGTCTGTTATAGACTTCAGAGTTCAGAACTAGTTTTCAGTTCAACACAGGCTGAAATTGACTTAAATTCACCAGAACTGTCAAGAAATACAGCAGAACTAACTTAGGCTACTAGCTTACTACTACTAGCTTAGATTTTGGTTATCTAGGGAAGAGGTGCAGGGTTGAAAAGATGAAGAGTAGCACCTCACTACTGACCAACTATTGTCCCTTCTATTCCCATCCTGCAGTTTTTAAAAAGAGAGTGATGAATTTCTGAATAAAAATATTTGAAGCTAGTCCTATGTTAGGAGTATGTTAGTCCTATGTTAGGAGTCTTCTGATGTTTTTATATTTCCTTTGATGAAGGTCCTAAAATATTTGTTTGGTGCTATTTTATAAAGGGCATCCTTGTAATGATGTATTTGCATTCTTTTAATTATCTTCTTCAGTCTTCATGTACACATCACAGTGTCCATGAACAAAAGGGATGATGGTTAACAGCAAGGGCTAAGAGAATGACTGAAAAGCCAGAAAAATCATAGAATCACAGGATCACAGAATCACAGAATGGCCAGGGTTGGAAGGGACCTCAAGGATCATGAATCTCCAACCCCCCTGCCACATGCAGAGCCACCAACCTCCACGTTTAATGCTAAACCAGGCTGCCCAGGGCCCCATCCAACCTGGCCTTGAACACCTCCAAAGACGGGGCATCCACAACCTCTCTGGGCAGCCTGTTCCAGTACCTCACCACTCTCTGGGTAAAGAATTTCCACCTGATGTCCAACCTAAATCTCCCCTCCCTCAACTTAAAACCATTTCCCCTCATCCTGAGCATGAACAAGCGTCACTTAAGACTATAGGATATTCCCGAAGTAAAAGGGAAAGAAAATGCAGAGAAGGAGGAGGAATCAAACAATCTCCAGGGAAAGCTAAAGGGATGAAGAACAAAGGAAAGAGGCAACTCTCTCATGTAAGGTTTACAGTCATGTGTTATATATAACATATGTAATGTGTATATAACCAATGACTAGGCAGCCTTATTCTACCGATTCCATGATAGGCTATTTCCCCCTCAGACTGTGTCTAAGAACCGTGTGGTTGAGAGTAGGATCAGACCAAAGTTTGTTAAATTTGCCTTAAATGGTGTAGTGGGCTCACTGTCAAAACCACAAGTCAGCGTGCTGATTTCTCAGTAACCAGCAAAAACAGTCACTTCAATTTTTAGAAGTTTGTTACTCCTCACTTTAAACAAACTAACTCAGAGTTGCAGAGCAACATACAGAGCATCATATGCATGCTTCTTACTCAGGTGTCTATGCAGTGCATTTCTCAGATGCTAGGATCTGCCACTGAAATTGCCAAAGATTTGCTTGTCGCAACTAGAGACCTGGTTGTCTGCGCAACATCCTGTTGGGCTTAAAATAAGTGATGGTTTCGAATTGGTCCTGAAATGCATATCCCTATTCTTGCTTGTATACTTAGCATCTGTGCATTCAGTCTCCTGTGAAGCTGCTTCATTCTGAAACGATGACTTTGTCTTTGGTAGGGCTTGAATGCCAGGAACTATGATTTCTGCCTCTGTTTCCTTTTTTATCTGCTACGATTGCACATGTCATATATATATATGCAAAACTACATTACTGTAGCTCTTGAAGATTGCAGAAATTTTCTTGCATCTTAAGAAAGCTGGAACTAATTAATTTAGTCTGGAAATTTGATTTAGCTGTAGGGGCTGACAGTATATGTGAGAGAATCTTCCAGCTAAAGTCTGGTAAGTGCAGTGAAGAACAACAATATGTGGGTCCATTTCATGTCCAAAGTCTCCTGCCACCATTTCTTTTTTTTATCTTTTTTTTTTTTTTACATTTTTCTGGATCTGGATTTATCCCACAGCACCAGGCAAATGAAAGAATAATCTCAAGAAAAATGTAATCATTTTCTTCTACCAGTCTTTCGATGCTTTGCACTGTGAGGCAGGGATTCTGTCTTTAGACAGTCCTTATCAGATCAGCACCTTGCTTCATGACAACAGCTCAGAAGCACTGCAGTCATACATTTGCTATATGTCTGACTACTGCAAGAACAAACATGAGTATGTCAAATGCTTTACTAAATTTCTTTACTGATTTCTTGCAAATATATTATAAAAACATAGAGACTTATCAACAGCAACAGCATGGCCTAAGTGCAGAAAAGCTTAGGCATAGGGAGCAATTCTACAAATATTTGCTATACTGTATGGTCCCTTCTACTCAGGAACATCAGCAAATCATTGGTATCAGCATGTCTCAGAGAAATTATAATGGATGAGGATTCAAAATAATGAAAAATGAAATAATGATTATAAACAAATTTGTTTGAATCCGAGCTGGTTTATTCTAGTGAAGGACTCTGACTTAACTGAAGCTACTTCATTGTGGAAAAAAAAAATGGAAACAAAAGATGAATTACTGCTCCAAGACAGAACCAACATACTATGACTCTGTGAGACACTCCTCTGGACAAGCAGAACAGAATAATTTTATTCATGCTCATAGGGGAATGAGACTGAGACTTTTCTGATGAACTAATGGACTTCCTTCATCTTCAATATCCACTCCTATAAATCCCACCAAAAGCCATCAGAGCAATAAAAATCACATACAGGTGTGGATCTCATAAAAAATTTTTAGTGCAACCATTCATATCCTCTATTTTAAACATTCATTTTTGCACTTGATCATATCAAAATCTAAAAGCTTATCTACATGGCAGATTACTGTAAAATCAAGTCGTTGAAGTAGAAGTGATGTTTCAAATGGGTCATCCTTGTCATTTGTGTTTATTAAGATTAAGATCCAATTTATGATGCAGTAGCTTGAGTTAGTACCTTGTTACACGCACTGATACCATGTGATGGTTGCTGCCATTATTACATCAATAATATATTTTTTCCCATGTACAGGGAGGTTAAAGGTGTCTTGAAAATCCTGGAAGAAGTAACTGAAGAGTGGCCAGGCTGTCAGCATGTCTTCTTCTATGCAGAGGAAATAACATAATAGTAAACATTTTGTCTTGTTTTATTGAAGAAGCAGAGCCTTTCTGATCTGACTTTTCTGAAAAAACAAAAACAAAACAAAAACAAACATAGTTAATAATATTCATCTTACTGAAGGATCCTCTTGAGTAAAGGAAGGGCACTTGTGCATCATGGGGACCACGGGTAAATGTGCCATGCCTTGAAGTGGAGGTCTGGTAGAGCAATTATGATTGGTGAGCCACTGCCCCTCATGTTGTGATTTAGCTGCAGTGAGGAGAATTCTGCTCAGTGGCAGGGACACTGCATCTGGCAAAGTATCTGAAATGGTGTCTTCAGCACAGATTTGACAGCTGCCAGGGAGACACAAGGAGTGTGTCTTAATTCTAGATCTGCTTTCCATGCAAGATGTTCTTTGCCCAAGTGATTTACCAAAAGATTCCCAAAAAGCTGTAACATGAGATAGGCATGGATGCTTATGTTTGCTCTTTTTTCTCCACACATGCCATATCAACTACGTTAGCATGAAGGTGACATTGCTTTTCCAATGCTGCCCTTGGAGGAGCCTGGTAGCACTGGATGTGGATGGGAAGATTTTCTCTGAAAATCTTGTTCTTTAGGTCTTCAAATGTCAGACTGATCAACACAGCTTGTCTGTCTCATGACACTTCAGCTGGTCCCTGTTCATCCTGGCCTGAGCAGCCATTGGAGATATCCCCACCATCTACACCAGCAACTTATTAGCTTTGTTTCACAGCAGGATGGTGGGGTTATTTCCATACACGACTGAGAGGTGCCTATGTTAAATGAGGCAAAATTGAAGACCTGCTCTGAAAGGCAGTTCTGTCAAAGCTCTTGGCTAACTTATGCTCAGTTAAGTGCACCATGAATCATCAGCGGGGAGCTAGATATTATCTAGTGTGACATTGAATTTCTGGCTGACTGGATTTTTCACAGAAACTTTATCATACAGGTGGGATGCTTCCTTGTACCTCTTCTGATAGTGTGAAAGTATTAAATGAAAACACAAATATGGATATAAATGTCTTACCCCATTTTTCAGCAGTACCACATCTTCTGTCTCAACAATTCACTGCTAAGAGGATCACAGTGATGAATAGAATCACTGCAAAGAAGTACAGAATGATGGCAATGTAACACCACTGTGCATTCTCGGAGCAGGCTGCTAGTGAAGAGAAAAGGAAGAAAGGTCTCACAACAGGTAGAAGCAACTGAAGTTTTTTTTTCCATATTATTCATGATAAGGAGAGAGAGGATTGGGGGAAAGAGTCTTGTAGGAGAGAAGTAGCCTTGTTACTGTGAGCTACACATCTAGTGTCTGTAGAAAGTGAAGTTTATGAGGATATCTTCAATGTGCCGTAGATACAATTGAAAAGGTTGGGTTTGCTTTTTGTTATTTCTCAGTTAAATGTATTTGTAGAAAATTAATATTCCTATGGAAAATGTTTTTATTATTCTTAGTTATATTATACTTATAATTTTAGTTAGTAGGTGAAAATAAAACCCTTATTTATGTACGCTTATGTATGAATTCACATTTTCAGGATCAGAAGAGCCTCGCTAGTTCTACTTTTTATCATGCTAGATGCTGAGAAGATGCCTAAAAACATGACCTCTCATTTTCTGAAGCTGTGCACAGCTTTGCCAGTACTTTACCTTACTGTGCAGTTCACCAGCTGTGGCCGCACAGCTCTGCTAGAGCATTTTACTCAGCAGTATACCCAGCTGTTCTGTCCCTGAGTGTCCTTTGGAAAATGGCTCATAACAGTGGTGCTAACATGGATTATTCTGAATTTACATAGCTGAACACTCAGAAGAAAATTATGATGTTCTCCTTCAGGCTTTCTGAAGAAGTTTTCATGGGTAATTCAGAATTCTACAGACTGCTTTTCCCAGATGGACTTTTAACACTCTTTATAAACACAACAAAGAAATATGTGTTTAATTAGTTGTTAAATCCCTGCCTTCATCATTTTCTGCTTTTGGCACTGTAATACTGCCCAGAATCTCTGTGCTTGTGTTCCTCTGATCCTTATTCCTTCACACTTTTCATACTGATCTGTATGATAAAAAAATATAATAAAATATAAATAAGAATTAGAACGGACATCTAATTTCTATGACCTTTAAAGACATTTCAGTGAAGAACCTGAGTTAAAGATGGCCAATATAGTGGTGGATACAATATAAAGGTTTTTTAAAATATGTTAACAACGTAAGGAGGACCAGAGAAAACATTTGTTCATTACTTGATGAGAATGGTCACCTTACACTCAGGGACATAGGCAAAGCAGAGATGTTTAATGCCTTATTTGCCTCTGTCTTCAACACTGATGATGGGCTCTGGCACCTCAGGTGCCCTGAGTTGGAGGATCGTGACTGTGGTAATGATCAACTCCCAGCCAACCTCGAACTAGCGTGGGATTTGCTGCCCCACCTGGATGCATATAAGTCCATGCAACCCAAAGGGTTTCATCCCAGGGTACTCAGACAGATGACGGATGTAATTATGAAAACTCCCTCAATTATTTTTCAATAGTCTTGGGAATCTGGAGAGGTTCCAGTTGCCTGAAAGCTGGCAAATATTGTTGAAATCTGGCCAATTTTCAAAAAGGCCAAGAAAGAAGGCTTTGGTAGTTGGAAGCCTGTCAGTATCACTTTCAGTGCCTGGTAAAATTACGGAGAAAATTACACTGAGTGTTGTTGAGAAACACCTGAAGGACAGTGCAGTTACTGGTTACAGCCAACACGGATTCATGAGAGGAAGGTCCTGTTTAATTTACTTTCCTTTTTGGCAAGGTCTTCCATCTAGTTGACCAAGGGAAGCTAGCTGATGCTATGTTTTTGGTTTTCAGTAACTCTTTTGATACTGCTTCTCACAATATCCTTCTGGACAGTATACTTTTGTCTAGCATACAGTTAGACAGAAATGCAATGCAATAGGTGAGCAACCAGTTGACAGGTCAGATAAGAAGAGTTATGGTAAATGGAGTTACATCAGGCTGGCAAACAGTCAGTTGTGGAGTTCCCTAGGGCTCTATTTTAGAAACAGTTCAGTTCTCTTTTAATATTTTCATAAATGACTGGGATATAGCCCTGAAGGATGCTCTGAGTATTTTTGCTGACAATACTGATTTAGTATTGGAGTGTTAGGAGTTGCTGACTCTGCTGAGGGTGGAGATGCCTTGCAGAGAGATTTAGACAAATTAGAGGGCTGGGCAATCACTAACTGCATTAAGTTAGTTTAACAAGAGCAAGTGCCAGGTTCTGCACCTGAGAAAGGGCAATCCTGGCTATGCATATAAACTTAGGGATGAGATTCTGCAGAAAAACCCTGCTGAAAGTGTTCTGGGAGTCTTGGTCAGCAGTGAGTTGAATATGAACCAACAGTGTGCCCAGGCAGCCAGGAAAGCCAATCATATCCTGGGGTGCATCAAGCATGGAATTGCTAGCTGATCAAAGGAAGTAATTGTCCCACTCTACACTGCACTTTTACAGCCTCACCTTGAGTACTGTGAGATGGTAAAGGATATAGAGGGGAAGAATATGAGGAGTGGCTGAGGTTCCTTGGTTTGTTCAGCCTGGAGGAGACTGAGAGTAGACCTCATCATGGCCTACAGCTTCCTCACAGTAGGGAGCAGAGGGGTAGCACTGATCTCTCTCTGGTGACCAGTGAGAGAACTTGAAGGAATGCCATGAAGCTGAGACAGGAGTGATTCAGGTTGATTCAGATAAGTGTTCTTCACCAAGAGGGAGGTCAGGAACAGCCTCCCCAAGAAAGTGGTCATGGCACAGAGCTTGCCAGAGTTCAAGAGATTCTGGACAACACTCTCAGACATACGGTCTGATTTTTGGATGGTCCTGCGTGAAGCCAAGAGTTTGACCTTGTGATACTTAAGGGCATCTTCCACCTCATATTATTCTGTGATTCTATACTGATTTTCTGATTCTAAAATTCTGCAAACCTGAAAATATGGATACCATAGGCAAAATCAGAGAAGGGAAGGAGGTGAGGACTGAAGTACAAAAAGGCGTTCAACAAACAGAAGATGATGAAATGTCAAAACAATACATTACATCACTTACAATACTTTTGATTCTGCTGTACAATCCCAAATTCAGCTACACAAAATAAGAGTGAATTTAAAAGAAGCCAGTAAACTGGTTTTACCTTTATAACAGCAGGACTGGTTTTACCTTTATAACAAATGAGATATGCATTTAATCCACTTTCCTTTCTCACTGACCGCCACTTTTAATAAGAAACATTGTCTGAAACTTTCAGTTTCTTTTCCCCTCTAGCACGGCCAGATTAACCCAGCACATTTGTGGGAACATTTCTTCTCACTTAGCACTTTCCGCAGCTAACTTTTTTTTTCTAAAAATAGCTTGTTGTTCTTCTGCATTGCATGAGTGCAAATATTTTCTTTCCATCTTTTACTCGTGTTGATCTCATACATGCAAATTAAAACTCATATCCAATATTATTTTACTTTGAAAAACAAAATTTACTTTAAGGGCAGGTCCCAGTCTTTGAAAAAATAATGTAATGTATCTTAATATTTGCACTTCAGAAAAGGTCAGATAGAAGTTATTAAGTCCTAATTATCTATCACTTTCTAAAAATAATTCAATTTCTGTGCTTTAAATGATGTTGCCAATCTGTTTATTGTTTCTAAACGCATCTGGAAATGAAAAACAATACATGGAAATCATTCCTAAAAAGAATAAAAAGTTTTCTATTGTGTCTATTGCAAAACTTTAACCATATGTTCTAAGCATACTCTCAGCAGCAGTGAAAAGAGAAAAACAGATCAGAATTATCTGCAGAAAAGATGGAGAGTGATACCGTCCTGTACTCCATACAAGTAGGGTATTTGTGGGCTGAATGAGTGTGGAGTTGCTGTGTTTGGTACAGATCTACTCGCTAAAGGCATGAGATAGCAGTTTGTCTGCCACTTGTTCCGCTTCAGGTCCTGGTCCTCCAGCAGGACTCAGTGCCTGCACATTCATTTGCTTCTGGGGTGATCTAACTGGTTCCTTCTTGGAGGAATCCTAGTTATATTTCACAGAACCTTTCCTTTTTAATGGTACAGACATGGAGAGTGACAACTTCTTTTCCCCAGAACTGATCTATACCATGACATTCTAAGGATATTAGCACTGTTTATGTGAGAATCTCATCCAGTTCCTGGCAGCATGTCACAGTGTTTTCTGTGCTATGCTGTACAAGCAAACCAACCCAACAAAACCAGTCCAACCCAATCACCACCAAACAAACAACAGCAACAAAAACAAACTCAGAAAACAAACAAAACAGACAAACAAGCAAACAAGCAACCCATGCTTTTTTAGTGTTTAAATTCAGACATTTCTGAACCAAAACACAACTGAAGAAGGGAGAGGCCAGAAGCTCTACTGAGCTGCTGTGTTCCAGGCTGCATGCAGTGGACAGCACAGACACAACACTGCCTACAGCAGTGTGCCCTAAGGTGACCACTTGCTCCCAGGCACAATGTCCCCAAACTTCAAATTTTCCTAAACCATACCTACATCTCTCTGGATATCTAACACCAAGCAACTCTTCCATTACATGCAAATGTGTAATTACAATGATAAACAAAGCAGATAACATATAATGAAAAAGTTTCAAACTTCCTGCTGTGTTACAGTACTTTGATACGAAGTCTTCGGTATACTGTCCTGTATGTCAGATTTCCACCTCCTTTTCACCTCAGTGTAGGTTACTTGATCACCTGCAGAAACAAAAAGTACCCCATTAAGAGGAACTGCTTGAGATCAGCTGTTGTGGTTCTCATTTGATCCAGCACCCCCCACCTTCCAGCATCAGTCTTTCTTGGAGAAAATGATAAGAGCGAGAACACAGACAATAAGTTGTTTTTATTTTTTTTGCACGTCACTGGATGAATTTGTCAAAAAGGAAGTACTAGCAGAGCTTTTGCAAATAACTGTCCCACTATTCCAAATTTATTCCAACTTATTGTTCCAAGTTAGTACAATATAAGTTAGTTATTAAATTTTAGGAAAATTTAAAGAAGTTAATACTCTTATTATTCCGTATCTTATCCACACATATGTATTTTCTGTTGGCATTTAAGTTAATTGATGGCAACATGTGGGAAGCTATTTTTTTTCCTATGTATTTCTCAATAAACTTTTTCTTCCTAGCGAATACAGATCTTTGTTATAGGTATAAACCATGCCTGTTTTCCACTGTTTCTTTCACACAGAGGAACACAGTTCCTATTTGAACAAAGCTATGCTGTACTGCATGTGCAGAGAGGCAAGCTATTTTCCCTTATGAATTAAATATAACTTCTAACAGTATATCATGTAAAATCAAGTCAAATAGTATGTAAACTGTAAGCATACTATTTTCATTTAATCTACAGGCTATTCTTCCTTAAGTTCATCCTTCCAAGTGTTTAAAATAAGGTTTTAATTAATTGCTACCAGTGATGCTGGTAGGCATCACTGCAAAAAGAGCAAAGGTTTTAAGTACAAGCAACTTTCTATCAAAAAACCTTAAGGGAAGCCTAACTGCAGTTAATTCTCATCCAGAATAGTCCAAAAGCAAGGCTGTTTTTTGTTGTTGGTTTTTTTTTTGGTTTTGTTTTGTTTTGTTTTTTTCCTGTTCTTAATTACAGGAGACAGAAACTCAAGGACAGAAGAATTAACAATAGACTTATCTGAATCTTTATTGCTTTATTAATTTATGATTAATTTATTAATTGTCTTACTTGATAGCAGGAGAGTTATTCTCATTTCTTACATCAATGCCCTTGGCATTTGCCTTCCTTGATAAGAATCCTTTTTGTTGGCAAAACTGAAATGACTACTCACTCACTCACTCACTCACTCACTCACTCACTGCAAGTGGTCATCTCCATTGAGTTGGGACTATAGGCTTAGAAGTCCCCATTTCTCACACCAAGGTAATAGAGCAAGTCTTTCTCTCATTGTGGGCATTTATACTATTTGTTGTATTGAGGCTTACAAATCGCAAAGAAAAAACTTATTTTCCTCCAGCTACAGCTCCTCTGTTTCTTCCAAGTGTTACTTGTCATTCTTCTTCCTGATGTTTCTTTCCAATTTGACAGCTGTTAATCAGGGCAAAGAGCTTCCTAGGTCACCTCTGTTCTAAGAAATCTGTCTTTAGGATTTATTTTGTAAAAATCTGCTTCTTTCTCTTGATCAAACTATCTTTTCCATATCTCAGGAAGAGGCCTTCTACTCTTGTGACAGAGCATGTGCCCATTCCTTCTGAAAGCTACCTGGCATCAGCAGTCTGCTTACAGATATTGGCTGCAATGAAACAATTGCCTTGAGATAGACAACATTTATGCACAACTGTGGCTTTTCTGATACTGAGAAGCATACTTTCATGAGCAGTAGCATTTCCTCATGTTATGCATAGATCCTCCAGTATTTTGTATGGCACTGTCTGACATTATGTTTTCATAGGTGATATAACAGAGGACAGACAGTGTTCCAACCGCTCGCTGCTGGAAGTGTCCCTGTTCCATGTCTAGTGGTCAGTCAGTAGAGAACTCTCAATTGTTCTGGTAGCCATAACTATGATAACAGCTACTAAAAAACCCAAAAACATTCTCAATGTGAATTTCAAGATTTTTAGGATCAATGGAGACTAGTGAAACATCTTCAGGGCAGGTTTCTAGTAAGGCTTGAGACTGCCCACACATTCTGTCTCTGGACTCTCAGCCTAAATTCGGAAGAATTCCCATCTATTGTATTATCAGGGGTGCAAATTGAGCTGGAAGAGGACTAGGCAGTGGGTTTTCGACATCAGCTGTTCATTTTCCGAAGAAAGAGAGTTGTTTGCTCAGATTGTTTAACCTCAACTTCATTGTTCTCATAACCTGTAGAGGCCTTGCCTGCAATGTCACTTATTTTCCATAAATGTTTAAGCTAGCATCTCCACAACAGAAGAGAACTTTTTCACTGTACCAGTGCAGTTTCAGTAACAAGTGCTAGGCATCACACTCAAAGCAAAGATGTTTAGGTACTTGATTTCTACTATCATGTTGTCTGTCTGCATCATGTAAACAGTGCTTTAAAATTCATACACAGATGTATGCAAGGAAGACATCTCTATGCCTAAACTCTGCACAGGCCCATTGGCCCAATTAAGCCGCATCATAAACTCAGAAAAGCTCACAGTTACATGTATAAACAGGAAGATGACCGCAGATCTAACAAGGTGAGGAGCTGCCCTATGGCACATTTTCTCCTCCATCTTGTGTTACTGAATCCCTCCATGGATTGTCAGAGTACGAGGGAGAGGGAAAGCAGAGGATAAGAAGGACATACCTGACAGACCTCTGCAGTTTTCTATAGATGTGGCAGAGGGAGGAAGAGAGGAAGAAGCTTTATTTTTTTATTAACTGCAAGTTGTTTACTATGCATCTTAAGCCCCATTTCCCCAGACTGTGTACATCAAATTAGTCGGCCAACAATGTATGAAATAAAATACATTCTTTTCTTAAGAGAGAAATCAAAGCGATTTTTTCTCTGAAGTGCCACGGAGAAAATGAAAAAATGAAAATGTAAACAGCTGAAAGTGGAGACTAATAGCTCTTGCCATAACATGCAGAACTTCAAGAATTTCTTCAGTGCTGCTGAGGGTAAAGGCAGAGGAGAAGCAGGGTACAAACTAATGGGAGCTGGGCGCAGTGGCCACAGGGCAGTTGGCCAGTCCTAGAGTTCAGTAGTAAGGTAAGACAGCTCAGCGGTATCCTTCAGTATGAAATCCCTTTTCTTTGTCATTCTAAGTTATTATTCTTGTCTCGTAGGGAGCATCTTTATTCTTTTTTCAGGTCATATCAATGATCTAAAGTAAAACGTGTGGAGTTAAGATGGCAGCTGCTGCTTCTTTTGCACATTGTCAGGCAAGCTTCTGATCTCACTGTAGCTTGGCAAATACTAAGCTTTTGACTAAAGAAAAACAACATCTTCAGAGTGCTAGAGCTCCTGAGGTCTGTGTTAGGCTTATGAAAATTTGTGAATCTAAACCATATTAATACTAAGCAAGATTAAATCTTGTCACATCGAATGCAACATCTTTCTCACACAGAAGGTGGGGAGTGACAAGAGTTCACAGCACCTAGCACAAGATGAGGGCCACAGTTTCCTGTACTGTGCTGTTCTAACCATTGAAAGCCATTGAGCACATCTATGAATCGAAGATGGAGCCCATAAAAATACATAATGGGTATGTATGCACACGAGAACATGAACGAAAAATATTAGTTTAATAGATCAGGTATTTTTTTTTCACTATGTCTCAATAGAATGCACTAACAATAGGTGGTAAATTTGAGATTGATTTAAAGCATTTCTTTATGCAACGTTAATCAGCCTGTGTGAGTCATTGTTTTAGGATTTTATAAAAGTAAAGAACTTCTTGGACAACTAAAGCAGCAACGAGAATATAAGTGTTACAGTGGAAAAGGTTTTTTAAAAAAAAATGAAAAGGCTAAAATCTGCACTGTTTTCTAAAATGCAAGAAAAACTTCTTACCTGAAATTTAGTTTTTTAGTTGGCCACATAATTTGACATCCAGTTTTCTTTATTTTTTAATTTATTTAGGTACACCCAGTCCAAGAAACAAATATTGGCAGCTTTCAGCAATACGTTATTGAGTTAGAAGGCTCTCAAGATAACCTACAATTGCAGTTTTTAAGAATATTTTACCAAGGTATATTAAAAACTTAGAGAAAACAACTAGGATTACGATAATAATGAAAGCATTAAAATATAGCTGGGATTTCAAATGTCAAATGATGAAACATAATTTAAATGTAACAGGCTTCTATATTTCTGAATTTTGAAACATTTCATAGAGATGATTGTATTGGATGTGCGTGCATCTCCAGTACTTATGGAGTAATTCTACACTGGGAGATATCCTGACAGTTTGGCTCTTCGGAAGCAAACTGGTTGTGATCGTGCAGTCTAATGGACAAACTGACTTAACATATGAAAGCTGAAGGCAGACCACTAATACAGATATTTTTAGTTCTACGTACCAAAAAGAAAATCAACAGAATTTATTTTTATAGAATAAAAGCTGCTTTCATTCTGGAAGCCTTTGACTTTCATGCTGTCACCTCTGAATATAATTTCAAATAGTTTTTCCATGTTTAATTGTCTCATTGCTAACAAAGACCTATTCTTTTGATTGGAAAAAACAAAAAGGTAAGTAGATAAATTGGTTTTAAAGCTTTAATGAAATCCATGAGCGAATATCTCTGGCACTTTATTGAAAATACATTTTTAAAGTAATGTAGTTTTATGGTAGAAGGCATCAATAGGTCATACACATATGACCATATAACAGAAATATCTACTGATTCTTGATTGTGTTTTTCTTAACATACAACTTGCAGAAGAGGAGAAGAGAATGGCACACAGACAGAGGAAAAGAGAGAAAGAATGAAAGAAAAGAATGGAAGACGTTATACAATTAAAAAAATATTTCTGTTGTTTAAGAAAAATAATCAAAGTAAAATTTAAAATATAGTTATGCTGCAGGAGGGAGAAATATATTCAATGTCCTTAGAGCACTGTAACTGCACACTTTAATGCACATTGTAATAATTTGTATTAATATCTTGCGTTTCTACATATTTCACAAGCAGCACTTTACAGCCATTCTACTGTAATTCAGAATGGGATTTTAGAGGTAAATCTTTACTTTTCATAAAATTAAATATTCGTTCTATTAATAAACATAAATTTTCCAAGTAGATTAATATATAATAGACAAATATTAATATTTCTAAAAATGCTTTGAACAAGATTTCAGCATATTATGGATGTTTCAATTAAAAAAGAAAAAAGGAAAGTTTTAAGAACGTATTGCTGAAGAAAAAAACACGTAAGTAAGTAATATCAAGATGGCCATTTGTTACCTGCATTTGCAGTCTGTGAAGTACAATGTACACTCTCCTTAGGTTGTAACTCTGTATAAATCACCTCACTAGCCATTTTGAAGAAACGTCTTCAGATCTGTAATTAAAATGGACTCACTGAAGTAGTACCCCACATGACATCCTTTCTGGCCTCCTCCCACCTATAACACCACAACAGGTCAAAATAAAGGTTTAGCCGTCTGTAAAATGGAAGGAAACTAGATGCTTCGTTTTTTTCTTACATAAATTCTCACTTTGTATCATTATTTTTAGCTCCTCCTGTTGATGTATCTTCGACAAAAACACTATAGTTATGATTTTTATCAACTTGCTCATAATTTGTGACCTCCAGCCCACTCGTAATTTTAATCTGGAACATGACCTGCCAACACGCAGAGTACGCTCATGTCCTGTTCAAACCAACTGGACACTTAAACCTTTTTAAACAGAAAAATCAGTTTGTGATTGTCAAGTCACTTCCTCCTAAACTTTGCTAGTTTAAAATTGAAAACAGAAAGTAATGATGAAGGGAGAAAGACATTGCTGAAACATCTCATATATTGGTTTTTTTTTTTTTTTTTGCTTCATTATTCTAAAATGAATAAAATTAATTTTTAAATTTGGATTTGAAACCAATATTATTATATCAACTTTTTTTTTTTCTTTGAGATATTCCTTCACACACAAATTTCAATTTTTTTGGTTTTATGGTAATTTAATATGCTGCCCACCAAACAACGTAAAGAAAAAGAAGAGAGATCAAGTGTCTTGATTTTTTTTTTATTTTACTTCAGTGACTTGGAGTGGATGTAAACACATCAGCCATACTCAAAGACTTGCTGAACTGCCCTGTACATTCTAGAAAAACAGTGACTATTTCCATTTCAGAGGCAAGAAGGAAAAAACTGAATATCCCTAGATGAGATACTCCTTCACTAAAAGGCCACAGTAGCACTGTGAAACATTGCAACTACTTTTTGTTTGAAGAATTTTTAGGAAACTATTTAATATATGCACATGTATCTTCCTACTTTATGCCATGGTAACACAGAGTTAAATTTATAACGTCTTTATCAGCTGTGCAAGAGAAAGATTTGTCACCTCTGGGCCAAGCCTCCATCTGCCTCACGATGTCGCAGGCAAGTCTACACTGTTCAAGGATAACTGCTGTGGAGGGATCTGAATGTATTCACCCTGCCTGTTAGTTGGTATAACTGTTTACACTCTGCTTCTTGTACCCCACAGGCTTCTCCAGTGTGTACCACTCTAACAGTTAGCTGTACCATGCACTAAGATTTTGTTCATTCAGTAGGATGTTTGCAGGTGAGTTTACATTTAACATTGTGCCATTTTTGAGCAGCCTGTAGGGGAAGGGAAACTCACTTGCAAAGGACATTTTTAGTAGCTTGGCTTGCCACAATAGTCTAATTCATGTGTGATTTAGGACAGTCATCCTTGTCAGAATGGAGGTTTCTGACAAGAGAAATGAGCACCGTTAGATGGGCCTGCTTTGTTTTATGTATCTGGGATGATAAGCAGTGCACGTACTTTGAAGCCAACTCCTCTCCTTTAGCACCTCTTTCTCCTGTTGGGGACATTCAGGGATCATTCATCTGGTTTGTAAGATAGATGATAGGCCCCTGGAAGCACTTTCTCTCTACTGATTAGAAAGTAAGTACAAGTAAACAGCTTAGATGTCTACACCCTTAGGCACCTAAATGAGGAAGCAGACAATCTCAAGATTACAGCATTTTTGTTGAAAGGAGCCATCTCCTCCTTCCCTGATCAGGCAAGTGATGGTTCAGTTGAAGATAATTCGTGTTGCCTGACGTTGCAGTTAAGATATTTCAGGGCAGATTCTTTATTTCAGTAAAGTAGCATGAGGAAGATATTAGTATTGGCACTTAGGCATTAAAGGGCGTCCTTGCTGCCAGTGATGTAAACCTAGACTGACTTTACTAGCATTCTTCTGGATTTATTTGTTGCAGAGTCCATGGCCTGTAAGATACCTGGGAAAAGGAGAAAATATGCTCTGGAAGCTCAGCAGCCAGTGACTTTTGGTCACTGTTTTCCCGTGCACAGAACTGGCAAAATTACTTTGTCAGTGGATTTGGGGAAAATATGTTAAGATGCACATACAATTAAAAGGCCAATTCAAGGATTTGGAGGAGGTTTTTGCTCTCTTATTCTTTTTATTTAAATAATACAAAATGGTCACTAGATGTCTCCACCTCACTGCAAAATATATTAGAATATATTCCGTTTAAGCCAAGGAAATGCTTATATGCTTATAAAGCCTTTTAAAAAATCATTATTTCTACTAAATAACTTAATGGAGATAACTAGAGTGTGAAAGACAAAAACTTGGAAAATAAAAAGGCAAATAAGGTGGATATTGGCTACAAATTGATGAAGCACAGAAGACTTAGAGGTAGGCATTTTCTAACTGATAAAAACAGAATGAAGAATTGTAGAGATACTGAGATACAAGTGCACACCTGTAACTGGCATGTCACCTTAATTAAACCACCTTAAATTTAAACCAATACCAAGAAAGGGTCAGGAGTATGGAGGAAATGGAGGCCAGTATTGCAGGCAAATGAGGAATAGCCATCTTCTGTGATTAGTTACGATAGTGCTAGAGGTGCTGGAAGGAGTCAAAGATCACAGTACACATCTCAAGACATTTTTCTTAGCAGACCATGAAAATGATGGCAGGTCTTCAGCTTCGACAAAGGAGTGTGATACAGCAGGCAGCATGCTGGCAAAGATCAGAGAAAAGCAAGCCAGTGATACCTTTCCCCATGGTACTTTCTGCCAAAGGCAGCAACAACCTTTCATCCTAAAACTGACTCATTTCATTTCTTGCATATAATTTTGCTCTGTCCTGGGACCTAAAACTCCCATATAACATCTTGTTAATGAAAATCCCTTGTTTTAGGGTTTTTTTTTTTTGTTTGTTTGCTTGTTTGTTTTTTCCTGAAATAGACAACATTAAGTTATCATTGTTGCACTAGGACTGAGCAGGAGCATGACGGCTTACAGTAGCCCTTTCACAGCCTTCTTTTTTCAGCATTTTTTTAAATGATTTTTCTTTGATTTTGAACTCTACACCAGGGAGAATTCATTCATACACATTCGTATATATTATAGACAAAACAAGGGTAAAACTTAAAACTGTAAATCTCTATGGACCAGCTGCTGCATCACTTTAAGTCTTGTACTTCTGAGCACAAGTTGATGAACTAACTAGAGCTAAACAGGTGTGTATGGCAAAAGAAGGCAATAACAGTGCCTTCTAATGGAATGCAGGCACTACAGAGCAAAAGCAGGTAACAAAGGAAAACTGGCTAATTCCTTCCAACAATCAGTGACAGCTCAAGAGGAGTGCAACCTATTAAAAAAATGCTACTCCCTTGGCTGGTAACATTTAAATGAGGGTGAGAAGGAATGGATTCAGGCTTCTCCCAGTCACTCAGGTGTATTGCTTCCGCTGTGTTCCCTGGGTTAGCAGGGTGTTTCTCACCTGGTGTTCAACTGTTGGTTCAGGCCATGACCTGGCTTCTTCTGCAAGGTGAAACAACAGAATGATTAAAACATAGTTGATCTTTTCTTTCTTTCTTCTGTCCTTTTATTTATTTTTTTTTTTTCCCTCCTCTTAAGCAATTTATTAGGTGATGGACGTTTCTTATGTTTGGCAAATAAACCCTACATCTTTAGGAGGGTGAAGGCTCTGCCATCTCATAGCTAGCTATCATTTTTCTTTAAGAATTGTGTGTATTGCTAGAAGGAGGATATGGAAGTATTTTTATTGTTACTTCTGAATAATATCTCTTTTGTTGTGCAGTAGATTTCATAAGTACTGACGTATTTTTGTGTGTACATTTAATCTCACTGAAACATACAGACTAATAAATAATATGAAGGATATCTAGCCCTTATCTCCTCATTTGACATAGCTCAGCCATGGAAGAACATGTGGCTGGAAAATCAGGCATAGTAAGCTGTCTGCAACTTGACTGATGTCTCACACATACTTACTGAAAAGACTAAGTATGATGTTGGACTGTGGCACGTACAGGTAAAATGAATTCTTAAAGAAATCAGAGGCAAGGGAAGTATTGGCACATAGACTTTTCTCTGCTTATAGCCTTACTGACTGCTCTTGATTTTTAGTAAAGAACAACAGCATGCCTGGTGTGAGAAGTCTATTTTGAGTGTGTCCCCAGTTTTCTTGAGAAACTAGAAAGACAATACTGCAGTTATCAGGAGGAAGCTTCAGGTGAGTCTACCTGTGATTATTTTACATGTTTGAAGACCTCTGTAAGCCTCTGCAGAGCAGAATGCATTTATTACACAGTGTATGTCATAAATAGGACTAATGTGTGACTGGTTTGTAATTAATAATTAGTTGTTTTATGCCAAAAAGTAATACAGTACTTAATGCATAATGTTTAAAAAAACTTGAGAAACACCACTAGAAGCTATGGTACTTCAGGCAAAATCCCTAACCATATTAATAAAATTTTGAATTGATAAACAGAAAGCTTTAATACTGCTGTGTTATTCTTATAGATAGCATTATAGAAATTTATTGCTGATACTATCAGTATTGGCAGTAATATTGGTGAATGCTCTTTTAATTTGGATATGAGTTCAAAAAAGCCTGAGTGTTGAATACAGAACGGTTCCTTGGTCAACTCATCTAAATTATCGTTTGCAAGCTTGGATTTCTGATTGTAAAATCTGGAAGAAGTATTATATACAAATTGAGGTATTATAGAAGATATAAACAATAAGTGCTATCCCCAATTGTTTCAGAGGGTGCTGCCATTTTGTTTCAATCAGCTGTGTTCTGTGCTGTGTCAAGGACCACAAGGCACCTGACTGAAGAACAATCTTGGGATGGAGCAAAGTATTCTGACAGTTTTAAGAGAACTGATATTTGTGGCTATAGCTGCAAATATTTTGTTTTGTAGGTAGAGTTGACCTTGGTAGTTTATCTTGTTTTTGCAAAGACTTGTTTTGCAAGCAGGTGTTCCACTTGAACTCTATATCGCACATTGGCCATGCAGGTACAGCATGCAAGTGGAAAAAACCTTGCAGACCCTGGGGAGAATAAAAGCAGGAGAGAGGCTGAGGTGATGGAGAAAGGAAAAGTGCACTTGGAAGCAGGGAATGCCCTGCTGGCAGCACCTATCACATCCACTGCCATGTTCCCTCTGTCCTTGGTGGTTCGCCATATCTAAAGAGTAGGTAAGTGCACTTGCTTAGGGAGTTACTGCTTGCCATTTACTGGGATTATCTAAAATGAACGTCCGTGCATGTGTGAGTTTGTGTATGTTAAATAAAACTCGTAACTCTCTGTGCTGCCCGGAGTGCGTAGTTTGCTTGCCTGTGCTCCTGAGACACTCTATCTCTCAGATCCAAACGTACCTTGAAACTTGTGCCCATGCACCAAAAGCAACTGAACAAGCATAAACAATAAGGTATCATAAACTAGACAAAAGAGACCTGGAATACCACAATGCTGAGAGAAGAGCAGGTTCAACTGAAAGCAAACACCTGAAACATGGCAGGGAGAAATTACTGGAAGCATTTATTTATCTCATACAATACAGTTTATTGGGACAGGCAAAAGGGATTTCTCACCATCTGGTACTTCATACTGACTGCTGTTTTTCACAGCCTGCAGGTCTTCAGGGTGACCAGACAAGAAACAGTAACCACAGAACAGAGAGGCCGACCAACCAGAGATCTTCCAAGTGAGCTCCTACTGGATTCACTGCCCATTTTCAAACTGGGCTCCATCACACCATGAATTTAAGTATACTACATGATTTAGTTGTAGTGCATCTAAGTACAGGCACCATTATGCTACCTTTGCCCACACAAATCACTCGATAAAAGAGCTGCAATCACAGAATCACAGAATGACAATGTAGTAGCCTGAGAAGAAATTACTATATGGTGACCAATATATATGTGGTGCTAGAGATGACAGACTGTCACTGAATTATGTCCTAAGATGTAGTTCTTGGAGACACTAGTCCTGAATCAACTCCCACTGATACCAGATTTACACTCAATTGCTTCCACAGCTAACTGCATTAAGGTTGTTCTTCTTTATGTTGGTTTAAATGAACTCAGAAGTCTGCATTTCATGGTCTGTACAGGTCCTTATAACCTCTATGAATAAGTAATGAGATGAGAACAAAATGCAATGAAGTGTAATGAGTCTTGATAACTTGCAACAAGAAAGGCTTCTCTACTGAGTTCCTGGGAAATGGCTGTTTTAGAAAAGAGAGTGAGAAAGGAGGATGTGTGAGACGGTTTAGGGCTCTTAGCTGCTATAATTTGATTGCTCCCTCTGGGATTCTGGGAGAAAAAAAGTAACCTTATATGTTGAATGAATTGTACTTTATTAGAACTACACATTTTGTTATGCATCTGTCCAAATAGAACTAAACTACCTTCTTTTACTGGGAGGTATTCCCCATGCTGGCAGTTTTCAGGGATCATTTATTAATGGTGGAAGAGAGGCTTGAATTGAGATCAGCAGCCTTCATGCAAGAAAAGTAACTGGCATGCTAATGAATAGTATTTGGACACAGGCACCTTTTCCTCAGCTTGTCTTCTGAAACTGGGGCTTGGGGTGGTGTCCTGAGGATATATAATGCATGAATACAGAAAGCTGGAAAGTGAAGTGATGAAGTGATTATCCAAGTGTTACTGTATATAGTTAAACTGACAGACAGATAAAATGAGGCCATTCTCACCAAGTGAATTAGAAGGTCTCAATATCAAAAAAAAGGTATGTCACTTCCATAAAGTATCAATGCTTGGACTGTGGAAGAGAACACAGACAGATGACTACTTTAGCACCCGAGGTTCTGAAACTCTGCTTTATTCCTGTGTTCTACCCTACAATCTGCATCCTATCTATATGATAAAATTCAATTCCTGAGCTTTCTGCCTTATCACAACCTCAGGAGCATCAAGTATTAAGCTAGCAATTTGAATTGACGTAAGAGGGAAGGAAAAGCACTGTTTTGCTTCCATATAGACCTATCAGCAGATCAGAAGTAGCCTGCAGAACCAGCTACGTTCTCCTTCAAGAAGACAAGGAGCAGTTGTTAAGATATTCTCTGTCCCCGTAAATGAACAGAGATGGTACGAGATACACAGTCCATAAAGGAGCTGGCTTCTCCCTGCTGCTTTAAAAAACAAAAGTCAAAAGCATCAAAATTGGCCTACATGCCTGTTGTTATTCTTTTTTCTTTTTTCTTTTTTTTGCACAGCTTGTGTTGGGTGAGAAATATATCTCTATCATCTGATGAACTTCCACATGTTGAAAAACTGTACCTATGTTTTTTCTAACATTATCTGAAAGCCTTCTGGAAAGAATGATTATAGGTATCCACTAGACGTAGAGGTGTTAGAGTTCAGACACTGCAGCAACTCTAAATGTTCAGCAGTGCTGCACCCAAATTTGATGTTCTCGAACCTTGATAGCATGAACATTGCAGTCCTCCCAGGACAGGTTTCCAGCACTATCTTCCAGGGACAGTAAGTGGTGAAGTAGAACCTGCCTTATTTACAGTTTCTTCCCTTATGTCAAGGGTAAGAGCTGTTTACATCCACAGCTTCTCTTCTTTCTCCTGTTGACTCATTGCATCTTTTGATTTCTTGTGGAGAAATAAAAATTAGTGCAGGAAAAGTCAAACATGATAGTTAGAACTATGCTTGGGATCTGACTCTCCTAGTTCCCTTTAAGGATTCCTGCTCCAACTGGAAATAAATTGCAAGTGAGATGAAAGAATGAAGGATAAGGTGTCCTTGCAAAACAATCAACAAGAGAAGAATTGGTTAAACAAACATATCTTGAAGGTATATGGCAGGAAATGCTAGCTTAGCACCTGCACGCGAGTCTTGTTTGCTGGACAGAACAAAGAGTGATAGACTTTACAGGACACAAAGATAGCTCTAGATGAGCAAAACAACAAACTCTGAAACCAGATTACAAAGTGTGTGTAAACAAAGAAACAAAGAGGGTACATAATGGAGAGGATGAGTGTATGATAGGCAAACCAAGAAGAAAGTGAACCCTGAGTTCTCTATTTGTACACTGGTTACAGTCTTCTGCTTTGTTCTAGTATTTGTGCTTGGCTTAATAACCCATGACATACGCTTTCATATTCTTTCTAGTTTTTTCCCTTCAGGAGGCATTAAGACAGCTCCTAGCTCTAGACAGCTAGAATTAGGTGTAATTCCTGGCAGTCTTGCTCATGGCTGTGCTCCAGGAAAAGTTAGCATGTACGTGCCCAGTGCAGCATACATTTTCTGATTCACTAATACTGTTACTGCTTATAGACATATTTTTTTCTTGGGATGTCTGGAAGTATTGGGACATTAATTTGAATGTAGCTCAGTGGCAAATCTAAAATATTTGTAAAGTTGCACAGCAGATATTAAGTCTAATATTTTCTGGAAGAAATGCGGTTTGTGAGATCTAGCCATTTCAATCTGCACAACTCATAGATTTCTGCCAAAAAGCACTGTGGGAGTAAATGAATACTTTAACTTGCCAAGGTATTTCTGACTTTATGTGTGAGGGCATTTACAGGAAGAGCTCTGGAATACATGGGAAGAGGGAATCTGATGTATTAAGGTTTTAAATATTGTGGAGTAACAACCTGCAAATGCAAACAGTATTCAAAATCAGCCCAGCCTACTGAATAGGGTGATGTGCTGTGGACAAGGGTGTTGAGAAATCTTCCAGCCTCTGCCACCGGCCTGCTAGGTGAGCTTAGGTAAGTCCTATGATTTTTGCTCTTCCATCTGCATCCTGAAAAGTACATTTGGAAACACATCTTAAAATGTTGCTCCAAAAGTAGTACTTGGTGATACACAAGAGTAAGACACGGGAGCTCTGGGAGACACAAAGAAAGGCAGGCTATGTCTGCACAGCAGAATAGAGACCACTGCAGAAGGCAATACATACAAAGACTTCATTGATAAGTCCAAATGTTACAGTGCTGCACTGTTCTGTAAGGATGGACCAAGCACACCGCTTCATGGGCATCTGTGTGGAACAAAGACATGGGCTTGCAGCCTGGAAGGCCAACTGTGTTTTGGGCTGCATTAAAAAAGGGGTGGCCAGCAGGTAGAGGGAGGTGATTATCCCCCTCTATTCGGCTCTTGTGAGGCAACATCTGCAGTACTGCGACCAGGCCTGGAGCCCCCAGCACAACATAGACGTGGCGCCCTTTTAACGAGTTCAGAGGAGGGCCATGAAGATGATCAGAGAGGGCTGGAGCACCTCTCCTATGAGGAAAGGTTGAGAGAACTGGGCTTGTTTAGCTTGGAGAAGAAAAGGCTTTGGGGAGACCTCACTGTGACCTTCCAGTACTTGAAGCATATAAACAGGAGGGGGTACAACTGTTTATGAGGGTGGATAGTGATAGGACAAGGAGGAATGGTTTTAAACTGAGGGAGGGGAGGTTTAGGTTAGATATTAGGAGGAAGTTTTTCACACAGAGTCTGGTGACACAATGGAACAGGTTGCCCAGGGAGGCTGTGGATGCCCCATCCCTGGAGGCATTCAAGACCAGGCTGGATGTAGCTCTGGGCAGCCTGGTCTGCTGGTTGTCAGCACTGAACACAGCAGGAGGGTTAAAACTAGATGATCATTGTAATCCTTTTCAAACCAGGCCTCTCTATGATTCTATGATTCTACGTTGACTTAGCCACAGCACTGTAGTCAAACGAGCAATCTTCATCTTTGTACTAGAATATCTGCTATGACCTTCTAGAGACATCCTCTGTTGTATACATTATTGGTTGCTGTTTTGTAAGATGCATAGTCTGCAAAAAGGTACATCCACTTTTTTTCCACCAGTTGTTCCCCAGGTGACTGATAAGGGCATTCCACAAGACCAGAACATGACTTTAAGCATTGCTAAGTATGTGGACCCCTATGGAAGGGGTCCTGGCAGGCTCACTGCTTCAGTGCTCTGCAGAATAAAGGAAGGAGAGAAGGCAATATGGCAGTATGCTGGAAGAGGTTTTCACTAGGTCCTTCCTAGCATGTCATCACCAAACAAAAGAAAAGTGTCTTTAGTTTTAGTAATCACATTGAGTTTGTATTCTGCTCTTGCACTACATGTACATACAGGCTTTGTTGTTACACGGGGTTTAGAATCAAGGAATTACTGGATGAGGTGTTCTGGGATACTGTTCTTAGGGACATAGGAATGGAGAAGAGATGGCAACTATTTAAGGACATTTTTCTGAGAGGACAAGAGTTCTCCATCCCCCAGCATGGGAAATCAAGCAGAGGAGGCAAAAAAACAGCAAGGTTAACAGCAAGGTTGAACAAGGACTTGATGGTCAGACTAAAGAAAAAAAAATGTACAGGCAGTGAAAGCAGGGATAGATGTCCTGTGAAGAATAAAGGAATGCTGCCTGGATATGCACAGGTGGGATCAGAAAAGCCAAAATACAGATATAACTGAATTTGGCAAGGGATGTGAAAAATATCAAGAAGAGTTTCTTTAGATACAGTGTTCACCAAAAACAGATATCTCTGATAAATGAGAAGGTAGATCTTCAAAAGACATGGAGAAGACTGAGGTACTCAACAATTTATTTGCCTCATTCTTCACTGGCAATTAGGCTTCTTATGTCTCTCATGTTCCTGAACCTCTAGGTAGCATCTGGAGGAGAAAAACCCTTCCCACTCTAGGAGCAGAGCAACTCCAAGACCTCATGAGGCCGACTGTGTACATGGCTATGTAGTCCTGAAGGAGGTGTCTGATGTGTTTGCCAAATAACTCTCCGTTGTATTTGTAAAGTTGTGGCTGTCAGACAAAGTCAATGGAGACTGGAATAAAGGTAACATCACTTTCATTTTTAAAGAAGGGGAGAAAGGAAGACTTTAGGAACTAAAGACCTGTTAGCCTCACATCTGTGCTTATGACACCAAGCTAAGTAGTACATGTGACACCATGGAAGAAGGGATGCCAACCAAAGGGACCTGGACATGCTTCAAGAATAAGCCCATGTGCACATAATTATGTTCCACAAGGCCAAGGCAAGGGGTTGCACTTGGGTCAAGACAATCCCAGATGTGTACATAAAGGGAGAAGAACTCATTGAGAGTAGCCCTGTGCAGAAGGACTTGGGGGTCTAGGTGGAAAGCAGGGTATGAGCCAGCATTGTGCCTTGAGAGGTGCTCAGGGAGGTGGCCAACAGAGCAAGTGAGGTGATGAGGTACCTGGCTGGAGTGCTGTGTCCAGGCTTGGAATTTCAGCACAAGCAGGGTGAGGAGCTATTGGAATGGGTTCAGAGGGTGGTCATGAAGATGATTAAAGAACTGCATTACCTTTCTATGAAGAAAGGCTGAGAGAGTTGGGCTTGTTTAGCTTTGAAAAGAAGCAACTGAAAGTTCCTTTCCAGTACTTGAAGGGAACTTACAACCAGGAAGGGGATTGGCTTTCTACTTGGTCTAAAAGTGATAAGACAATGCAGGATGTGTCTAAAGTAAAAGAGGAGAAAATTGGGTTTCTTGTTAGGAAGAAATTTTTTACTCAGATGGTGGTGAAGCACTGGAACAGGATGCCCAGAGAAGTTGTGGATGCCACATCCCTGGAAGCATTCAAGTCCAGGTTGATTGGGGCCTTTAGCAGTCTAATCTGAGGGTGACAACTAGTCCATAGCAGTGGGTTGGAACTGGATGATATTTGAGGTCCCTTCCTTTATAATTCAGCCTTATGGAAACAGGGAGGTCCACTCTGAAATCACAACAGTAGTTCAAGTCACATAGGAAAATTTGCACCACAAATCAGTTGAATACCTGGGTTGAATTGCACATCCTGTTGCACAAAGTATTCATTCATGTTGCTATTTTGTCTACTTATGCCTTTGCATGCAATGGAGGACATACTGTCACTGTCACACTCACAGATAGGGTGTCATCTGCAGTTGTTAGCAGATCTACTCTGTGCGTGACTTGAACTGATAGCTGTGCTACACCTGTAACATCACTAACCAAAATTACTCAGCCATGACCATTAACAGCAGAGAATGTGTCTATGTGCCTTTGAGAGTGCATAGTGAAGAACCTGAGCACATTGATTTGGCTATCTCAGCAGTGCCACTTAAGTTCTAATAGTCAAACTCCAATTGCTGGGCAGAGCAATTCCAGAAAAAAACCACCCTTTTCTGAGACAGCGGATGCTAAAAGGAAGTCTGAACTGGCACATGTTTTCATGCTTTGCCAAG
This sequence comes from Tympanuchus pallidicinctus, assembly GCF_026119805.1. NCBI lineage: Eukaryota > Metazoa > Chordata > Aves > Galliformes > Phasianidae > Tympanuchus > Tympanuchus pallidicinctus. The sequence goes on from NW_026294775.1 coordinate 186,697, forward strand.
GAGTCTTACAACTCAAGGCCAAAACATCATTTCTCCCTGGAATCTCTGATATGTGGCTGACAAGCACACAGTGAGTCCCACTGTTTCATGGGCCTCAGCAGAGTTTGTATATGGTTAGTTAAGTATATTAGTCAAGTGGCTAGAAGGAAAGAAGAGGGTGATAAAAGACTCCACTTGGAAAAGTCGTAAGACTAAAGTGACTGAATAAGTGACTGAATCCTTAAACAAGCTTGGTCAAATGGACACACAGATTCAGAATGCAGCTGTGATCCAAGCGTGTGAAGCATGGAGATATTTGGGCTACATTTTCTCCCAGCAGCAAGAAACTAAAAATACTATGACTGCTGAATGTGAAAAGATGACAAGGTCATAAGTAGACTTAACAAGGCTCAGCTTCTGGAGCATTTATAACTGCAAAGCTGATCAGTAGACAATAGTGTGTAGTCACAAGCAAAAGTTGTGTTTGGATTATGGTGATATTAATATTATAAAGCTGCAGTTGTGTCTCTATCTAAGCAAATCAGGATAATTCTGTGTAGCTGAGTTTACAAAAAATATCAGTAATTTATTTTAAGACACATGGCATACAGTGTAAGAAGTTTACTTTTTAAAACATAACTTTAGTCTGCTAGCTCCTCTGCACTATGGTATTATGTAATATACTAGCAAGGGATCAAAAGGAAATTGCAGACAAACACTTCTCAAAGGGGCACAGCAAAAGGACAAGAAGCAATGGCACAAACAGCAGCCTGAGAGATTGTGACTGGATAGAAGGGAAAAAATCTTCCTCATAAGAGCAATGCAGTGCTGGGAAAGTTACCTGGACAGGCCATGGGAGAGGGGGGAGAGGACAGATAACATTACCTTAAAATGGAAACACTGGTTTTTTTCCACTAGCTCAATAAGACTCACACTTTCTCGGAGTATAGGTGATTGGATCTGGTTGATTTGGAATCATTTAGAAGAGAGTCATGGGATAAAAGTCTCCTTAGCTATGTATGAAACAATGGAAAAGGGAGTCTGAGAGCTCAAGAAACCTCTCTGAAGTTTTAGTTCTACATTACTGACCAAATAAACAAAGGAAAAATACATTTTATATATGGTCCATTTTAGAGCACATGTATCGTGCTGCAAATGATGCTAAGAACTTTAGGGACAGGCAAAGGAAACTGATCACATTTAGACCGATCATGCTTTTGGTATGCAGGTTGCTACGTAGGTTGCTATGAAACAAACCTTATCAGTATCCACTTTACACTATCCTTATCTACATACTGATCAACAATTGAGTTATGTTGTATATAAACTTTACCTGAACAGTACTTCTGAGTAATTTGTTCCATGACTATTAAAGATTCATTTTTCTTTCCTAAATACTTTTGTTTCTGCACTTAACACAGTTACTTAACACAGCACTGTCAAGAGTAGGAAGGGGAAAGGTCAGTAATATAAGATCAGAAAAACTAAACTTTTTTTTATTTTAATTTATTGGGTTATAATAATCCCATTGAATATATCAGGAAACAGGAATATGCTATTTAACAGAATAGAAACATCATTTTCCATCAACACATTAAGTTTGTAGAGCCTATCTGTGTAGAATTCTAAAGGAATTTTCTACGTGGCAATAAAGCACAAAACCAATAGCGTAGCTCTTAAAAGGAAATTTCAGATCTTTGTATGCACAGGCTTTGTGTCTTTATGTTATGAAAAGTATCTTTAGATTTTAGAAGGGCCTTAAATTCCAAATCAAATCTGTACTTTTTCTTTTCAAATTAGAAGACAGAAACACTCATTGCATTCTGCAGCAAACTTGGGACTTATGAACAAGAAGTTAAAAGCAACTCAAATTTTCTGTCTGTGAAGTTACTGAGTGAAGCAGGGAACAACTCAAATCACTTATGAGCTGACACCATTAATATCACTTAAATTGAGTTACTAGACAATTGTAGTATTTAGTGGATGGAGAAGGGTTTAGAAATTGAGTTACCTTTTAAAAGCTCTAACTGTGGTTGTGATTGCATTAGCCCCAAAACATCTGTGTATCTTGTTTATATTTCTTTTTATGTGAATAAGTCATGTAGGATTATTAAATGAAGTAACCTCCTTCCTTATATCTATTTCTCAGCCTTCCTCGGAGCCATGACACAGCGGTCGTGAAGGCAGGTAAAGCAACTGTCTGTATTAAAACAACAGTTTCCATAATTCACAGGAATTTACTCATCAATGGCAAGCAATCATTGATGCAGATGTAGCTATGGTACCCAGAGAAAGACCTCATGTGCCTTCTCAGACACCAGCCCAGGTAAAAAGCATAATCAGCTCTTGGATGCATACTGTTTTCTCTGTCTCTCTTTCACTCTCTCTTCTTTTTTTGAATTGTCACTTGATACTAAAAGAATACTATAAAACACTGCATGCAGAAACTATAGGAAGGATCAGAAGTTGGAAACAGTGGAAGAGTGCCTCATGAGATTCAAATCAACAAAGTTGCTTTTAGTTCAATATTGCTATAGAACTATGTCTTGATTCTGGCCCATTCTGTAAGTAACAGAATGAGACACAGAAAGTGCTGATTTTTAAAGGATGAGGTTTTTTTCTTTTTGAATACATATAAAGATGCACACTGTGTCTGAAACTGCTAGGATCTGCTCCATCAGATCAACCTAGTCCAAAAATTAGATGCATTTTATGATATCTTCATGGAAAAAAAGCACTAGACTAACTTAATAAGAAAACTAGTGGCATTGAAATTGCAGTCACTGTCACTGAAGGAGACTGAATTACTCCTAAAACCTTACTGCTCTTCCTCTTTGATTTTCCAGTAATGATTTTCCCATATTATCAATTCATGATCATTTCCTACATTTGTAACAAAAGACCATTGGATTAAGTCAGTATTCAGGTAAATAAAATTACTTAAACCATAAAGAGAAATACATTTTCCACTACTTGGAAAAAATGAAATTCCTTCAGTACAGCATTTTGTCAAAATTCTGTATCACTGCAAATATTACAATGTCCCAGTAAGGGCAAATTGAAAATGCATAGCAGTCAGAATAAGATGATATTTTCATGCTTCCAGTATTCATTGGTAATTAGTTTATTTAACATCATATAACGAACAACTTTAGAACACATTCAGCTTACACTGATGATTAATAATGCTAATGATGCTCTGAATGCATGTAAACAAATGATAACTATTTTTATATTTTTGCAAAAGTGTTATGTCAGGAATATATATGAGTTTACTTGAATTAGATATCCAAAGGAAAAATCTGCCTTACACTGTCTATTCCTGCATTCACAGAGGTTGTTTGTACTCGTGTAACCTAGTCACACAAAGCACAGAGCATTCTCTCAGGATTTTACTCAGTTTCTAGGATGGTATCAGGCAAGTGGAGCCTGACAGCAAATCTTGATTTGAAGGCATCCAGAATCATCCCCTGATCATGCTCTCTGAAGGAAACCTTACATTCAGATTTGCAAGTTTAAATTTCCAATGAATATTCTCAATAATGAGCTCAATTATTTCTTCCATGAATTTATGAAAACAGATTCATAACTCACAGAAATGCCTCCTGAAAATAGGAGGCATTACTTTCAGAGCAGTCCTTGTGTATCAGCAGCTATGAAGTACACCAAGAAGTGGTACCTCAGGTCTATTGTACATATCAAGCAGTGAATCTTGTATTCTTGCAAATGTTCTTTTCATTACTGGAGTGCATAATTTCTGCTGTGCAGGTTTTATGTCCCTCAACAATTCTGAGGGGCACAAGTGAACCTTTGAATTATTCCTGCCCATACAAAGATGCTCAACTTCCTTCTGTCTTCCTAAAAAATCCATTGAAGTGTATTGAGCCCCTTTTATACACACATTCACCCAAATTAAAAACATAATTTTTTTTTTGGCGGATTGCATCCCATTTATTTATGTATTTCCAGACTCTAGGTCAACTTCTCTGTGTGGAACTTATTATCTACTTACAGCAGAAGGTGTATAAAAGATCTCCAAATGGAGAGGTGAATTACCAAACCTTAGAAAGGTGGATCTCCTAGAAAAAAACACATCCTTGCTTCTTCTCTGCTGGATACTTGGTACTTTTTCTTATGATCAGACTTAATGAGGCCTTGTACAAATAGAAAATGAATTCAGTGTAATCTGTATACTTTATTGTAACAAAGAAAACCAAACCAACACTTCCACAACAATTTTGAGTCTTGCTCACTAACACAATACAGTCGTAAAGCACAGTGGTGGTGGCTGTGTACAGTATGGAAGTGAAACAGGCCAGTTTGGGAGAGCTGTTTTGATTGTGTCCCCTCTCAGTTTCTATGCACCCCCAGGGTAGCATCAGAAGTTGAAAAGTCCTTAGGTCTGTACAAATACTGCTCTGTAACAACTAAAAACATTGGTATTATCACCAGTGTTTTCATTGTAAGTCCAAGTCACAGCACTGTACTGGTTATGATGAAGAAACTCAATTGTATCCAGCTGAAAGCATTACAAATGTGGGGCTCATTTCTCTGAAATCTGCTGTGCTGCTTAGGTTTTAATAATTTTTCTCTTCCATGACATTTCTAATATTTGAACATCCTGGCTATTACACTTAAGTAACTGCTAACTCTTGAATGATTCCACAGATTTAAGAAGAAAAAGAAAAAGAAAAAGAAAAAGAAAAAGAAAAAGAAAAAGAAAAAGAAAAAGAAAAAGAAAAAGAAAAAGAAAAAGAAAAAGGAAAAGGAAAAGGAAAAGGAAAAGGAAAAGGAAAAGGAAAAGGAAAAGGAAAAGGAAAAGAGAAAGAGAAAGAGAAAGAGAAAGAGAAAGAGAAAGAGAAAGAGAAAGAGAAAGAAAAAGAAAAAGAAAAAGAAAAAGAAAAAGAAAAAGAAAAAGAAAAAGAAAAAGAAAAAGAAAAAGAAAAAGAAGGCATTTAAGTGCAATACTTAATTAACCTCACTCTGAGTAAAGCGAGAAAGTGAGTTTGCAGCCTGTCCCTTGATTTCTTAGCATGACAGACACTGGATAATAACAAAGATGGTAACTGCACCTGAGTCAGGTTACAAAAAGTCATTTCATTATAACCTTCTGGACTAATGGTTTCTCCAAAACCTTCTTCAGGATTCAAAATTTCTGATGTTTGGGCTCTACCTGTAGATGGCACTGATGGAAAAAGAAACCACATTATTATTCTGTATTTAAAAAGAACGTTCAGGAAAATCAGACCATTAAGAAAAGCCATAATAAAACACAGCATATACTCCTTATCCCTCTAAAATTCTACCAAATTTGTAAAATATACTATGTCCATAATGCAAATGCTCTGTAAACCCTGCAGGAGCAAAATGCAGAAAACTTTATTTCCCTCCAAAGCTACTCCATGGTTTCTGTTTCACTGTCCTTATTTAAGCATTTCCATAAAAGTGCTTGAGCATTATAGTTAAATGCTTTTGTTTAAGCTTGACATTTTTGAAAGGTTAAAAAGGCTTAAAAGTGTCAGAAAATGAAATGTTTTGAGGGCATGGATGTCAAATGTTTTTTTTTCATGTAAATATTAACATTATGTTTAAAGATTTTTTATATTTAAAGCATGAAAATTCTGTTTTGCTTCAGTCTGGTAACTTTCTGTTACTTCTCAGAGATGTCAGAGGCCTTCAGAGTCTCTACGACATTGGTTTTTAGCTCAGGGTGATGGACGAATGCCTTTCAGAATTTCAAAGGCTATCAGAGTGCTCCATTCTTTTCCTGGGGGCTCTGGAACGCTGTGAGTACTTCTTACAATGGTGAAAGTACAACAGGGTTGAATTCTGAGCTATGAATGGTCTTTTGAGTATGCTGCTGATTGATGCAGGTCCTCACAGTGCTTTCAAGGAACATTTAAGATAATGAATGACCAAGCTCTCCTCACAGGTGTCAAAATGCACCTGAGTGCAGCTCTGTGCTGTTATATGCAAACCACTAACATAATAGCGTGTAAGTGACTTACTATGAGGCTCAGCGGTCTGATGAATGCTTCTCTGGAGGTTTCAAAACACAGAGTAGTCCCAAGACTTTCTCCACTATTATTCTGGAATTTTAAGTCAGTGAGTGCTGACAAGGTGAATCTGAACATTTTTCTGATGGTGAAAGCACCAGTAACTCTGTGTTCTCCTGCTGAATGTGATCCTGTGCAATGTGGATCCTCACAGTATCTTTAAGTAGTGCACATGGGAATTAACAAATGTTCCTCAGAAGTGTTAAAGGGTTTCTGAGCACATTTCTGAGTTTCTGTGGCCTGTTTTTAAACTTGATGGGAGATCTTATGAAGGTGAACTGACCCTAGTGGGAAAACTGCTGACAGAAAATATTGCTAAAATGCCTGCTAAAACACTAACAAATGAAAATGCTTCAAATCTGAGAAGTGCTAGCCTGGGAACCAGGAGCATCCTTCAGAAACACAGCTGGACTCTTGAGTTGCAGGAAAGTACTTAGTAACTGGTGACATCCTGAAGATATCAGTGATAAGATCAAAAATTAGTAACTATAACAGAAACTCATCACCTAAAGAGAAAATTGTCTAGGAATACTGAAGTTTTGCCTAAGAGATTAAGGAAGCATATAAGCTTTATTTTCATCTGCCTGATTGCAACTTCCGTGGCACATTGTGAAATTGTTCATTATTAATTTGGTTCCACACCTGGGCTCTCTTTTTGGATTCTGTCTCTTCTGAGATTTTTTTTCTTAATTAGGCTCTTTGAGGTCTTTTTGACTGTATTACACACCTGTTAGAGGCAATTGGTAGTGATAATTTTATTAAATAAATATATATATGTATATGCATGTGTGTGTGTGCGTAATCAGTCATAATTAGTCTTTATATGTACAAATTATCAACGTTCTGTGCTGTCTGTGCTTCATCCATAACGCCATCATTAATCTATGAGGCTACTTGTGTGCACTGCTTCTGATTGGGGATAGAGGAAGTTCACAATAGCAATCACTGTTGATAACATAGCAGTGTTTTAGTTGCTGTTAAGAGAAGACTGGCTATGTGCAAGAAGATGGGAGGTGACACTGCCAGGACAGCTTAACCAAAATGACCGAAGGGATGTTCCAAAGTGTATGGCATTATTTCTTGCAATGAAACTGTTGGGAAGAAGGAGTGGGATGTTTGGATTTAACAAGTGTTTAAGAGAAGTGTTTAACTTCTCAAGTGACTGTTATGCATAATGAAGCCCTGCTTTCCTGGAAATGGCTAAACATCTGCCTGCTAGTGAATTAATTCCTCATTTTGCTTTGCTTACATGGATAGCTTTAGTTTCTGTATAGATCTATCTTTTTTTCATATGTGTTATAACTTTTGCCCTTCCAGTACTTTCTTCCATCCTTGTGGGAGGGGAATGAGCTGGTGACTGTGGTGCTGAGCTGCCTACAGGGGTTAAACCACAACAATCCTTTCGGCATGAAGTATGGATCTTGAAGTGTTTGAGTTAGTGACAGATTTGATTGGAACATGCTAAACCAAGTGTACAACTTACAACTCTTTAGTTTCTAATTGACAGGCTCATGAGCATGACATAAGGCTCGTTTGTTGTATGGTATATTACAGCCTATTGCTTATTAGTGAATATGTTTTGTTTTTATTGTTTGCTATACACCTTATTATCTTAATTTTCTGTGCCTGGGAACATTCTAATTAAAGCAATGGCTATGCATCCTGACTAGGAGATGGCTATGGCATTGCTACTCTTCCTTGCTGCTATACTGGATGGGCTGGAACTCCAGTGTGAACTTGAGACAAAGGGATTGTGGCTGAGCCCATGTGGGAGCACGTACATCCCAAAGTGTCTGTAGCAGGTACAGTTTGCATTATCTACAGTCACAGATAAGGCTGTGCTGGAACAGTAAGAAATGTCTACGACCATGAGTAAGTCCACATATTAGGAGGTATATCTCTGAAAGGACTGAGACTCATGGAAAATGCCAAGACAGATCATGTACACCTTGAAACAACTGTGGCTAAATCCATGCTACATGTGGATACCCCTGAAGAAACTGTAGCTCATAAGTAAGTCCATGCCAAAGCAAGTATACTTCAAGGAGTCTGTGGCCGTGGATAAGTCCATTACAGAGTAGGTAGACTTTTGAAAGGACTGTGGCTCATGGATAAGCCTATGTCAAAACAGGTGCAGATCTACGGGGTTATGGCTTGTGGACAAACCCACAAAGAGCAGGAGAATGGGAAGAATTTCATCACAGTGTTAAACGCTATGGCCTGTTCCAAAGGGATAATGTGTGGAGGTTGCAGTAGGTATACATTTAAATTGTTGTAACTCATTATTTGAGTTGTGTGTTATATGAAATACTAGTGCAGGAACCACTCAAACCAACGGAGGAGAAACCATGCAAGTGCAACATTGGCCTAACCTGAACCAGCTTTGGAGTTGAGTAACTCCAGGCAATACTCTCTTGTCCTGAATGATCAGGAAGAAACAGAACACAAGTTATGGAATAAATGAACTTAGTAGACACTTTATGGACATTTTACAAATGTAGCCCATAACCTAAAAGAATGACATCTGCTTTTATACCAAAAGATAGGGAGTGCGTGGAGTGTGGTTAATGAGGATATGTTGAATAGCGTGGAACCTGAGCATGGTTTAAATATTATAGAATATTGTACTGGTTTGTATTGGTATATTGTACTGGTTTTGTCTGGGATAGAGTTAATTTTCTTCTTTAGTGGCTAGTATGGATTTAGGATTAGAATTATGTTGATAACACACTGATGTTTTTGTTGTTGCTGATCAGTGCTCCTACGAAGTCAAGGACTTTTCAGCTTCTCAGGTTGCCCTGCCAGCAAAGAACCTGGGATGGGGCAGGGGAGTTGATGGGAAGGGAGAGGGCGCAATGAGAAGTGGCAAGGGGAGAACCAAGACAGCTAGCCTGTCTAGCCAAAGTGATGTTCTGTATCATATGATGTGTTGCTGAACAATAAAAATGGAGGGAGTCAGCTGGGGAGGGTCTGCAGTCTGCTTTTGCTGAGGGACTGACTGGTCATTTGTTGGTGAACAGTGAGCAAATTACTTGTTTCATATGATAAGAGTTTTTTTATGCCTTATTATATTGTCCTTATCTCAGTCCATGAGTTTTACTTATTTTTCCTGATACCCTCCCCCATTCAGCTCCTAAGAAGAATGATCAAAAGGCTATGTGGCGTTTAGCTTCCTGCTAGGTTAAACCTAGACTGTAAACCTGTAGACTAGAGAAAATAGCAGTGAGACCTTATGTTCATAAATGTAGCAGAGTAGTGTCCTTTTATAGTATGTTGGGATGAAGAGCTTTTATCAGTCAGATTGCACAGGGCCAGGAGATAAGGGAGCTACATTCAGTGCAGTAGAATAGGCATCAAAGGAGTGTGTATAATAAGAAAATTTTACTGTGATGCTGTGTACTGATATGAGCAATGACTCGATGTTATTGTGGAGTATGAAGTACATGAAGTGTATTTTACTGAGTAGCCTGCTGAATGAGACGTTTCCTCTGGTAGCCTAGTGAAGTGAGGTATTGAGCTGCATTTTACATGGGAGAAGAAAATGTATATGGGAATACTGTAATAATGGATAGCGTCATGGTTCCGGCCCAGTTGAGCCTGATTCCATGACTAATGCTGAAGGCGAGACCTCTAGGGAGCACACACTGCAGAAATGAGCAGAAAAAGGGGGAGCAGTCTCATGGCTTTTGTCTTTCCCCCTGAACTGAAAATGGAAGTGTAATAATGAAGTCTTCTGGAAGATGTAGTTCATTCTTTCTCCTCTGAGAGCAGCTGCTGGGAACTATCAACAAGCCATGGAACTGCGGTATTACCTCTTTAACTCCCAGTGTGCTACATGATGTTACAATGTGGAATATCAATAATAAAAAATCATAAAACCATGACAGATAGGCAGCAGAACCTGCTGAAGAGAAAATGGCAAGGTCCTTTACTGTTACAGGTTCATACTCAGAGAAATGAGGGTAAGGATTCAGAAAGAATTCCACTGTCAGGAAATAAATCAGTCTTTTGTATAACTGGAACCAGCTGTGCAGGGAGCAGCTTTTCAGAGAAACACTTAAGTGCCAAGGGGGTTGGAGCTGGAATAAGCTGCAGTGCCTGAGTCAGGACTACATCTCAGTCTGAATTAGTTACAATGGGACTACTAGGACCAAATGAGGGCTTATTCTCATTCATTCACCACTGAGAAAGCTGCTTCAGACTGAATACACTGTAAGCATTTTGCGGAAGGGAGATATCAACAAAGCAGAGTGACAGGAGCAAGTGTAAGCTAATACCTTTTCCTCATTAGCCTTGAAGTTGGGAGTACACTCCAAGCCAGGAAAGGAAAATCAATGATACTCCTGCTGAGCTGAAGATCACTAGAGCCCATCTCTATTGCATTGAGTCTTTTATTGGTGTGACAGTCAACTGTCACAACACCGCAAAAACAAGTCTGTGCTTAGCATAAGGCTGTTCCAAGCCTAAGGCTAAAGTGAGGTGGACAAGTGTCTGGCTATACCCTCTGATGGCATTTCTAGTTGAAAACACCAAAGCAGAGTAAAGCATGGCAGAATAAAAGATCCCCCATCCCTGTCTGTTAACTGAGGTGAAGAGTGTGGCTTATTTCTCCAGCTACTTTGTTCCTGGACCACATCTGCCTGGCCTCTGGGACCAAACCCAGTGTCCAGGGATCCAGGGTCTCTGCCTAGGCTAGAGGATGCAGCTGCTGCTTTCTCCTTTGCGGGTTCAACTGGTAGCAAAGCTGAGCACATATCTCAGGGAAACACAGACATGCGCAGGGACAAGACAGTGATGCAACAGGTCACAAAGTCTGCACCAGTCAAGGACTGCCTTCAGCAGAATTCACATAAAACATAGACAGATAGCCAAGACCCCTTCTTCTTCTCTGGCTTGTAAATACAGGTGTTCACCAGTGCGGGCACATATACAAACTGAAAAATGGTAGAAGTGATTAAAAAAAAAAAATTGAGAACCTTCAGGCACATCTGCCTGGGTCAGCCCCTCTGTCTGTCCAGTACTGGCACCAATTTTCAATCACACACACACAGTTCTCACTGGCAGCCAACATGTAGTCTTTGCAGCATGTGCACACACATGCACACACACAAGAGAGAGACAGAGTGTTCATACTACAGAAGGAGTTAGAAAAGATTACATTATAAAAATAAAATAGGACAGACTATGATGATCATTGCAGGGCTTGGCCAAACAATCATACTGGTTGGCTGCATTTCACATGCAACACTGCTTTTCTACACTCTTCCAGCCTGAGAGCACTGTGTTTCACAGTCTTATCATTTAGGATGTTTACCCTTCCTAGAAATGGCTCCTGTACCTTGTTAGCTCACCAGTTAGTGTGACTGGGAGGTTTGTTTTTTGTGATTGCTTTTCACTTTAGAAGTACTCCATCAGGTGAAAGCATTCCTACATTTACATCTGCTCAGAAATTAGGGTGAATGACCAGATTTGGTTTCCATAACATCCTCCCTTTATTATCTCTTATGCCTCAGAAAAAGACCCGTGTCCAGATACACTTAAAAGAACATTCTTCTACATACCCTTACGCTGTCCACTCCTCTGGCATGCATGAAATGCATAGATTAGAACAGGGGGAATCATAGAATGTATCATAGAATCATAGAGTGGCCTGGGTTGAAAAGGACCACAGTGATCATCTAAACTTGCTGAGGGTGCACTTGATGCCATCATCTATGTCATTGATGAAGATGTTGAAGAGCCAAGTCCCAAGACCAACCTCTGTGGGACTCTGCTTGTGACTGGCCTCCAACCAGACATAGAACTGTTGATCACAAGCCTTTGGCTGCATCCAGCCAACCAATTCTTAATCTACTGAAGAGTCTATGCTTCAAATGCATACCTCTCCAATTTAGAGAGAAGGATGTGGCAAGGGACCATGTCAAAGGCTTAGTAGAAGTCCAGGAAGAGACTGCTAGTACTTTAGGAACTGCTCTGATCCAGATATCTGAGCAATGCAGCAGTCTGGGACAAGCCTGGCTGTAAGAAGAGAAGATATTGGTGACTCTGGAGATTGATGGATGTCTGAAAAAGTCTCAAACGCAAGAAAAAAAGTCCAAGACACAGTGATGTAAGATTCAGGTTTATTTGCATTGCACCAGGAAAAGGACATAGGATCTTTGCATTTCTAAGCGAAATTCTTCATCATCAGGGTAGATTTAGGATTATAGATTGAAATCAGATGGAAAATATTCAGGAGTCCTATAATTCAAGGAAGAGGATTAAAAAAATCAGTAATGTTCAAAGATTTTCTTTCTCCCTAACCCTCTCTTGTCTTAGGCTGCAGAGATAGTCAAGGCCAAGGGCTGTTTCCCTGGGCTGGAAGGAATTCTGTTTTTCTACACTCCTCCAAAGCCTGGAAAAAGGGCAATTTCCTTCCAACTCCCTTTGTGATAAAGTTCAATTTAATCTAATTTTTTTTTTTTTTACTTACGTAGATGACTGGTGTCTCAAAGCTGTTCTGTAAGGGAAAAAGAGTTGTGTCAGTGCTGAAAATACTGTGTGCAGCTAGGACTTTCATTTTAATTGAGTAGTCCAGCTGCAGCATGATGGCTCCTTCATTCCACAAAATCATGAATGAGCTCAGGAAGATGATCCCCTTTACAAAGCCTTGGAGTACCTTGCAGTCATGATGCATTACAGTGTAACGTGGATGTATAAAGGCAAGCTTATGCGGCCAACCAATAGATATTTACTTTCTTTTCTGCACTGAGCAGTGCAGACAACTGATTCTGGGAAAGTCTGAGACTAAATGGTAGAGAAGAACTCATCAAAATAAAAAATCTAGCAGAAACCATGGAAATAATGGACATATTATACTAGTTCAGTTGATACTGTTCCCTGCTTCAAACTCCATTTTTTTCCCTTCAAAGACACACCATCTTGTTTAACAATGATAGCAGTTTCCTGCAATCTTAAATGAAAGAAATTGGACACACTCACCCTATGGTGACTGAAATTCTGGCCAACCGGCTTGATTCCCTTCAAATCCAATACCGTTCTGCAAGAAAAGCACAGCTTTAGTGGGGCTGCCCAGGAGTTCCTGGTGCTCTTTATCCCATGTAGTGCAAAGCAGAGACAACCCAGGAGCTGTTTGTGTGGGGTGGTAAGGAGAGAAGGGCTGCTTGAGTGTGGAAATACTCACCCCTAGGGTACCCTGGGGATTCTGAAAGTTGAGAGAACAGAGTGTTATGAGAATCCTACTTTGCTACCACCATGTCTACCCCCTTCCCACATTGTCCAGAACCCTTAGGCTGGGGCAGAGAAAGGAGTTCAGGCTATGACCAGAGTTACATCTGTGTGGAGGCACTTAGGGGAAGAAGGATTTAGACCCTGCGGACAAGAGTTGGACCAACGCAGATGTTCCCAAAGTCCACTCAGTGCTTTCCCAAACCTAGTCCAGTCTGAGGCAGCAGACAGACCTTAGGCCAGGGCTGACTGCTCAGGGTTGGGATGTTCATGGTTTTCTTCCCCCATACCTGACCTTAAGAGCACAGGGAAAGGGCAACTGTCTGTTAGTTCCTTTTGCAATGGAAGTTGTGATCTGTTGCAATACTCACATAGACGGCAGGGGGTATGAGGCCAACCTACAGTAGAGAAGGTGAAGAGAGAAAAAGAAAGAGATATTCGTGAGTGCTAGAGATTTTGTGAGGGCAGATGAGGTGGGGAAGGCTCAACTGAAAGTACAGACTAGTTCTAAAGTGAGCAACTAGTCAGGCCCAAGTCCTGGTAGTCATGGCCCTCTCCAGATATAGAGTATCTACCCTGAGATTTGAACTGGGCTTTATGCAGTAACTCTCCACTGCAATATGTGGGATGCAGTAGCAAGAGTAGAGCTGTTTTCCTTTCTTATTTATACTGAGATGGACAAAAAAGAGCACAGAACAAGTGTGGGTTCCAAGGATAAGGAGATGACACCATAAAATTCTGATACCTTCAAAACTACATTCCCATACTCATGTGTCAGTGCTACATAATATTCCCCATCTTCCAGTACACAAACCGTGCACCTGAGACATAATAATTTGTGTTCCTCTTTCACCGCAATTCTTCCCATCTCTTCATTCTCCTTTTTCAGTGATCTCAAAGTGCTCTGCTTTGGGCAGTTGTATAGTTGTGTCCTTATCTTCATGTATTTCTGAATTTGCAGTATCTTACAGTACTCTTCCTTCCTCTTTCCTCATGTCCCATTGTTTTGGAGTTTGTCCCACATCTCACAACCTCACAATTCCTGCTATGCTTTCAGTGTTCCAGGCTTTGTCTCAGACAATTGCCTCCTCCATTCTACACTAAGACCAACTTCCAAGGATCTTCCAGGACCTCCAGGATCAGACATATTTTGCTGAAGTCTGAAACACCCACTGCATGAATTCTGTACAAAAGAGTGCACTTCAGTTCTCCCAGCTCCTATCACCTCCCACTTCCCTGCATTTTCAGAACGAGCAAAGTGAAGGGGCAGAAGTCAATGCTCCTCTCCCACACTAAAAGCAGACTGCAGATAGCACTGAGGAAAACTTCCTGGAAGGATTCTGTAAAGGGCATTATGGCAACTAGAACAAGTTGGAATGGCTTGGAAATCCCACTGTGCGGAAAAAACTACTCTTTTCTTGAGAAGTAGCATAGTACTGGTGACACCAGAGCAAGAAGAAAGAATGAATCCACATTTAGTGAGGCTTTTGACAATGACAAATGTCCAAGAAGTTAAGGGCCAATCTTTACTCCGCACAGAGAAGAGAATGGATATTCTGTGGGCTTCTTTCCCCAGACTCATCCTCAGTTACCCCAGAGAGTGCCTCAGTTCTTACCCCATTATCATTGAAGGTCTGACCAGCAATCCCGCCAAGGCCGCCACCGTTCTGCAAGAAAAACACAGCTTTAGTGGTGCCTTACCAGGATCTCCTGATGCTCTTTATCCCACACAGGGCAAAGCAGAGACAATCCAGGAGATGTTTGTGTGGGGTGGGTAAGGAGAGAAGGGCTGCTTGAGTGTGGGAGTACTCACCCCTAGGGTACCTTGAGGTTCCTGAGAAGTTGAGAGAACAGGGTGTTATGAGAATCCTACTTTGCTACCACCTTTGTTCATTTCCTACCACTCCCAGCTTGCCCAGAACCCTAGGATTAGGGCAAAGGAAGGATCTCGGCCATGTGGGGAGTTATGTCTGGGTGAAGACACTTGGGGGAAGAAGGTGTGTAGATCCTTCCTCCATATCCAAACTTGGGGGCACAGGGAAAGTTCAACTGCATGTTAGTTCCAGTTGCAATGGAAGCTGTGGTCTGTTGCAATACTCACATAGCCGACAGGGGGGATGAAGCCATTCTAGAAGCAGAGAAAATGGAGAGAGAGAAAGAGAGAGAGAGGAGAGAGATTTGTGAATGCTTACGCATTTTTATGAGCATCACCTAGGACTATGATGTTGTGTACTTCTGGAATCCATCTTCTTCCCAAGCTTGTCTGGCTTTATCAGCCTGGCTTTCAGAGAAAGGTTCTGCCCCCTTCTCTGTGGTTTGACTCATATCCCCGCACACTCACCCCATTGTTGAAGCCGCCTTCTCCAACTTGGGTCCAGTCCTGAAAGGAATACACAGAGTCTATAGCTGTAGTCTTGTCATGACTAGAGCCAGGAACAATCAGGACCAGATGGACAGCATGAGGAATAAGGTCCCCGGAGTGCTCCAAGTTCTAAGACCTACTACAGTTGTAGAACAGCTGGATGTTCTTAGTCCCTTGACCACCTCCTCCCCATCACGGTCCTTTTACAATCCTACTAACAGTTTCCATATACCTTGAATTACCCAGCCCCTCCCATTTTTCCTACCAGGGGAAGTGCGTTTGTGCCTCCGAGCACTAGGAGACAAACAGCCAGGACCGCAACACAGATCTGTCCCTTCATGGCTTCTTTCTTCCAACAGAGTACTCAGTACTTCAGGCTGGAGCAATGCACAATGCTGAGCCTGGGGCTAGATTTATAGGGCACAGCCAGATCTTGCCACATCAGCCTTGACTGAGCCAGCCCTGATATCCTGACCAAGCCCATGTTTTTCCTGCTGTCATGTGCCCCTACCTTGGCTTATCACTACCTCCTAATCTCCCTCCACCACTCCTTTTTTTGGACAATACCTTTGTTTTGATCTTTCAAGGGGGATGTCAACCGTTTCACAACCAAACTCCATCTTAGATCTACCTTTGATATTAGATCAGTATGTTTGAGCTCTGGGACAGAGCAGTTTGGAATTTTTCCACAGATGAGGAAACATCCCAATTCCTGGCCCCAGCTCTTATCCCACAACTGCCTGATTCCAGTGACAAATGATTTGTTCCTCTGGGTGGTGATATCTTGTCACTCCGTGGGATATCCACAGCCCTCCTGTAATGCTGTGTTCTGACTGTTTGGTTTTAGTAAGTCTCCCAAACTCAAGATGAACCTACATATTCAGATTTAGCTCTGTCCTTCTCCATGTCTGGGAGATATCTCCTTTGTGCCACGTTTCCCTAGGTGCTTTGCTTTAGGAGGAGGCCAGAGAATGACTTTCCAACAACCTTGGTTGTTTTGGCAAAGATCGTTACCAGCTCTGACTTTCATCAATTTTCAGACATAATGAACCTGACAGTGGTTTTGGCAATGACTTTGAGCATGGCCTCCTCCTGGCCAGTACTGGCAAATAGGACAAAAGTATCTCCAATAAATATTTGCCAGTGTTATCAAACAAGGTGCCTATTCAGAGAGAAAGCTGCACCCAGAATGGCCCAGGGGCCTCATGGTAATTTCACAGTAATAGGAGTGTTTCTGCAGTGGGCACCCTGGAGTTGGAGGTTTGAAACTTTCCATCCCCTCATCACAACAGATTGGGCAAAGCTGAGACCAGTGTTCCAGGAGGCAGCTCAGGAGAGGACTGAGGCTTGCTGGGACAACACACTACTACCTTCAATCGGAATGGTGCCTTTTGTCAATAAACTAAACTACCATCCCTGGGGCTCTGATAGTCAGAATAGAGCTGTCACAGCCAAGAAGGGAATAATCTTCCACTCTGCTTCACACTAGGAGCATCAGAGATCATGGAGATGGTGTGAGCTGGAACACAAGGCAGGTGCAGAGAAGTTGAGGGTTCTGGGTTTGTGCAGCCAGGAAGCAAGCATCGGTTGCAGTCTCTCTTTCCTCAGATAGAGCTGAGAAGGGGTTGGACACAGACTTGGAGGTATGCAACAAAGGACTGAAAGTTGATAGGCATAAGCTGGATTGGGAGTTATCCTACTAGGGCAGAGAGACAAATCATTTGCCAGAGACGTGAGGCAGCCCTGGGCAGAGTAAGTGAGAGATTGGTTTGTACCTGGGAACATTTTCCAAACTGCCCTCACCCTGTCCGTGTGAGATCTGTCCTGATGCTGCTTGAACTCCAGCAAGTTCAGTTCCAAGGCAATTTCTCTGGGGAGACTGTTCCAGGGCCTGACTACCCTTTGGTGAAGAATGTCTTCTTAACAGCCAACTTGACCATTCTCTAACACAGTTCCATGCTGTTCTCTCAAGTGTTTTCACTGCAACCAGGGAGAGGAGATCACATTGCCCTTGTGAGAAAGCCATTCGCCACAATGAGGTCTCCCCTCTGTGTTCTTCCTCTGGGCTAAACAAACCACAGGGACTTCAGCCACTCCCAATACATCTAAACAAACCAAAGGACTTCAGCCACTCCCAATACATCTTCCCCTCTAGACTTTTCATCATTTGGACTTCCTTTGGACACTGTTTAATAATTTAATGTCCTTTTTGTACTGTGGCACCCAATCTACACCAGTGTGGAGTGTACAGCAGGACAATTACTTCCCTTGATGAGTTAGCAATGCCATACTTGATGCACTCTGGGATATGGTTGGATTGGGAGCCAGTATAGCTGTATTCTCACCTCAGCTTGGAGAAGAAAATAGGAAGCCAGACATTCATGGAAGTATGACTTTATCTGCTGGCCAAAACCTACAAGCCCATACAGATGGAATCCAAATTTGGCTATATCCATACCCACTCTGTCATTCACAAGGGTTCCCACGTTCTTTTACCACTCTAAGAGATGTGTTCTTGGATGACTGTAGGAGGAGGATGAAAAAGAGGAAGAACAAATACAGGGCCCAGAGTTTCACCTCCATGATTAATGCAGTGCAGGGCTGATGGGAACCAGAACTTTGTACAGATGGTCAAACTGAATCCCTCCTCTTCACCAACAGGGAACAGTTTGACCCTTGTCTAATGTGTTGGGCACTTGACATAGGCTCAGAGTGCATCATAGATGCGAGCAGAGAGGTTTGTGCCTGGAGAGGGAGAAGGGATAGAGACTGCGTTATTATGTGTGTAAGAAATTATGTGCTTGTTTATATGCAGGCAGTGTAGCATGCACAACAGGTGAATAGGTGTGCAATCATTTATGTGTTACCTCAAAAGAATGTGCATGCACAGGAAGTATGTTTAATGTTTATTGTGTGTATGCATGAGATGAGTGTATATGCACTTGAGAAAATATGTATGAGTATGTGTCTATTCACCACGATGAGTAAACAATGGTGTGTATGTGCTATGATGTATGTGCATACATACACTGCATATATGCGTGCATGTGTGTGTGCATACTCATGCGTGTGCATTTGACCAAACATCAGAGAGTAATTACAGCACTGCTCACAGAGAGCAGCTCCCAGAAGCAGCCAGTAGGTACAGAAGTTTGGGCAACAGTCTTTGTCTCTCCTTTTTGATATTTGAGAACATTCTGGATTGAGGTAAAAGAGCCCCAGAGAACAGCAGGCAGTCCTCTGATAAACTCGATGATGCTTGCTCTTGTTAGGCAAAAACAAAAGTAATGGGAGCAAGTAGTGTCTGGGCCCAAGGAAGTTGTGGATGCCTCTAGCAAGATCAATGATCTTCTAATGAATATGCTTGACCTCGGGTGCTGAGAGCATGATATTCTGTGGTATGGAATATACCTTTGATCAGTTTGGGTCAAACATACTGTTTGTGTTCCTTCCCAGCTTCTTTTGCTCCCCAGCCTCCTCAGTAGTAGAGCAGTGTGAGAAGCTGAGAAGTCTTTAGCTTAGTATAAGCTTAGTATAAGCACTGCTCTGATACAACTAAAATGTTGATGCATTATAAATATTATTTTTCTACTAAATCCAAAAGAAGGCACCATACCAGCCACTATGGAGAAAATGAATTCTATTTCAGCTGAACCCAGGACCATATTCACCTC
Source organism: Tympanuchus pallidicinctus (assembly GCF_026119805.1). Classification (NCBI taxonomy): domain Eukaryota; kingdom Metazoa; phylum Chordata; class Aves; order Galliformes; family Phasianidae; genus Tympanuchus; species Tympanuchus pallidicinctus. Next base: position 205,995 of record NW_026294775.1, read on the forward strand.
TTATTCTATATTTTCCATCATACTGGAAAATACGTACACTTTCCAGTCTGTACACATTAAACATCATCATCCTTCTTATCCTCTGAAAAACAGGTACGATTCCCCTACTCTGTGAGCCCTCCCTTTAAATTGTCTCTTTAAAACATCTGTTGAGCTCATTTTAGTACATGACTTTGGGTTCCATCTGTCCTAACAGTCCTTCAGGGCTGGAGAGTTTGTGTGTGGTGTTAGATTGTTGTATGCTGAAACCGGTTCTGGCTCTCTCACATCTGCAGTCATCAAGTTATATCACCACTGTCCATTTCTTGGTTCCATCAAAATTCATTCTTCATCAGTCTTGGTGACTCTTAATGGTACTACTGGTGATATGACATATATCAATCATAGTATCAATGACATACAGTATTATATAGCAATGAACACGATACAAGTCAAATTATTGGCAATTCTCACCCAATATTGAATTCCCTTGAGATACATACTGGACTTCCTCATTCCAAATGCACACAGGCTCCTGATCACAACCAGTCTCACAAACGGCTTTGTTTTTACTCAAGGCAGGAATAATTCTGACTGTCTTGCCCAGAATAGTTTTTAGGTGCACTACAGAGACTTTATTCCCTTCTACAGTATGTAATAATTTTGACTGAGCAGAGCCAGCTCGACTGACAGATCTGCTAGTATCGAGTAACCACCTGTCTTTTGGTAGACATGTATATCTGAATGTCCCAGCACCCAGTGCTCTCAGTGAGAGAGAGAGGCTTTACCCACTTGGCTTGCTTGATTGCTTCGCATGTTTCACATTCATAGATTATCTGTGCAATAGTGCCCATTATCAAGTCCACCCCTTGGTCATGAGCCCATTTATATATTGCACCTCTTTCTTGGTGGCCTGAGATATCATAAATCCACCAAGCTATAAATAATTCAGTTTTACATTGCCAGTCCAAATCCAATTAAGGCCACTCAATCCTCATATACTGATCCACTTGCTTTTTAAAAAGTCTTTTGTTTTCTTCTCTTTTCTTTTCTTTTCTTTTCTTTTCTTTTCTTTTCTTTTCTTTTCTTTTCTTTTCTTTTCTTTTCTTTTCTTTTCTTTTCTTTTCTTTTCTTTTCTTTTCTTTTCTTTTCTTTTCTTTTCTTTTCTTTTCTTTTCTTTTCTTTTCTTTTCTTTTCTTTTCTTTTCTTTTCTTTTCTTTTCTTTTCTTTTCTTTTCTTTTCTTTTCTTTTCTTTTCTTTTCTTTTCTTTTCTTTTCTTTTCTTTTCTTTTCTTTTCTTTTCTTTTCTTTTCTTTTCTTTTCTTTTCTTTTCTTTTCTTTTCTTTTCTTTTCTTTTCTTTTCTTTTCTTTTCTTTTCCAGTGGCCCAGCTCTATGGTATGTGAACATCTGTGTGACGTATTCTACAAACAAGTTTTCTACTTAGACGGCAACATCCTTCCACAGTGGCAACCCAGGTAAATTTTCCTCTGTGTTGCCAGCTGCTCCAGTTCCATTGCTGCAAAACCTCCACAGGGCATTTTTCACCATTCATAACTAGAAAGAACACTGGCCACTTTCCTTGCTCAGCAATATCTAAAGCCAGCTGGATGGCCATAATTTCTGCATATTGGCTTGATTCACCTCCTTTAGCAGTTCCTGAGAGTTGTCTTGCAGGGTTCCATACAGCAGCTTTTGATTTCTGATGCTTTCTCACAATATGACATGACCATCAGTGAACAGGACATATTGCTCCTCATTTTCTGGTAGCTTTTTTTTTACAATGGGACCTCTTCAGCATTTTTTACATTCTACTCTGGCGATATTCCTGGCCAGTCCATGATAAATTCCAAAATTCCTGAGCAACTGAGTTTCTTATTTGAGCTCTTTCTGTTATCACTGAGACCCTCTTAGAATCATAGAATCATAGAATCATAGAATCACAAGGTTGTAAGTGACCTACAAGATCATCTAGTCCAACCGTCTCCTCATCACCATTGCCACCACTAGCACTAACCCATATCACGCAGCACGTGGTCTAGACACCTCTTGAGCATGCCAGGGACGGCGACTCCATCACCTCTCTGGGCAGCCATTCCAGTGCCTGACCACTCTCTGAGAGAAAAGGTTCTTCCTTATGTCTTATTCCCCATAGCATCAGTTGCATGATGTGTAGAGAATGTATAGGCCAGCCTGGTAGTTGGAAGCTGTGCTTCAGTGGCAACTACTTAGAAAACAGCTCAAATCCTGTTATCTGTTGCCACTGTTTCTATATTTGTTTGGAGTATTGAGATCCTCAGATCCTCTATATCCTTGGGGTTAGGAGAGTCAAAGATAGTCTTGTCTGCAATAACCATGAAATTACTAGTAGAATTCAAAATCCTGAGTGCACAGAGGAGAGTGCATGACAAGCTCATAACCCTGCATTTCAGGAGAGCAGACTTTATTCTCTTCAAGGATCTACTTGGTGGAGTAAAGTGGGATAAGATCCTGGAGAGAAGAGGGACCCAAGAAAGCTGGTTAATATTTGAGGATTACATTCTCCAGGCTTCAGAAGCAGTGCATCCCAACAAAGAGGAAGGCAGTCAAAAATGCCAGGAGGCTTGCATGGATGAACTAGAAGTTCCAAACACAAACACAAACACAAACACAAACACAAAAAGATAGCCAGCAGAGGGTGAAAGCAAGGACAGGCAAACTGGGATGGATACAGAAACTGTGTCTGAGCAGCCAGGAATCAGATTAGAAAAGCTAAAACTCCAGTGGTTTCAAGCCTAAGGAGGGTAGATTTAGGTTAGATATAAGGAAAAAGTCTTTTGCAGTGAGGGTGGTGAGGCACTGGAACAGGTAACCCAAAGATGTGGTGGATGCACTGTCCCTGGAGACTTTCAAGGTGAGACTATCAGGCCCTGGGCAACATAATCAAGCTGTGCATGTCCCTGTTCATTGCAAGGGAGTTGGACTAGATGACTTTTAAAGGTCCCTCCCTTTAGAATCTCTAAGGATTCTATGATTCTATAATTCTATTATTCTAATGGAATTGCGTCTGGTAACAAGGTCTTCTACAAGCACATCAGTGACAAAAGGAAGACTGAGGAAAATGTGGGTTGGGAGACCTAGTTATGTAGGACATGCGGAAGGCTGAGACACTGAATGTCTTATTTTCTTCAGCCTTTACCAATAAGACTAACCTTCATTCAGGAATCCCATAAAGTGCTGGGACAATGGGATTATATATAGAAATTGAATGAGCAAATCAAGGAGAGAAAGAGACCCCAGGCTCAGAAAATTAGATAGATTTAGAAAGCCATTCTGGTTTGGAACAACGTAAAGGGTGGAATTATAGCAATTCATAAAAACTGCAGTATCAAATTGTAATGGGGTCAATCCCAGAAAGCACTCATCTCAAGCAATAAATCACATGAATTATTAATAAATAAGGATGAAGAAGAGACAAACATACATACCTAAAGCAAAATCCTGGGATTGAAACAAATTATGCTGGAGCAGCATAATTCCTTCTACACTAGGTGGTAGTAGTGTAATTCCACCAGCACTTGGAAAGGTGATGGAACAGCTGTTCTGTAAACCACTTGCAGGCATATGAAGGAGAAGAAAATCATCTGGAGTATCCAGTGCGTATTCACCACCGAGAAGTCATGTTTGATCAATCTGATAAGCTTCTATAAATTAAACAGTAGCCTGATTGCTGAGTGTGGATCAGTGACTATTATCTTCCTAACCTTCAGCTAGGTTTTTGACACTGTCCCTCATAAGATCCTCTTGAAGAAGCTGTTGAAGTATGGGTTGGCTGAGCAGAGTGAGGTAGATCAAAAACTGACTTCAGTCAGTTCAGATTAGAGAGTTGAGGTGATATAGGTTGATTTGTTTAGCAGCAGAGATTAGTACATTAGTATATAAGTTTAGCAAAAGGAATCCATGCATGATAGTTCTAAAACTTTCCATTTCAACTCTAGTGAGTGAACAGTCTTGTTTTCCTGAATGATTTTCCACTGGGTACATGATAGAATACTTTTATCTTTTGTCTCAACGATTTTGCCTCACAAGAAGTGCAGGAGGCATAATACAATACTTTCTTTTGCACCCAGTAGGTGCAAGGAATCTTCCTTGGATTCTACATACATTATTTTAAAAGTTGTTCTGGCCCAATAAGCAATGGAAAGTAACAAGTGGAATATCCCAGGGGTCGGTGCTGGGCACAGTGTTTATCATCTTCATTAACAATTTGGATGATGGTAACATTTACCCTCAGTAAACATTTACCCTCAGTAAATTCAGAGATGACACAAAATTGAGGGGAGTGGCTGATTCACCACTAGGCCATGCAGCCATCCATAGGGATCTCAACACACAGCAGAAGTGGGCTGACAAGAGCATCACGAAGTTCAACAAGGAGAAGAGCAGAGTCCTGCATCTGGGGAGGAACATGCCCAGACATCTTCTGAGTGAATCTCAGGAGGATCTTATCAACATTTAAAAATACCTGAAGCAAGGGTACAAAGAAGGCAAGGCTAGGCTCTTTTGAGTGGTATTCAATGACAGTACAAGAGGCAATGGGCACAAACTGGAACACAAGAGGTTCTCAGAATAGAATCACAGAATCACAGGCTGAGTTGGAAGGGACCTTACAGGTCATCTAGTTCCAACACTGTTGCCATGGGCAAGGATGACACCCACAGACTAGTCTTCCCAGGGCCCCATCCAACGTGGTCATGAACAGCTCTTGGCATGAATGTCATGGTAATAGTTTAATTTTTACTTTGCCCACCAGAGGGCACAAGGGCTTTCATTGAGGAGATTCACAAATGCCTGTCAGCCAGAGTCCCCTGGGACTTTCACTGGACAGATTCACAAACATTTTTTAAAAAACATGAAGTGACAGACATAACCAGTTCAGTATTGCCATTGATAAATGTACTAGCTGCTATAGCACTAATGTATGATATCAGTGCTAGCCAAAGTGACTTGAAGAAGTAATTGCACAACATTTTCTCTTAATATATGCCTATAAGCATAGCTGCTGTATTGTTATATAATATGAGTAACGCTTGCTTGCAGCATCATAGTAGCCTCTAGATGTTATGGATGGTATTTGTGAGGTAGCATGGTAAAAGGGAGGCACGTCGTAAGACTGTTCTTTAACATGGTACATGTTATCACAGTATAGTTAAGCTTGCTAATATTTGTTGATGGATACCCCTGTCCTGCCATTTGTTTAGATAACAGAAAGAGCTGTGCCTGTGAATCAAGGAGATAAGGAAGTCCTGCTGAGTTTTTGTATCAAGGTAATAAGATGTCCTGCTTGGAATTGTTCACTGAATATGTAACATTCTTCTGGGAAAATTTGTATTTGTAACAGGACTCTGAGAAACTGCTGCATATGTAGCATACCTCTTGGAAAACTTCTGCATATGTAACACCAGTAATATATATAAAGATCTTTTGTGTAATCTATACATGATAGGAGGATTACCTCCAAGCATCCAGTGTTACCAGTAAGAATATCTGCTTAACACTAATAAAATTGTTGCTATTAAGTCTCTTCATATTGATTTCTTTATTACAAAATACATGCTATCTCAGGTGTTCTTCACTAAGAGGTGAGGCACAATGCTTACCAAAGTTTCTTTATCATTTAGCATGTTCTTAGAGCAACAGTTCCCATTGTCAAGCATTGCCAGGGATTTTATGATTTCCTTTTGATCTGTTCCCATAAAATGGGCGAAGAAGGTTGTTTTGTCCAGAAGGAACAAGTACTAAGCAGTCCCATGTGTGTTGGTAACACTAGCCCTTCACAGATAAGTCCATGCTCCACTACTACTAACCCACACAGTGTGTTCCATAGAGAGTATCCTGAAGAAATTATATCACAGTAATTATACAGCCAAATGAGACCAAGTGTCATTTATTGAGATGGTAAAGTTAAAACAAATACAGCGAAAACGAAGGGCTTGAGCTATTGGGCTCAATCTCTGAATTTCACCAGTTCATCTGCTACCATGACAAATGTTATTACAGTTTTAATTAGAGTGGTTTGGGCTATCTGAATTGGAAATATTGAAGTTTGCATATTGGATATCAAGTTGTATGGAGTTGTCTGGTGATCTAATGATACCTTCACAATCAGTACACTAGTCGGTGATTTGCCTGTGATGCCAGTCACCGTGTTGTAATGATTGCCATGTTAAAATTTTGGTTTCCAAATTGTTATCAACAGTAATAATACAGTAACTCCAAACAGAACTATTAATCCTAAAGGACACTACAGATCACTGTAGGATAACCATCATCCCAGGTAGAGATCCTTGGCACTGTAAAGAATACAAAGTGAAGATATCAGTAAGAGGCTGGGAACTCAAGTCCAGCAGCCTTTTGATTCCTCCTGATCTCTTTGCCAGATAATGCAATGGGAGCTGTGTTTATCAAATCCCCACTCTGCATAGATAAGGTTGGACAGATGCACTGGGTCTAGATGTTGGAATAGCCTCAATTCTCTTATTAACAATCCTAACATGTTCCCATGTTGTTTGGTCTTTTCCCAAGGTTTTCTGTTTTTAAGTTAATCATATAAGATATGAGCAACAATAATAATAATAAAAAAAACCAAAACAGAAATAGTCTAGAATTCCCAGCAATTGCTGTAATTCTTTTTTCTTTTTTCTTTTTCTTTTTTTTTTTCTTTTTCTTTTTCTTTTTCTTTTTCTTTTTCTTTTTCTTTTTCTTTTTCTTTTTCTTTTTCTTTTTCTTTTTCTTTTTCTTTTTCTTTTTCTTTTTCTTTCTCTTTTTCTTTTCCTTTTCCTTTTTCTTTTTTTTTTTCTTTTTCTTTCTCTTTTTCTTTCTCTTTTTCTTTTTCTTTTTCTTTTTCTTTTTCTTTTCTTTTTCTTTTTCTTTTTCTCTTTCTCTTTCTCTTTCTCTTTCTCTTTCTCTTTCTCTTTCTCTTTTTCTTTTCCTTTCTCTTTTCCTTTCTCTTTCTCTTTTTCTTTCTCTTTTTCTTTCTCTTTTCTTCTATATGGTTTCTGCAATTCTATTCCTTCCAGGATGCCTGAGGAAGTTGAAGCAGCTCATTTTACCCAGTAGATCCCCAAAAACTCAACCTTTTGCCCAGGTTCCTAGTAGCTGGATGAAGGAATGTCTAATCTTAAAGCAATTAATTTTGCTCTGACACCTCACATCTAGTATCACCAAGGACATTAGTACATTCCCACTTACTTTTCTTTCCATGTTATCAGGCAGAGCTCCGAGGCATATATCCTGGCAACTTAAATGAGGAGGGAAAGGTGTAGGATTATTTGAAATTTTTCCTCATTTGGAATGCATGTGGATGTTCTTCTGAACAGAAACACCTGAAGGTGCTGTGGACAGTGTGTTTGTGTCCTGAATCTCCTGAGTATGTGAGCAGAGCAGTGGAGAGCTATTGCTGGTAAAGCACTATCCAACTACTTTCAAGATCCTAGTGGTGTTACCAACTGCATCCTAGCTGTGTCCTCCGTGCCCCTATTGGCCAAGCTTGGTCCTGCCAGAAAAGTAAATCACCTTGTCTGGGGTGATTCACAGGGCAGAAGGGGCAATGGCACAGATGGTCTCAGTCCTCATGCGCTTCTTGAATTTGTCAAAGTGTGCTTGTGAAACAGGACAGCCAAATCCCTTGCCCGAAGGCAACAACAGACCAAGACACTCAAGGCTTCACAGCTTAGCCACAGGTCTCAAGGGAGAATCCACCTCTGGAGGAATTTGGGCTGCTGCCTATCATCAAGGAAGGTTGAGGGAGCCATCCAGCTCCCTATCCCAAGCACATCCCTTCCCTCACACCTTTTGCTTTAGTCCATGCTCTTCATTCTTTCTTCCTCCTCATGACAGGGCACTGAGTATCCCTGCAATCTGCACAGGCATTTAACTCCTTTCTCATCTCTCTCATCAGTTCTGTTGGACTAGGACTTGGGGAGCATTGATCTGTCATATACCTCTCATTCCCATCACAGTGATCACTGCAGCAGCTTGGAGCAATTCCATCACGCAAAGGTGGCTGAAGCAGGCAAAGGCTAAGGTCTCTGAGTATCTCCTGCACCTGCAATTTTTCTTTGGAGGAAACAGAGCTGGAGACAACATTCAGGAAAGGGGATCCCGGCCTGCTTTATTTCTTATCCCTTCAGATCCTAGGTTGAAAGATACAGTGTGAAGAAGCTGGGACCCAATCTCATTCATTCTTCTTTGTAGTGAGCAGGAACATACCCAACTCTGCCACAGAGAGAAATATAAACTAGATGCAATGGGATTCACTGTTCCAGGCAGGAGAGCAGATAGAAGCTCTGAGCACTGTTTTGCTTTTCAGAAAAAAAGATGGAGGAGGGGCTGTTTTCGGTTACTTCTTGATCCTGCTTCTCACTGACATTAATTACTGCACTCACAGTACTCCATAGGAAAAAGGAGACCTCATACTGCTGCAGAAAACAAGAAAACAAAGAAAATTCTGCAAAACAAATGATAGTTTAGAAAGCCAGTGCCAGTTTATTACAGTGTTTAGTGCATGGTGATCTTTCCACACATAGTGTGCACAATCCAGAGCTGAATCACCCTCATTATATACATTTAACATACAAATTTTCCATGAAGTTCCCACCTATTCTGAGAACTGTCATGCATACTAAATCTAACATTGCACCTGTATCTGTCAATCAAGGAATTCTTGCAAGGGGTCTTTCAGTTTGCTCATGATATTGATGTTGAGCTAGATAGCTACATAGATTACTCTTCTGCACTTCCTTGTTTTGTAGATTGCTCCTTCGCACTGGGAGGTGGGGAGCCATATTGTTCTTAAAAATAAATATCTCCTTGAAAGCATCTCCTTAGAACTTCTTTCTTCCAACTTTCTTCTGAAGGGGAGCTCTCAGCATTCTATTGCTTAGCACATAATCAGACTCTTCATGAACCTCGACATATACATATTCCTGTATGTTCATTGTGTACCTCCCACTATTTCCCCTTCCGTCTTAGCAATGCCTATACTTTCCTGTGACTGTACACATCATCTCCTAGGGTCACCAGCCAGACAATACTTTCTTACATTTCATGCTTCCCATTGCTTTGTCTAGCCCTAGTGTGTCTCATCCTCCTTTAGTTCTTTCTTTTCACGTACTCTGGGCAGCTACAAAAGGCAGGACCTTGACAGGACAAGAATTTTTCACATGATTCTGTGCTGGTTCCTTGTGGCCATGGTGACCCCTATGAGTAAGGGAATTCAACACATTCCTGAGCATCTGCATAGATTCCATCACTGTTTGATCTGCATGCCCATTTTTCAAAGCTTCCTGTGTTAAGAGTAGATTTTGAAAGAGTTAAGTAGGAAGAACTGGATCTCTGCAATGCCTGCTTTTTTTTTTTTTTTTTTTCTTTTTTTTTTTTTCCCTGTGTGCATGTCTTCCAGATGTTTAGTTTAAGGACATAAACTGCCCAGGAATATTTCTTGCCTATCACAGGGATACTGAGAACTCAGCCAGTGTTCTGAAGATCTGTTCTGTCCTTTCCGTATTCCTTCTCATCTCCTCTCTAACAACCTACCATGCCTATATTGGGACAATATCTGCTCCAATAGATTTGCACAATTATCTTTATCCCAACATAAAGAGACAGAGGAGAGAGTTAGCTTTCTTTATTTGAATAAAGAGAGAATACACTAGGATCTCTCGAATCATGAGAGACACAACTGTTCTTTTATCCCTGTAACTTGATGGTAGTGAGTCCTTTTCCCTTTCCCCATTGTTTCAGGTACTCAGAGTTCTTGGTTCACCTGTCACACATTCATACCCATACCTGTCACACACACCTACCCCAGTAGGTATCCCCCTTCGTTTCCTTTGTTTATACTGGTTTGTTTAGCAATAGAGATCAATATATTAGTTTAAGGACCAATATATTAATTTAGCAAAAGAAATCAGTGAGTGCTAATTCTAAAATTTTCCATTTCAGCTCTGCTTAGTGTGTGAAAGGCCTTGTTTTCTGTTAATTCTGCTTCACAAGAAGCACTGGAGTCGTAATGGACTACTTATCTTTGCATTTCACCAAGTGCAAGCACATTTTCCTTGGATTTCATGTACATTGTTTCAGAAGTTGCTCATTATGGCCTAACAAGCAATGGAAGTTTGCCAAACTGGGGAAAAAAGCTAAAGGTCAGCCAAAAGTCTCAGTGATTATGCTGATGGTGGAAAAGTGAGGATAAAGTGGATGTAAGACCACCCTAAATCCAAACGTGCCCAGAGAGATATTAATGAGTTCTTGGAAAAGAATGAATATATATGCCAATGTACTGCATATATATGCCTTAACTGTTTATATGTAGAACCTGAACAAACAAGCATGCACTTGTTTGTCGTGTCACTTGGTACATATCATGAGGAATATAGGAATACTGCTTTCTAACACTGCATTGGAGTTAGAGAGATTTCTGCCTGGATTGCAAATGACAGTACATACTTTGTATTGAACTCTGGGTTCAGTGTTTGTTGTTTTGCCCAGCTAAAACTATCTTCATATCCCGTAAAGTCTATCACTCTTTGTTCTATCAAGCAAACAAGAGTTACATGCAGGTGCTGAGCTAGCGTCTCCTGCCATGTACCTGCAAGATAAGTTTGTTTAACCAGTCCTTCTTAGCAGATATTATTTTGAAAGGATATCTTATCCTTTTTTCTTTCATCTCACCTAGTTCATGTTTTTCCATTTTATCTGAATTCACATCCTGCCCTGCCCTCATTTCCATATCAACCTAATTTCTGTATCAACTCATTTCTTTCCCTTGTCTCGACACTTGTCCTTTTCCCTTCTAGCTTTGGCTCTGAGCAGTCCTCAGACACAGTCAAATGGCAGTGCCAGTCTGTGAATCTCAGCAGCCTCAAGATGAAATCTCCCAGAACAACTACGTAGTAATACAAGTTGCCTTAGGGGAATGACTCCAGGCTGATCTTAGTGGCTATTACAATAGAAAGTGGTAAAACAAATGTTGAGGAATTTCAATGCCACCTCAAGAGCAGAGAGATTCAAGGAGGTAGAAGACCTTGATGGAGCATCAGTGATTCTGGCACATCCTGCTGTGTCAAGAATGAAGAAGAGTAGCTAGATCTGGAACAAAATGGGCCTACTATCCTCCTCATCTGCACTGCACAAAGTTGCAGGACAATACCATTTTACATATTACTGTCTCTACTCCTTAGCCTTCCCTTCTTTCTCAGACTCTTTCCTGCTTTCATTTCTTGCTTCCTTCTTTGTTTACTCTCATTTACATTATATTCACTTATATCAATCCATACAATATACTTTGCTTCCCCTCTTCTTTCTCCCTCCCTTCAGTCCTCACTTAAATCTACTCCCTCTTTATTTTCCGGCCTCTTTTGACCTCTGTCAAGGTTCTGGCCCAGTTCAGTTTAGTTCTGTGACTGATGGGACAAAGGGACCCACAGATGCATGCCCTGAGAAAAGGGGGATGGGGGTAGAGAAAGGCTAGGGAGATGGGCCGAAAAAAAAGAGGAAAGTCTCATGACTCCCAGTCAGCTTTATATTTCCCTCTGATTGGAAAACAGAAACAGAATAGAGAAGTCTTCTGGGAGCTGTAGTTTGTTCTTCTTTTCTGAGACAGGTACTCAGAACTACTGACAATCCATGGAACTCCATGGAAGAGCATTAACTCTTCAACTCCCAGTGCACTATATGATGTTATGATGTGGAATATCAGTAACAAAAATCATAAAACCATAACAACTTCTCACCACACCTCTTTACTTTCCCTATCCATGTTCCAGCTCCCTAACATTTTTTTTTTCTTCTGGACTATCTAATTCACTCCATACTCTCCTAAAGAAAATGGGCAGGGCTAGTAGTTTGGACACATAGACTTCCATTTTATGCCCATGCTTTGCCCAGCCTGCTCCTTCCTGGAAACAGAGGAAGCCTGTTCTTCACAAAGGAAGTCTCCTGCACAGCCACACCTTTGTGGGTCCATGCTGTGCTGACTTTGAAAAATTACGTGATGGGAAATCTTGATCACTACCTTTGAATGAGTGACAATATTTAACCTGCTTAAATCATCATGGAGAATGTTCAGAGTGCTCATGACCAAAACAGCCAGAGATTGATACCAACTCTCTGGGTAAGATGTTGTCTGATTCACACACACCACTGGGAGGAAGCTGAACTACAGCAGTAGAACTTCATAGTCACACAGGTACTGGAGAGGGAAGTCCACAAAACATGATCCTGTGCATTAGCTGAGATGGTGCTTTGCATGCAGAAGTGTCATGAAGATGTTTCTGTGTAAACAAGAATGTCTATCACAGTATGTACCCACTCTCTTTTCTACACGTATCCTATCCTGGAATTAAACATCTCTCTCTCATCAGCTCTACTGGGTGAAGACTGGGCAGATTTCTGCACACATACCCTGTCCTGTATTTCTTACCCTACAGCAGCAACATTCCCTAGCTTTGGCAGATAGTCTGGATCCCAGACATAGTGCTCAGTCCCAGCAGATGGGCAGGTGTGGTCCTTGGGCTGGTGTGGCTGGAGGATGTCACCATGCTCACGTCACTCTTTTTTTGCTTAGAAAGTACATTGGTCAGAATTGTCCTAAATCAACATATGCTGATCATATTACCACATTCTTTGCCTGGACTGGGAGCTCTGTTGGCCTCAATGTTTATGTATATCTAATCTCCTCTCTTTCAAAAATATGTATCCTACAGATTAAAAGAAAGAGATCAGGATGTTGGCCTCATGTAGACAGGAAGGATACTCAGTGCCAATGCCCCATTATTACCAGAGTTTTTTATGAGGAAAGCATTAAGGATGAAGGTAATGTACATTATGTCAATGAGTCCCAGCATATCTCTTGCTTTTTTCATAGAATCATAGAATGGTTTGGGTTGAAAGGGACCTTTAAGATAATCTAGTGCCAACCACCCTGGTATAGGCAGGTGTACCTCTCGCTAGACCAGGTTGCTCAAAGGAGACATTTCCTACTCTAGCATGGAGGTGAGGTAATCTCCACTTTCATGTGGTCTTACATTCAGGGTTCGTGTTCTTCCTCTAGTTCAACTGCCCTTCCCTGGAATTAAGTCCCAGGCTCAGGAGGACTTGAATATTTCTAGGGAGGGGACATTCACAACCGGCCAACCTGTTCCAGTGTCTCACCACCCTCACCATTTCTTCCTAATATCTAGTCTAAATGTACCCTCTTCCAGTTTAAAACCATTTCCCCTTGTCCTGTAGCTACCTTCCCTTATAAAAAGTTGCCTCCCAAGTTTCCTATAGGCTCCCTTCAGGTACTTGAAAGCCACTATTATGTTTATTTGGAGCCTTCTCATCTCCAGGCAGAAGAACCACAACTCTCTCAGAGCTGTCCTCAGAGTGCAGGTGCTCCAACTCTCTGATCATCTTTGAGGTCCTCCTCTGGATCTGCTCCAACATCTCCATGTTCTTCTTCTGCTGGGGGCTCCAGAACTGGACACAGTACTCCAGATGGGGTCTCATGAGAGCAGAATTAAGTGGTAGATTCACCTTCATCGACCTGTTGATCACACTTATTTTGATGCAACTCAGGATACAGCTGGCCTTCTTTACTGCAAGTGCATATTGCCAGCTCATGTTGAATCTCTCATCAATCAGCACTCCCAAATCCTTCTCCTCAGGACTGCTCTCAAGCCATTCTCCACCCAACCTGTCTCTGTGCTTAGACTGCCCCAACCCAGATGCAGGACCTTGAACTTGGCCTTGTTGAACTTCATGAGGTTAGCATGGGCTCACCTCGCAAGCCTGTCCAGGTCCCTCTAGATGGCATCCCTTCCCTCTAGCATGTCAACTGCACCAGTCAGTTTGACATCATTTTTGAGGAAGAAAGAGACAGAGTCAGGGTTTTGGCTGGAGAAACAAGTACTTACCCTGGAGGACTGAGTCCAAAATGTTTCGAGGTGAACCCAAACAAACAGCTGAGGCATTTGTAATTCCCTAAGGAATAACTGCTGCTACTGAAGGAGTTAGTTTTCCCTTCTAGGCTTCCTCCTGAGACTGGGACATAACTCCAATGAAAGGCAGATGAACTAGAGGGAAAACAAGAACCCTGAACATAAGAACACATAAAAGTGGAGATTGCTCCACTTCCATGCTAGGGTGGGAAATGTCTGACAAAATGGGTTACTAAAGAAGAAGTGAAGAAGCTGAACCTAAAGGAAAGAACATTCCACCATGATACTGGTTGATTTCTTCAGCAATAGAAATTAGTAGACTGGTTTAAGAATCAATATATTAGTTTAGCAAAAGAAATCAACAAGAGATAGTTGTAAAACCCAAAATCCAACCGCCAAAAGGGGGATGGATTACTGTGATTGATTAGCGTTATTAATGTGTAGGTGTTCCTTCTGCATTAGGTAGACTCAATATATGGGAATTAAATGTACAAATTCAGTGAAGAAATTTTTGTTATTGTCTTTGATTTCTCAAAACGTTCAACTTTCCAGCACCTGGGCCCAAATTAAAAGAAATATCTCTCTTACGTGTGTGGGAATTGGCTCATTGCACATCAGGTAACACATTTGCTTTTTGGCTGATAATACCAGGCAAGGCTATGTAAGTCTCCACTCACACTGGCCATGGAGGGAAAACCTGCGACTGCCAGCAGCTCCATGGTAGGAACTCTGTCTCCTGGTACAAACAGACTGAAGGCAAGGATGATTTTTCCGGAAAGAAAGCAAGCCATGAAGGAAGATGCTGAGAAGGAATTCAACATGGACTTTCACAGCAGTGGGATACCATGCTATGATCCTGTTTGTATGTTGTACTTTTTCCTGGCTCAGGCACCTATTGCTTATCTAAGAGCAATAAATCGTCAATAAATCATCTGAAAGAGCTAAGCAAAAACCTCTCCATTTGAAAACGGCATTTGTTCCTTTGTGCCCCACTTTTCTCCTCTCCTTTTCTTCATCCGATTTTTCTCACATTTTTTCCTTTTCTCCATTTCCTTTTCCCTCGAGGAGACAGCTGCACAGCCCATGGGCAACTTTGGCACTTTATTCATGGACTCTCTTGGGGCTGATTGGGGCAGCAGGAATTTAAAACCAAAGCTCAGGAGCATCTCTGTTCTTTTGACTGTTCCAGGTAAACTACGAAAGCCCAGCATGTCCAACGAGCAAAATGCTATGGAGAGAAGTCCCAGCAATTTAGTAAAATAGCCCTGGTAGGTCACAGTACTGGTACAATAAGAGAACAAGCCCTAGCAAGAGCTTGCCTCCATTCCCCAGGTAGAGCTTCCAGTGATTTTGCAGTAGGAAATGTTCTGTCCTATGACTGTGGGTTGGGGGTGATTGGGAGTGTTTGTTTTGCTGCCAGCTGTTTTCTGTAATACAAGTATGTTGCCTCTGTAGTTCACCACACTCTTTCAGCTGTTCTACGTGGATGCGTAGCATTGATTTATGATTATAAAGGGAAAATATCTTCTACTCCAAAATGCTTGTGCATAACTGACTGAAGGACTCCTGAAGTTGAGGCTAAAAATTGTCCCAAGCTTCTTCTAGTTGAGATACACTACAAACATTAGGTAGGTTGATAGACAGTGATATTGGTTGTCTGTGTTCCCGGTGTGATAACCCATGGACGTAATGTGAGGAACTGTGCACAAAGATGGGCTGCCTGAAAATGTTTATTTTTTGTGAAGGTTGGTACATCCAGTTGCAAGGCAGAAGGAAATGAGGAAAAGCAGGTCACGTAAAATGAGCGTCTCAATAGGAAGACATAGTTGATTCAATCCAGGAAACGTAATTGCAAACCTTAGTGTAAACACCGGGATAACCTCTTTGTGCACATCCATAACCCCAGGAAACAATACCCTGCAGCTGACCATTGCAGACCACTGGGCCACCGGAATCCCCCTGTACAGATAAAGATACAGATGCTCAGCAAGTGCTATCGGCATCAGCAGGAAGCCATATTTCCCAGAAATCACTGAGATTCTAGAGAGAGACTTTTTCTCACAAAGATGATTTCTGCTTACAATTCTACACCTGATGCTAACATGCCGTACTTTTAAAGCATCACAGACAGCGGTAAGTTACTTAGTTTTCATGGCTGCAGTTCTTGGCAGATGCTCACAAAACTCTTCTTGCTCATGATTCTGCAAAACTTTTCCACAGAATCAGGCAAATACAGCAAGCAGAGCAATTGCCAGGTGTGTTCATTTTCCAAGTTTCCTGGATATTGGTACAGTGATGTTTCATTCTCATCACATTCGATCCTAACATGTGCATCCTAGGCTACAGCCTCTGTGATTATTGCTTATTCTCCGGTGCAGCACTTCTCCATTTTCAGTAGCCCAAAGTGCAAGAGCTAGCACACTCTGCATGTGGAGAATTGGGGCAGAGGCATTCCACATCTTAAATCAATAAGGATAAATAGAGATGAACTGAGTGGAAAAATTGCCAACTGTATGGAAATTGTTGAGTCAGGGCCCAAATCACTGATTGAGCACCTGGGGAAAGGACCCGGTCAGCCCTGGAAGCACAGGTGAAGGCAATTCAGCTGTGCAACGGGAAGGGATGGAGCCTGGCTGCGCCTCTCTTAGACCTCATTTAAGAGCTGATTGCCACTGGGAAGGGTCTCTTCCTGGAGATCCCTCCTTGGTGGAGCTTTCCCCTGCCAACGTAGACTCTTCTGACGTGGGCGAGCACTCTTTTTCCCTTGCTTCATAGCAGTTCTCAATTGTGCCTGTTCTTTTGTCATCACATCTGTCCCTTTCTATTGAGCTGTCCAAGTGCCCTATCAATTCAATAAGCGACCTCTACACTAAGCCTTCATTGCTAGTTAAAAAAATGGTTTCAAACATGCCATTGAGTATTTCTAACATGATACCATCCTGTATTAGGAGAAGGCAGGAAAGGTGCAGATTGGAGAGACAGCCTTTTTACCTGGCAGGAGTCTTTCCCTCCATTCAGGTATCCAACACACATCATGTTACTAGTAATTTCACCAGGGTAAGCACTGCTGCACTGGCTTGAGGACAGTATAGGGGCTTCCAGACACTGCAAGACATCTGGATACAGAGCTACAAGAAAACAGAGAGAAATTATTGATGGCGTATCTGATTTAATTTCAGAGCCTGGGAAAAACTCCTTTCTTAACAGAAAAGTCATTGCCGGACACCCTGTTTTAGCAGTCCTCGTTTTTCCTCTGTGCTGAAATTCCATTTGTTTAGAGGAGACAGACTCTCCTCGCGGGCCCTGTGTTCTACCCTGCATCGAAAAGTCATCAGCTGGCAGATTTAGAACAAAGAACTACTCTGACAGTACACACGGTGAAGAAATCTTGGGTCTCAGGCAAAGTACCTTCTGCTCTGGTGCAGGTTTGTTTTGGTCAGAGAATTAGACACCGGTCTCCACCTACGCTTCTGACCACTGGTGGGAAAGAGTGGACATCTTAGTGAAGGGCACTTGAATGACTTCAATGATTCCATCTTCACAAAACAGAACAAGATTAAAAATCTTGAAGTCTTGCCATCAGAGCAGCTAACTGATTGCTGTCCTACATGGACTGATCATTCAAAACCGTTCTCCAAAAAGACTGCTTGCTGTGCAGCACTTCTCTGTTCTTTACCCTGTACTGTTTGGACTTAACTGTGAGATCTTAGACCATCTCCAGGGTGCTCAGGACGCTGTACGTTCCCACCCAGCACTTACTGCCACTGCTGAGTGTGTTGCCCCATCCAGAGATCAGGCATGTTGTTCCAGCAGACGGACAGCTGGTAGGCAGAGCAACTGTGCTGACATAGGAGTTGAGTGTGGCTGCTTTGGACAGTTTGATGAGCATGATGTCGTTGTTCAGTGTGTAGGAATTGTAGCCAGAGTGGCGGATGATTTTAGATGCACTGATGGTCTGCTCGCTGCCGTCTTGGCTTGCCAGGTTGTATTCCCCAAGTTTCACTTGAATGGAACTGGAAAAAGGAAGGAATGTCACTTACTTTACTGCCACTGACATCGCGGTTGTGAGAAAGCTGCCTATCGCTGTGTGTCTTAACAGTATTTTCATGCTGGGTTCTTTTCTTGTCCTGCAACAAATTCTAGGGATCTACGCTGAGATCTTATTTCCAGTGCTGGTGGTGAATTTATGAGGGATTGTGTAGCGGCCAGTACAAACATCCTGCAAGACAAACTGCTACCAGCATGAGATCATTCCTCTTCCTATTCTACTGCAGTTCAGCTTTAACAAATTAATGCAGCTCCTAGGAGACCGCGCACATTACTTGCTGGATTACCGTGTTGTCATTTCAGAAGGTACTCTGCCTTCAGAAAAGCGTTTGCAGAAGGGGAAAACCACTCGTACTGCATCAGCCCACCTTTCTGAATGACCCACTCATTCCTCAGTTGCCTTCTGTGAGAACCGAGTTATTTAGATGTTTGGATCTCATAGCTGTACATTCCTGTTAAAAGTGAACTGGAGAAAAGAGGTAGATTATGGAATATATATTTTTCCACTCACGACTTGTAGCAGTGAGCAGCTGACAGCACCCACTGGCTGCTGATGAGAGAACCTCCACAGAAGTGATATCCAGAATTCAGAGACACCTGGTAGGGTGCAGCGCTCCTTCCACAGGTGTAGCCTCCCACAATCTTGTCATCATCCCCATCGCTGACGGGGAAGGCGACTGCAAAATAAGAGATAGCATGCGTTAACATCTGGCATGAGGAACTCTGTGGCCCTATGACTGAGCAAAACATCTTGCAGATGGGTTCTGGTTCTAAACAAAAGCACGCAACAGCAGTTATGGTCAACTCGCATTTGTTGGCTTCTCCCTAAAATAAGCTGATTGAATTTAGATTGGCAGCCCGCCTCTTTGCGTCTAAAGCCCTGGATGCTATTTCTCAGGCTGAACTTCATAGTATAGAAACGTTCTTATTGGATAAGATAAAAGGTTTGTCTGTCCCAAGATCTTGTCTGTAGAAGCAGACAATGAAAGTACAACACAAGACTGCAGCGGTATTTCCTTACAGCTCTCTCCCATGATCAGAGAATTTGCAGTAGCTTCAGGACTTCCTGGTAAGAGGTACTTTGTAATGCATCTCCAGTGGAAGAGTCGTGAATTTATACAATGTATAACAGTCATTTTTGTTTTTAACCTATGTAAGCACTTTAGTGTTCCCAGGTCAGGAGCCATGATGGCTTGCATGTCTTGTGAAAGAAGTTATTCTGGATGGACAGTTAGTAGTCAAAAGAGGTAGAAGCATTCTGCCTTAAGCCTTCTGCAAATGTAAACTCAACTTCACTTCCCCAGTGACAGACTGTGCTACAAGTTTCCTCAGAAGTAAGTTTCATTTTAAATTACGCAAGTAGAAGTAAAAATGTACTCACCAGCCACACCAACAAAGGTGACAAACAGTAAGTATTTCATGATCGTGACACAGCCTCGATCCCAGACTGGTGGACTGGCAACGGGAGCAGCTAGAAATATGGTTTCTGAAATGGCTTATCTTCAACCCAAGGTTTTGTCCAGGGAAAAAAAACAGTGGAAAACTTGAAGATCCAAATGTAGGCATTAGAAGGTACTGATAGTAATTACAAATAACAGTTAATCATAAGCCTTTCGTAAGATAGAGAGTTCTCTTTAATTATTTGAAAGAAAAACTTTCCAAACAAAGAAACGTTTGCGTTTTGGAAGACGAGTGTTTCCTTGCAGCATTTGCTCACAGTAACCCTTTGAGATCTCTCTGCTGGTGTCATTTGTAGGAAAGCAGGCTTTATTGTACGTAGTGGATTGAAAGATATCTTACCTACACTAAAAAATACATCATTTCTGTCCATTTCTTAAGTTGAGAAAATTCCTTTTCTTCAGCAGTATGAATCTTTCTATCTGTAGGATAATGTTTATTCAAATAAAATATTCACAAGAAATCTCAAAAACAGACTATAAGAAACCACTCTACGTGGGCCTTCATCTCCTAAGATAATTTCTTTGAATGTGGAATGCTCTCAATTGCTATTTGAAAGCACTTCACTCATTTCATCTAAATAATCATGTCAATGTAACAAATATTTGTGGGTGCATTTTTGGTTTACATGTAGTGATTTTTGCCTCAAAAAATCTCAGTACAAGTTGATGTATATGGGTACAATGTATGTGAACACAAATACAGTGATAACAAACAGTGAGACTAGATCTGCCAACAGTCCAGAGAGGAGTGAATGCAAGAAGATGAAAGAAAATAAATTGATATGCTACAGATTAGACTCAAACTGCAGAAATCTGAGCGTTACAGGAACAGCACAATTAGCCTCCTGTTGGATATCCTTATCCAGGTTGAGCAGAAGGAAGGTTCATGATTGGAGTGTGTGCACTCTAACATTCAGACAAATTTTTTGCTCTCCAAGCAGCTCCGCCCTCTCATCATCAGCTCAGAACTAAGCTTGTCTGAGAAGTACGCCAAAGTTAAGTTCAGTTGCTTCCCTCACTTAATCCACTCCAAAACCATTTCTGAAAGACTCGTATCTTCACACATCTCTCCTGTGGGCCTTACACATCCGGGAAACCTGTGTTCTCCTGACTCTATGAGCTGTTCAGCAAGGAGAATAGCACACCATTCCTTGCAACCACAATCAATCTTCTGTTCTGACAAACAATCTCAGGGCTGTGATTTACTCATGGTTTGTATCAGGCAAAAGAATCACAATGAGGAAAGCACTGGGAAAGCACTGTCTCTCACAGACTGACTTGCTTACTCTCTTCTGCCTCTTATTTAGAGCTCATTTTTACCATACTCTGTTGACATCTATGGATTATTACTAGCATTTCAACCATCCTCGGATAGTTTTGGGATTTCTATTTTCTGTCAGAATCTCTAAAGGAATATTAATACCTTGGTGGCTCCTTTGGGAGTGACGTCTGAGTGATTTTAGTAGCTGTGCTTGTTGTTACTCTTTTTCCTTCTCCAGTAGTAAGCTATTACATCCTGAAAATCATCATGTCACTGTTGTACCTCAGGTGTTTTTCATGAACCCTGGAAAAAAAGCTCTTCAACCTTAGGAACATAACATAAGGATCTCTTTCCATTTTTCTCAGCTTCCAGGCATGTTTAGTTTAGGCTGGCTAGGCTACTGTAAGGTCTGTGAACTTATCAGTAGCCTTCAGGGTCCTGCAAACAAATGAGGTGGTCACAGCTGTGCACTTCCCAGGTGCCAGTACAAAGCCATCCCGATCTTCAGTGGATGTGGTCATCCTGAAGTTCTGCAGCCACAGTGCCCTATTCCAGTTCTGAAGAAGCAATTCCTCCTGGGCAGTGCTTGTTTTTGCAAGCTTGATGTGGCACTGCACAAGAAACAAGGATTTTGAGAGAAGTTCTTCAAGAAATAGCTGCTCTGCCTGTCTCACTTCCTGTCTTTGCATTTACTTTGCAGGTCCTCCAGTCCAACTCCCCTGCAACAAAGAGGGAGACCTACTGCTAGATCAGGTTGCTCAGAGCCCTGTCCAGCCTGACCTCAAATGTCTCCAGGGACAGGGCGTCCACCACATCTCTGGGTACCCTGTGCCAGTGCTTCACTGCCCTGTTCCTGGGAGGGGAAAAAAAAAAGCCAACCACGTTTCCCAAATGTCCAGTCTAAATCTCCCCTGTTTCAGTTTCAAACCATTTCCCCTTGATGCTATCCTGTCTGAGAGAATATTTTCCTCCTGAATCAGTTTGAAAGCTTCTATATATTTTCGGCAGGCACTCTTAAAACAGTGCATTTCCTTGAAATTTCAGGCAGGAAGAAGTTTGGTTTTCTGCCTAGATCTGACTGCTGCAGAGGTCGTTGCTATTGGCTTAAGGGAAATGGAAACAGACCTATATAAGTAAGTTCCTTACCGAGGCATGCTCCCTGCTTTCTCAGTCAGCAATGAGAACGTGGACAGTGTGGTGCCTGGTCTTGTGCTTCTTTGGAGCAAGTAAGGCATCAGCTGAGACATCATGCCTGTTCTGCTGGGGGGGAGAATGTAGTCTGCTTTCTAACTGTGTTCCTTTTGCTTTGTCTCTCAGGAGCTAAGATAACACAAAACTCAAGTCTGGTACTGAAAGAAGATGAGAGTGCTACCCTGGGATGCAGTCAAAATGACAATCACGATTATATGTACTGGTATCTGCAGCAGCCAGGAAAAGGGCTGCAATTAATCTATTATTCGTTTGGACCAAATCAGGAATATAAGGGTGATATTCACACTGGATACGAAGCTAAGCGGATAAGCCTAGAATACTTTCGTTTAGATATCATGTCTGTGAAGAAGAACCATTCAGCTACCTATTTCTGTGCCTCAAGTTTGGACACAACACTTCAAAGTCACTTGCTTTCTGTACATAAACTCCTCTCCAGTACATTAAGCTTCTCCATTTCATGATCGGACTTCTGAGAGACATGGAGGGTTGGTGCACGTTGGCACTCTAAAGATAGACATTTTCCTTATTGTTAGAGGGCAAGATCAGGAAGTCCTCCACAGTATTGCGATCAATGTCACTCCCAAATCGTTCTCCTCAGGGCTGCTCTTAAGCCGTTCTTCTCCCATTCTTCAGCCCTCAACTAAGACCACGTGAAAGTAGAGATCACACCAACTCCATGGTAGGGTGGGAAATGTGATCAAATGGAGTGTCAACAAAAATGCAAAGAAGATGAACCGGAAGGAAAGAAGATTCCACCATGATATTGGTTGATTTGTTCAGCACTAGGAATTAGTATGTTGGTTTAAGAATCAATATATAAGTCTAGCAATAGAAACCAATGAGAGATAGTTCTAAAACTTTCCATTTCTACTCCAGTGGGTGAACAGTCCTGTTCTCGATAATTTTGCACAGGTGACATAAGAGATTACTTTTATCTTCTGCACCCAATAGGTGCAAGGATATCTTGAATGCCACATGTACTGCTTTAAAAGTTGCACACTCTGGCTTATTAAGCCATGGAAATTTTCCGAACTGGGGAAAGGCAGCTGAAAGTTAGTCAGAGGTCTCAGTGATTAAGCTGTTGGTGGAAAATGTGGAAGAAGTAGGTGGCCAGCTAGATGCTGCCGAGCATGCCTAGAGGGACACCAGCACGTATGAATGAGTCCTTGAAAAAGAACGAATGTGTGTGCCAGTGTACTGCATATGTATGTCTTAACTGTTTAAATGTAGAACCTGGATTCTGAGCATGTGCTTGCTTGTCAAGTCACCCAGTTTGTGTCACGAGGAATAAAGGAATGCCACTTTCTAACACCATGTTGGAGTCAGAGAGTTTTACACCAAGACCCTAATCTGCGATGCCCTTCTTTAGTCTTCCAATAAGCTGTGCAGGGATTAAGACAGTCTCCTTCCTTGGAATTACCTACAGGTGCTGCAGCAGTGCAGTGTTACGGTCATCTGCCATTGTGCATGCAAGCAGCAGGATGGCAAATACAGAATAGCAGGCCCTCACCCTCCTGGCTGCGTACAGTAGCTTCCCCACTGCACCCACATCACAGCTTACACTGAGCATGCACACTGTTTTTGTAAACCACAGATGCAGTGCAAGCAGAGGAATTCTCACCGAGTCCAGTCTCACACTCCTGCCCGCGCCGAGGGAGGATGTATCTTTCTCTTCCCTCACAGTTTTTCTGAGTCACACTTGCTGTCTCTTCAGACTATTTCTTCACCTCTCCCACAAGACTGATGCTCCCTCACCACCTGCACTGACTGTTTACTTCTTCCGCCCAAATGCTTGCAGTCCCTGTGAAGCAAATGCCCTTCCTCTTAGTGTCGAGTACCAGTGCACTTTAATAGTCTCAAAGTGCTTACTGAATGAGACAGCCTGCAGTCAGAGACCCAGCTGTCAGCAGGGGGAAGGTAGAAGGATGGAGGTGCTCTTCTACACTCCTGCAAAGAAGTTGATGACTCTCACACTGAAGCCATTGACAGCCCAGAGCGGGAGGATGATGAACAAAGCAAAACGTTGCATGAACAGCATAGGGCTGAGCAGAGAAGATCCAGCACTGCACTGTGTGTGGTCAGGATCGTTGAAATTTCAGGAACTTAGATGTGGGGCATAGAAGAAAATAACAAAGCCCTGTTTTTCTGCTTTTTTTCCTTTTTTTTTTTTTTTTTTTTTTTTTTTTTTTAATATAACTCTTTTGTGAAGATCTCAGCTGTTTCAAGCGGAAGAGAGGAAAACCCCAAAGCAGCCCTATGCCTTGTCTCAAATTCAGACTCCCATCAGTCCCAGCACGTTCCTGTGCCTGCGCACAGACACACACACACACACACAAACACACACACACACACACACAGACACACACACACACACAGACACACACACACACACACGTCAAGCCAGCTGTTCAGCGTTTGTGCCACCTTCTACTGTCTGCATTTCACACAGTTCCCAGCCAACCGACTGCTTTCTAACTAACTGCTTTCCGGACGGTCTCATACTGTCCTGCCCACTCCAACATCATGCATTTCCTCCTTCCTCAATGTTTCCTCCTCACACATCAGAGCTTCTAGGTCAGTGCTGTCACCACAGGCAGATCAGTTGAAGAAGATAAGACTTTGCCCATGTTTTCCTACTGGGCTCTTATGGCCTTCCTGGCTCCTACAGGTAAGTAAATTTTGTTCTCCCTTGAGAAACCTCACTGTTTCCTCTGCTGGTGCTCCAACAGTGCGTTCAGTTGTTGGTAATGCTCCATTCCTCAAGGCTTCCTGGGGAGGATGAGCAATGAATGAGGTGAAATTTTCCTCAGGCTCTTAATCAAAAAACTCTGCAGATCTTCACATTTTCTTATTTGTTTTTTTTTTCTGTCACATTTTAATACTTGAGCCAACAGCAGTGAAGTTTGTATTAAAAACATATATAAATTATTATTAGTAGTATATTTGAATATTTTTCTTTCTTCTGTATGTCTTTCAGAGAAATGGGACAGTGTTCCACATGCTGGCATCCCATCTAGTAATTCAAGGATGTGTCTTTCTGTCTCTTTGAACCCATTCCATTCTCACAGTTTTTTCCTTTTCCAGGCTGGTCTCTTCAGCAAACCCCAGACTCAGTTGTCCGACTGGGAGACTCTCTGACTCTGAACTGTTCGCACAAGGAGAGTGGAGTCTGGACCATGTTCTGGTACAAGCTGCCAGTGGGGAAGAACGCCACTTTGAAGCTGGTTGTACGTTCAGTGGAGGGAACCAAGGCAGATTTTGAGGAGGAATTCAAAAGCCGCTTCCAGAGTAGTGGGACTAAGGCGAACTCCTTATCGGTGACGATAGATCATGTCCTACTCAATGACTCGGGCACTTATTTCTGCGCTAAGCAAGATACACTGTGACACGAAGGCTGGAGCAGCGTAGCGCAAACCCTTCTCCATGTGATATTGTTAAACTTGTCAGCATTCACTGAAAAGTAGCCCTGCAGATTGTTTGGATAACGGGAAGAATTGTGTCTTAGTTGAAGTCCTCCAGCAGGATGAGTGCTGGCAGTCGCGATGCCTCCTGTAGCTGGAGGTAGAAGACCTCATTGACAGGCTCTGCTTGATTGAGTGACCGGTAGTAGACACTGATCATAAGGCTTCCTTTGCTGCCTCAGTCTCTGGCATCACCCATAGGCTTTTGACTTGCTCATGACTATACTTTAGGGATAAGCCTTCACATTCTATTCCTTTCATGATGTGGATAGCAGCACTACCTCCCCTCCTTCCTTGTCTGTCCCTTCTGAACAGCTGGTAGCAGCTGAATAGCCACATCCAGACATGCAAATCATCCCACCAGGTTTCAGTGATGGCAACTACACTGTGGCTTTCTAGTGGCACAACAGATTCCAGCATCTCCTGCTGGTTTCCCAAGCCGTGTGCATTGGTGTAGAGGCACTTCAGCTGGGCAGCCAGCCTTGTCAAGCCCTTGAAGCATAACTCCTTCATTCCTTTTAAGCATTCCCCTTGATTTTCCCCATTGCCAAACGTCAGGCACGTCCCTTCGCAACGGCTTTTTCCGCAGTGTTTTACGGCAGATTTACCTTTCAGCTGAAATAAAGGGGTTGAAGGAGGTGGTCATACAGCCTCGCTGCGCATGCTCAAAGAGATGTTAGCATGTATTCATGAGTTCTTGGGAAAGAATGAGTATGTATGATGTTTCTGGGAAACGTATTGCACCTGTATGTTTTAACGGTTTAAATGTGGAACCTGAACTCCGAGAGCACATGCTTGATTTGTCAAGCTGGCCGGTACAAATGGTGAGCTAAATTAATGTCACTTTCCAACACCACAGTGGAGTTAGAGAGTTTTCTTCCCAGACTTTGATAACAAGCAATAGGTAAAACTTTGGTGTGATATCAGCCTGAGCAAAGCACAGTACTTCACGGGCTTCCATATGGGAAATTCCATTCCATCCAGACCCAGTGCAAGCACAGAAAGGGAACAACTTTGTAAGCTACCTTTTCATGGTAGGGTCTACCACTGAAATGAATGATGTTCCAACATGTAAGAAGGGAGAGCCCATAAGAACATTTCAACAATTTTGATATCAGGTCTTGAATATCAAATCTAGAAAGTGGAATTTCTTCTTTGCCACGTGGAGTAGATAGTGGCAGAGGACAGGGACTGTTTCCAAACAACTCTTCTCAACACGCCCAGCCCTCCTAGTCAAGGATGCGCTCTGTGTGCAGACAGAAACAAGGATTTTGCCCCATCTTCCTTGTCTTCTTCACTCTCCTCCAACATTTTCATCCCTCTGATAACTATGAAAGCGGGTGGATTTTTCTGAACTTTCTAAGAGGGGAGTGTTCTGTTTTTATGACTTTTTTGTTGTCAGTATCCCACATCATAACATCATGCAAAGCACTGGGAGTTACAGAGTTAATGTTCCAGTTCCGTGGACCACTGTTTCTGGGTGCTTGGTTCTCAGAGGGGGAGGCAAGGAGGCAAATTCCCCACAGGACTTTGCACCCAGAGGAAGGGAGGTGGAGCTCCTGGGAGCCTCTCTTTCTTTGGTCGCTGCAGAGAAGCGCATGCTGCCTTGCTGCTTTTTGCCTGCAGCTTTAGAGTAAGGTCTTTGTTTTGGACACTGTCTCTCTCTCATTTTGTTTGATTTGTTGGCCTCTATTCCAATTGAATTGTGTTCTGTTCTGTTATCTTGCATTCTGATATCATGTTTAGTAAACTAACGTTCCTCCTCAGATCGTTGCCGCTGCTCTGTTGTTGGACCCATCTTCTTATCCTTTTCCCTCTGCCAGGGCACGGGTCCATGGATCCCCTGCCTCATTAGTCATGAGATCAGGCCAGGCTGGCCCATGAACCATTGACACTCTTGTTCTCTTTCCTTCTTTTCTGGGCCTGTGGGCCTGCTGAGGACACAGACAGATCTAGATAATTCCGTGAAGGGAGAAACACGTCTTTGCTTAGAAAGAAGGGGCTATTGTCTGTGTTTAATCAACAGAAATGTAAAACACTTTGATCAAGCAGAGTGTTTTACTTTGTCTGATAACTCAAAACCGATTGTTCCTCATGGAGGAACTTTCCAGCACCTGGGCCCAAATTAAAAGAAATATCTCTCTTACGTGTGTGGGAATTGGCTCATTGCACATCAGGTAACACATTTGCTTTTTGGCTGATAATACCAGGCAAGGCTATGTAAGTCTCCACTCACACTGGCCGTGGAGGGAAAACCTACGACTGCCAGCAGCTCCATGGTCGGAACTCTGTCTCCTGGTACAAACAGACTGAAGGCAAGGATGATTTTTCCGGAAAGAAAGCAAGCCATGAAGGAGGATGCTGAGAAGGAATTCAGCATGGACTTTCACAGCAGTGGGATACCATGCTATGATCCTGTTTGTATGTTGTACTTTTTCCTGGCTCAGGCACCTATTGCTTATCTAAGAGCAATAAATCGTCAATAAATCATCTGAAAGAGCTAAGCAAAAACCTCTCCATTTGAAAACGGCATTTGTTCCTTTGTGCCCCACTTTTCTCCTCTCCTTTTCTTCATCCGATTTTTCTCACATTTTTTCCTTTTCTCCATTTCCTTTTCCCTCGAGGAGACAGCTGCACAGCCCATGGGCAACTTTGGCACTTTATTCATGGACTCTCTTGGGGCTGATTGGGGCAGCAGGAATTTAAAACCAAAGCTCAGGAGCATCTCTGTTCTTTTGACTGTTCCAGGTAAACTACGAAAGCCCAGCATGTCCAACGAGCAAAATGCTATGGAGAGAAGTCCCAGCAATTTAGTAAAATAGCCCTGGTAGGTCACAGTACTGGTACAATAAGAGAACAAGCCCTAGCAAGAGCTTGCCTCCATTCCCCAGGTAGAGCTTCCAGTGATTTTGCAGTAGGAAATGTTCTGTCCTATGACTGTGGGTTGGGGGTGATTGGGAGTGTTTGTTTTGCTGCCAGCTGTTTTCTGTAATACAAGTATGTTGCCTCTGTAGTTCACCACACTCTTTCAGCTGTTCTACGTGGATGCGTAGCATTGACCTTATGATTATAAAGGGAAAATATCTTCTACTCCAAAATGCTTGTGCATAACTGACTGAAGGACTCCTGAAGTTGAGGCTAAAAATTGTCCCAAGCTTCTTCTAGTTGAGATACACTACAAACATTAGGTAGGTTGATAGACAGTGATATTGGTTGTCTGTGTTCCTGGTGTGATAACCCATGGACGTAATGTGAGGAACTGTGCACAAAGATGGGCTGCCTGAAAATGTTTATTTTTTGTGAAGGTTGGTACATCCAGTTGCAAGGCAGAAGGAAATGAGGGGGAGGAAAAGCAGGTCACGTAAAATGAGCGTCTCAATAGGAAGACATAGTTGATTCAATCCAGGAAACGTAATTGCAAACCTTAGTGTAAACACCGGGATAACCTCTTTGTGCACATCCATAACCCCAGGAAACAATACCCTGCAGCTGACCATTGCAGACCACTGGGCCACCGGAATCCCCCTGTACAGATAAAGATACAGATGCTCAGCAAGTGCTATCGGCATCAGCAGGAAGCCATATTTCCCAGAAATCACTGAGATTCTAGAGAGAGACTTTTTCTCACAAAGATGATTTCTGCTTACAATTCTACACCTGATGCTAACATGCCGTACTTTTAAAGCATCACAGACAGCGGTAAGTTACTTAGTTTTCATGGCTGCAGTTCTTGGCAGATGCTCACAAAACTCTTCTTGCTCATGATTCTGCAAAACTTTTCCACAGAATCAGGCAAATACAGCAAGCAGAGCAATTGCCAGGTGTGTTCATTTTCCAAGTTTCCTGGATATTGGTACAGTGGTGTTTCATTCTCATCACATCCGATCCTAACATGTGCATCCTAGGCTACAGCCTCTGTGATTATTGCTTATTCTCCGGTGCAGCACTTCTCCATTTTCAGTAGCCCAAAGTGCAAGAGCTAGCACACTCTGCACGTGGAGAATTGGGGCAGAGGCATTCCACATCTTAAATCAATAAGGATAAATAGAGATGAACTGAGTGGAAAAATTGCCAACTGTATGGAAATTGTTGAGTCAGGGCCCAAATCACTGATTGAGCACCTGGGGAAAGGACCCGGTCAGCCCTGGAAGCACAGGTGAAGGCAAGTCAGCTGTGCAACGGGAAGGGATGGAGCCTGGCTGCACCTCTCTTAGACCTCATTTAAGGGCTGACTGCCACTGGGAAGGGTCTCTTCCTGGAGATCCCTCCTTGGTGGAGCTTTCCCCTGCCAACGTAGACTCTTCTGACGTGGGCGAGCACTCTTTTTCCCTTGCTTCATAGCAGTTCTCAATTGTGCCTGTTCTTTTGTCATCACATCTGTCCCTTTCTATTGAGCTGTCCAAGTGCCCTATCAATTCAATAAGCGACCTCTACACTAAGCCTTCATTGCTAGTTAAAAAAATGGTTTCAAACATGCCATTGAGTATTTCTAACATGATACCATCCTGTATTAGGAGAAGGCAGGAAAGGTGCAGATTGGAGAGGCAGCCGTTTTACCTGGCAGGAGTCTTTCCCTCCATTCAGGTATCCAACACACATCATGTTACTAGTAATTTCACCAGGGTAAGCACTGCTGCACTGGCTTGAGGACAGTATAGGGGCTTCCAGACACTGCAAGACATCTGGATACAGAGCTACAAGAAAACAGAGAGAAATTATTGATGGCGTATCTGATTTAATTTCAGAGCCTGGGAAAAACTCCTTTCTTAACAGAAAAGTCATTGCCGGACACCCTGCTTTAGCAGTCCTCGTTTTTCCTCTGTGCTGAAATTCCATTTGTTTAGAGGAGACAGACTCTCCTCGCGGGCCCTCTGTTCTACCCTGCATCGAAAAGTCATCAGCTGGCAGATTTAGAACAAAGAACTACTCTGACAGTACACACGGTGAAGAAATCTTGGGTCTCAGGCAAAGTACCTTCTGCTCTGGTGCAGGTTTGTTTTGGTCAGAGAATTAGACACCGGTCTCCACCTACGCTTCTGACCACTGGTGGGAAAGAGTGGACATCTTAGTGAAGGGCACTTGAATGACTTCAATGATTCCATCTTCACAAAACAGAACAAGATTAAAAATCTTGAAGTCTTGCCATCAGAGCAGCTAACTGATTGCTGTCCTACATGGACTGATCATTCAAAACCGTTCTCCAAAAAGACTGCTTGCTGTGCAGCACTTCTCTGTTCTTTACCCTGTACTGTTTGGACTTAACTGTGAGATCTTAGACCATCTCCAGGGCGCTCAGGACGCTGTACGTTCCCACCCAGCACTTACTGCCACTGCTGAGTGTGTTGCCCCATCCAGAGATCAGGCATGTTGTTCCAGCAGACGGACAGCTGGTAGGCAGAGCAACTGTGCTGACATAGGAGTTGAGTGTGGCTGCTTTGGACAGTTTGATGAGCATGATGTCGTTGTTCAGTGTGTAGGAATTGTAGCCAGAGTGGCGGATGATTTTAGATGCACTGATGGTCTGCTCGCTGCCGTCTTGGCTTGCCAGGTTGTATTCCCCAAGTTTCACTTGAATGGAACTGGAAAAAGGAAGGAATGTCACTTACTTTACTGCCACTGACATCGCGGTTGTGAGAAAGCTGCCTATCGCTGTGTGTCTTAACAGTATTTTCATGCTGGGTTCTTTTCTTGTCCTGCAACAAATTCTAGGGATCTACGCTGAGATCTTATTTCCAGTGCTGGTGGTGAATTTATGAGGGATTGTGTAGCGGCCAGTACAAACATCCTGCAAGACAAACTGCTACCAGCATGAGATCATTCCTCTTCCTATTCTACTGCAGTTCAGCTTTAACAAATTAATGCAGCTCCTAGGAGACCGCGCACATTACTTGCTGGATTACCGTGTTGTCATTTCAGAAGGTACTCTGCCTTCAGAAAAGCGTTTGCAGAAGGGGAAAACCACTCGTACTGCATCAGCCCACCTTTCTGAATGACCCACTCATTCCTCAGTTGCCTTCTGTGAGAACCGAGTTATTTAGATGTTTGGATCTCATAGCTGTACATTCCTGTTAAAAGTGAACTGGAGAAAAGAGGTAGATTATGGAATATATATTTTTCCACTCACGACTTGTAGCAGTGAGCAGCTGACAGCACCCACTGGCTGCTGATGAGAGAACCTCCACAGAAGTGATATCCAGAATTCAGAGACACCTGGTAGGGTGCAGCGCTCCTTCCACAGGTGTAGCCTCCCACAATCTTGTCATCATCCCCATCGCTGACGGGGAAGGCGACTGCAAAATAAGAGATAGCATGCGTTAACATCTGGCATGAGGAACTCTGTGGCCCTATGACTACAGTCGTTTTTGGTTTTGTTTTT
This sequence comes from Tympanuchus pallidicinctus, assembly GCF_026119805.1. NCBI lineage: Eukaryota > Metazoa > Chordata > Aves > Galliformes > Phasianidae > Tympanuchus > Tympanuchus pallidicinctus. Next base: position 237,752 of record NW_026294775.1, read on the forward strand.
AACCTATGTAAGCACTTTAGTGTTCCCAGGTCAGGAGCCATGATGGCATGCATGTCTTGTGAAAGAAGTTATTCTGGGTGGACAGTTAGTAGTCAAAAGAGGTAGAAGCATTCTGCCTTAAGCCTTCTGCAAATGTAAACTCAACTTCACTTCCCCAGTGACAGACTGTGCTACAAGTTTCCTCAGAAGTAAGTTTCATTTTAAATTACGCAAGTAGAAGTAAAAATGTACTCACCAGCCACACCAACAAAGGTGACAAACAGTAAGTATTTCATGATCATGACACAGCCTCGATCCCTGACTGGTGGACTGGCAACGGGAGCAGCTAGAAATATGGTTTCTGAAATGGCTTATCTTCAACCCAAGGTTTTGTCCAGGAGAAAAAAAACAGTGGAAAACTTGAAGATCCAAATGTAGGCATTAGAAGGTACTGATAGTAATTACAAATAACAGTTAATCATAAGCCTTTCATAAGATAGAGAGTTCTCTTTAATTATTTGAAAGAAAAACTTTCCAAACAAAGAAACGTTTGCGTTTTGGAAGACGAGTGTTTCCTTGCAGCATTTGCTCACAGTAACCCTTTGAGATCTCTCTGCTGGTGTCATTTGTAGGAAAGCAGGCTTTATTGTACGTAGTGGATTGAAAGATATCTTACCTACACTAAAAAATACATCATTTCTGTCCATTTCTTAAGTTGATTTGAAAATTCCTTTTCTTCAGCAGTATGAATTTTTCTATCTGTAGGATAATGTTTATTCAAATAAAATATTCACAAGAAATCTCAAAAACAGACTATAAGAAACCACTCTACGTGGGCCTCCATCTCCTAAGATAATTTCTTTGAATGTGGAATGCTCTCAATTGCTATTTGAAAGCACTTCACTCATTTCATCTAAACAATCATGTCAATGTAACAAATATTTGTGGGTGCTTTTTTGATTTACATGTAGTGATTTTTGCCTCAAAAAATCTCAGTAGTACAAGTTGATGTATATGGGTACAATGTATGTGAACACAAATACAATGATAACAAACAGTGAGACTAGATCTGCCAACAGTACAGAGAGGAGTGAACGCAAGAAGATGAAAGAAAATAAATTGATATGCTACAGATTAGACTCAAACTGCAGAAATCTGAGCGTTACAGGGACAGCACAATTAGCCTCCTGTTGGATATCCTTATTTACATGGATTTTAATGTTTGTCTAATGTAGGCTTCTTTTGTATCCATATCTGGGCAAATCCAGTTGTATGGGGTCGGAACAGGGGGAGCTCATAAAACCTGTCTTTAGCGTAACAACAGAATGGTACACAGGTTGAGCAGAAGGAAGGTTCATGATTGGAGTGTGTGCACTCTAACATTCAGACAAATTTTTTGCTCTCCAAGCAGCTCCGCCCTCTCATCATCAGCTCAGAACTAAGCTTGTCTGAGAAGTACGCCAAAGTTAAGTTCAGTTGCTTCCCTCACTTAATCCACTCCAAAACCATTTCTGAAAGACTCGTATCTTCACACATCTCTCCTGTGGGCCTTACACATCCGGGAAACCTGTGTTCTCCTGACTCTATGAGCTGTTCAGCAAGGAGAATAGCACACCATTCCTTGCAACCACAAACAATCTTCTGTTCTGACAAACAATCTCAGGGCTGTGATTTACTCATGGTTTGTATCAGGCAAAAGAATCACAATGAGGAAAGCACTGGGAAAGCACTGTCTCCCACAGACTGACTTGCTTCCTCTCTACTGCCTCTTATTTAGAGCTCATTTTTACCATACTCTGTTGACATCTATGGATTATTACTAGCATTTCAACCATCCTCGGATAGTTTTGGGATTTCTATTTTCTGTCAGAATCTCTAAAGGAATATTAATACCTTGGTGGCTCCTTTGGGAGTGACGTCTGAGTGATTTTAGTAGCTGTGCTTGCTGTTACTCTTTTTCCTTCTCCAGTAGTAAGCTATTACATCCTGAAAATCATCAAGTCACTGTTGTACCTCAGGTGTTTTTCATGAACCCTGGAAAAAAAGCTCTTCAACCTTAGGAACATAACATAAGGATCTCTTTCCATTTTTCTCAGCTTCCAGGCATGTTTAGTTTAGGCTGGCTAGGCTACTGTAAGGTCTGTGAACTTATCAGTAGCCTTCAGTGTCCAGTAAACAAATGAGGTGGTCACAGCTGTGCACTTCCCAGGTGCCAGTACAAAGCCATCCCGATCTTCAGTGGATGTGGTCATCCTGAAGTTCTGCAGCCACAGTGCCCTATTCCAGTTCTGAAGAAGCAATTCCTCCTGGGCAGTGCTTGTTTTTGCAAGCTTGATGTGGCACTGCACAAGAAACAAGGATTTTGAGAGAAGTTCTTCAAGAAATAGCTGCTCTGCTTGTCTCACTTCCTGTCTTTGCATTTACTTTGCAGCTCATCCAGTCCAACTCCCCTGCAACAAAGAGGGAGACCTACTGCTAGATCAGGTTGCTCAGAGCCCTGTCCAGCCTGACCTCAAATGTCTCCAGGGACAGGGCGTCCACCGCATCTCTGGGTACCCTGTGCCAGTGCTTCACTGCCCTGTTCCTGGGAGGGGAAAAAAAAAGCCAACCACGTTTCCCAAATGTCCAGTCTAAATCTCCCGTTTCAGTTTCAAACCATTTCCCCTTGATGCTATCCTGTCTGAGAGAATATTTTCCTCCTGAATCAGTTTGAAAGCTTCTATATATTTTCGGCAGGCACTCTTAAAACAGTGCATTTCCTTGAAATTTCAGGCCGGAAGAAGTTTGGTTTTCTGCCTAGATCTGGCTGCTGCAGAGGTCGTTGCTATTGGCTTAAGGGAAATGGAAACAGACCCATGTAAGTCAGTCCCTCACAGGGCATGCTCTCTGACTCCTGAGGCAGCAATAGAATGTGGACAGTGTGGTGCTTGGTCTTGTGCTTCTTTGGAGCAAGTAAGGCATCAGCTGAGACATCATGCCTGTTCTGCTGGGGGGAGAATGCAGTCTGCTTTCTAACTGTGTTCCTTTTGCTTTGTCTCTCAGGAGCTAAGATTACACAAAACTCAAGTCTGGTACTGAAAGAAGATGAGAGTGTTACCCTGGGATGCAGTCAAAATGACAATCACAATAATATGTACTGGTATCTGCAGCAGCCAGGAAAAGGGCTGCAGTTAATCTATTATTCGTTTGGACCAAATCAGGAATATAAGGGTGATATTCATACTGGATACGAAGCTAAGCGGATAAGCCTAGAATACTTTCGTTTAGATATCGTGTCTGTGAAGAAGAACCATTCAGCTACCTATTTCTGTGCCTCAAGTTTGGACACAACACTTCAAAGTCACTTGCTTTCTGTACAAAAACTCCTCTCCAGTACATTAAGCTTCTCCATTTCATGATCCCATTCTGAGAGACATGGAGGGTTGGTGCACGTTGGCACTCTAAAGATAGACATTTTCGTTATTGTTATAGGACAAGATCAGGAAGTCCTCCACAGTATTACGATCAATGTCACTCCCAAATCGTTCTCCTCAGGGCTGCTCTTAAGCCGTTCTTCTCCCGTTCTTCAGCCCTCAACTAAGACCACGTGAAAGTAGAGATCACACCACCTCCATGGTAGGGTGGGAAATGTGATCAAATGGAGTGTCAACAAAAATGCAAAGAAGATGAACCGGAAGGAAAGAAGATTCCACCATGATATTGGTTGATTTGTTCAGCACTAGGAATTAGTATGTTGGTTTAAGAATCAATATATAAGTCTAGCAATAGAAACCAATGAGAGATAGTTCTAAAACTTTCCATTTCTACTCCAGTGGGTGAACAGTCCTGTTCTCAATAATTTTGCACAGGTGACATAAGAGATTACTTTTATCTACTGCACCCAATAGGTGCAAGGATATCTTGAATGCCACGTGTACTGCTTTAAAAGTTGCACACTCTGGCTTATTAAGCAATGGAAATTTTCCGAACTGGGGAAAGGCAGCTGAAAGTTAGTCAGAGGTCTCAGTGATTAAGCTGTTGGTGGAAAATGTGGAAGAAGTAGGTGGCCAGCTAGATGCTGCCGAGCATGCCTAGAGGGACACCAGCATGTATGAATGAGTCCTTGAAAAAGAACGAATGTGTGTGCCAGTGTACTGCATATGTATGTCTTAACTGTTTAAATGTAGAACCTGGATTCTGAGCATGTGCTTGCTTGTCAAGTCACCCAGTTTGTGTCACGAGGAATAAAGGAATGCCACTTTCTAACACCATGTTGGAGTCAGGGAGTTTTACACCAAGACCCTAATCTGTGATGCCCTTCTTTAGTCTTCCAATAAGCTGTGCAGGGATTAAGACAGTCTCCTTCCTTGGAATTACCTACAGGTGCTGCAGCAGTGCAGTGTTACGGTCATCTGCCATTGTGCATGCAAGCAGCAGGATGGCAAATACAGAATAGCAGGCCCTCACCCTCCTGGCTGAGTACAGTAGCTTCCCCGCTGCACCCACATCACAGCTTACATTGAGCATGCACACTGTTTTTGTAAACCACAGATGCAGTGCAAGCAGAGGAATTCTCACCGAGTCCAGTCTCACACTCCTGCCCGCGCCGAGGGAGGATGTATCTTTCTCTTCCCTCACAGTTTTTCTGAGTCACCCTTGCTGTCTCCTCAGACTATTTCTTCACCTCTCCCACAAGACTGATGCCCCCTCACCACCTGCACTGACTGTTTACTTCTTCCGCCCAAATGCTTGCAGTCCCTGTGAAGCAAATGCCCTTCCTCTCAGTGTCGAGTACCAGTGCACTTTAATAGTCTCAAATTGCTTACTGAATGAGACAGCCTGCAGTCAGAGACCCAGCTGTCAGCAGGGGGAAGGTAGAAGGATGGAGGTGCTCTTCTACACCCCTGCAAAGAAGTTGATGACTCTCACACTGAAGCCATTGACAGCCCAGAGCAAGCAGGATGATGAACAAAGCACAAACGTGGCATGAACAGCATAGGGCTGAGCAGAGAAGATCCAGCACTGCACTGTGTGTGGTCAGGATCGTTGAAATTTCAGGAACTTAGATGTGGGGCGTAGAAGAAAATAACAAAGCCCTGTTTTTCTGCTTTTTTTCCTTTTTTTTTTTTTTTTTTTTTTAAATATAACTCTTTTGTGAAGATCTCAGCTGTTCCAAGAGGAAGAGAGGAAAACCCCAAAGCAGCCCTATGCCTTGTCTCAAACTCAGGCTCCCATCAGTCCCAGCACGTTCCTGTGCCTGCACACAGACACACACACACACACACAAACACACACACACACAAACACACACACAGACAGACAGACACACACACACACACAAACACACACACACACACACACACACACACACACACACACACAGACACACACACACACACACACACACACGTCAAGCCAGCTGTTCAGCGTTTGTGCCACCTTCTACTGTCTGCATTTCACACAGTTCCCAGCCAACCGACTGCTTTCTAACTAACTGCTTTCCGGACGGTCTCATACTGTCCTGCCCACTCCAACATCATGCATTTCCTCCTTCCTCAATGTTTCCTCCTCACACATCAGAGCTTCTAGGTCAGTGCTGTCACCACAGGCAGATCAGTTGAAGAAGATAAGACTTTGCCCATGTTTTCCTACTGGGCTCTTATGGCCTTCCTGGCTCCTACAGGTAAGTAAATTTTGTTCTCCCTTGAGAAACCTCACTGTTTCCTCTGCTGGTGCTCCAACAGTGCGTTCAGTTGTTGGTAATGCTCCATTCCTCAAGGCTTCCTGGGGAGGATGAGCAATGAATGAGGTGAAATTTTCCTCAGGCTCTTAATCAAAAAACTCTGCAGATCTTCACATTTTCTTATTTGTTTTTTTTTTCTGTCACATTTTAATACTTGAGCCAACAGCAGTGAAGTTTGTATTAAAAACATATATAAATTATTATTAGTAGTATATTTGAATATTTTTCTTTCTTCTGTATGTCTTTCAGAGAAATGGGACAGTGTTCCACATACTGGCATCTCATCTAGTAATTCAAGGATGCGTCTTTCTGTCTCTTTGAACCCATTCCATTCTCACAGTTTTTTCCTTTTCCAGGCTGGTCTCTTCAGCAAACCCCAGACTCAGTTGTCCGACTGGGAGACTCTCTGACTCTGAACTGTTCGCACAAGGAGAGTGGATTCTGGACCATGTTCTGGTACAAGCTGCCAGTGGGGAAGAACGCCACTTTGAAGCTGGTTGTACGTTCAGTGGAGGGAACCAAGGCAGATTTTGAGGAGGAATTCAAAAGCCGCTTCCAGAGTAGTGGGACTAAGGCGAACTCCTTATCGGTGACGATAGATCATGTCCTACTCAATGACTCGGGCACTTATTTCTGCGCTAAGCAAGATACACTGTGACACGAAGGCTGGAGCAGCGTAGCGCAAACCCTTCTCCATGTGATATTGTTAAACTTGTCAGCATTCACTGAAAAGTAGCCCTGCAGATTGTTTGGATAACGGGAAGAATTGTGTCTTAGTTGAAGTCCTCCAGCAGGATGAGTGCTGGCAGTCGCGATGCCTCCTGTAGCTGGAGGTAGAAGACCTCATTGACAGGCTCTGCTTGATTGAGTGACCGGTAGTAGACACTGATCATAAGGCTTCCTTTGCTGCCTCAGTCTCTGGCATCACCCATAGGCTTTTGACTTGCTCATGACTATACTTTAGGGATAAGCCTTCACATTCTATTCCTTTCATGATGTGGATAGCAGCACTACCTCCCCTCCTTCCTTGTCTGTCCCTTCTGAACAGCTGGTAGCAGCTGAATAGCCACATCCAGACATGCAAATCATCCCACCAGGTTTCAGTGATGGCAACTACACTGTGGCTTTCTAGTGGCACAACAGATTCCAGCATCTCCTGCTGGTTTCCCAAGCCGTGTGCATTGGTGTAGAGGCACTTCAGCTGGGCAGCCAGCCTTGTCAAGCCCTTGAAGCATAACTCCTTCATTCCTTTTAAGCATTCCCCTTGATTTTCCCCATTGCCAAACGTCAGGCACGTCCCTTCGCAACGGCTTTTTCCGCAGTGTTTTACGGCAGATTTACCTTTCATCTGAAATAAAGGGGTTGAAGGAGGTGGTCATACAGCCTCGCTGCGCATGCTCAAAGAGACGTTAGCATGTATTCATGAGTTCTTGGGAAAGAATGAGTATGTATGATGTTTCTGGGAAACGTATTGCACCTGTATGTTTTAACGGTTTAAATGTGGAACCTGAACTCCGAGAGCACATGCTTGATTTGTCAAGCTGGCCGGTACAAATGGTGAGCTAAATTAATGTCACTTTCCAACACCACAGTGGAGTTAGAGAGTTTTCTTCCCAGACTTTGATAACAAGCAATAGGTAAAACTTTGGTGTGATATCAGCCTGAGCAAAGCACAGTACTTCACGGGCTTCCATACGGGAAATTCCATTCCATCCAGACCCAGTGCAAGCACAGAAAGGGAACAACTTTGTAAGCTACCTTTTCATGGTAGGGTCTACCACTGAAATGAATGATGTTCCAACATGTAAGAAGGGAGAGCCCATAAGAACATTTCAACAATTTTGATATCAGGTCTTGAATATCAAATCTAGAAAGTGGAATTTCTTCTTTGCCACAGGAGGCGTTGAAACGTGGAGTAGATAGTGGCAGAGGACAGGGACTGTTTCCAAACAATTCTTCTCAACACGCCCAGCCCTCCTAGTCAAGGATGCGCTCTGTGTGCAGACAGAAACATGGATTTTGCCCCATCTTCCTTGTCCTCTTCACTCTCCTCCAACATTTTCATCCCTCTGATAACTATGAAAGCGGGTGGATTTTTCTGAACCTTCTAAGAGGGGAGTGTTCTGTTTTTATGACTTTTTTGTTGTCAGTATCCCACATCATAACATCATGCAAAGCACTGGGAGTTACAGAGTTAATGTTCCAGTTCCGTGGACCACTGTTTCTGGGTGCTTGGCTCTCAGAGGGGGAGGCAAGGAGGCAAATTCCCCACAGGACTTTGCACCCAGAGGAAGGGAGGTGGAGCTCCTGGGAGCCTCTCTTTCTTTGGTCGCTGCAGAGAAGCGCGTGCTGCCTTGCTGCTTTTTGCCTGCAGCTTTAGAGTAAGGTCTTCGTTTTGGACACTGTCTCTCTCTCATTTTGTTTGATTTGTTGGCCTCTATTCCAATTGAATTGTGTTCTGTTCTGTTATCTTGCATTCTGATATCATGTTTAGTAAACTAACGTTCCTCCTCAGATCGTTGCCGCTGCTCTGTTGTTGGACCCATCTTCTTATCCTTTTCCCTCTGCCAGGGCACGGGTCCATGGATCCCCTGCCTCATTAGTCATGAGATCAGGCCAGGCTGGCCCATGAACCATTGACACTCTTGTTCTCTTTCCTTCTTTTCTGGGCCTGTGGGCCTGCTGTGGACACAGACAGATCTAGATAATTCCGTGAAGGGAGAAACACGTCTTTGCTTAGAAAGAAGGGGCTATTGTCTGTGTTTAATCAACAGAAATGTAAAATACTTTGATCAAGCAGAGTGTCTTACTTTGTCTGATAATTCAAAACCGATTGTTCCTCTTGGAGTACCGGCAAGAGGAGAACTGTTCAGCTTGATCATAATTGACCAGATAATAATAAAAGGATTAAGAGGAGAGTTCTCCAAAAAATCGTGGAAGGTCATGTAAGGCACCTGAACAATCCCATGCAAGAAAAGCTGGCGGGGAACATAACCAAAAGGGGGATGGATTATTGTCATTGTTTAACCTTATTAATATGTAGGTGTTCCTTCTGCATTAGGTACATGCAATATATGGGAATTAAATGTACAAATTCAGTGAAGAAATTTTTGTTATTATCTTTGATTTCTCGAAACCTGTGGTCCATCAAAAGCGTGGTGGCCAGCAGGGGCAGGGAGGTGATTGTCCCCCTCTACTCTGCTCTTGTGAGGCCCTATCTGGAGAACTGCATCGAAGTGTGGAGCCCGCAGTACAAAAAAGACAGGGAGCTGTTGGAGAGGGTCCAGAGGAGGGCTGCTAGGATGATCAGGGGACTGGAGCACCTACCCTATGAGGACAGGCTGAGGGAGCTGGGCTTGTTCAGCCTGGAGAAAAGAAGGCTGCGGGGTGACCTCATTGCAGCCTTTCAATATCTAAAGGGAGCCTACAGAGGGGAGGGGAATCAACTCTTTGAAAAGGTTGATATGTGTAGGATGAGGGGAAATGGTTTTAAGTTGAGGGAGGGGAGATTTAGGTTGGACATCAGGGGGAAATTCTTTACCCAGAGAGTGGTGAGGCACTGGAACAGGCTGCCCAGAGAGGTTGTGGATGCCCCGTCCTTGGAGGTGTTCAAGACGAGGATGGATGGGGCCCTGGGCAGCCTGGTTTAGCATTAAATGTGCAGGTTGGTGGCCCTACATGTGGCAGGGGGGTTGGAGATTCATGATCCTTGAGGTTCCTTCCAACCCTGGCCATTCTGTGATTCTGTGATTCTATGAAACATTCAACTTTCCAGCACCGGGGCCCAAATTAAAAGAAATATCTCTCTTACGTGTGTGGGAATTGACTCATTGCACATCAGGTAACAAATTTGCTTTTTGGCTGATAATACCAGGCAAGGCTATGTAAGTCTCCACTCACACTGGCCATGGAGGGAAAACCTACGACTGCCAGCAGCTCCATGGTAGGAACTCTGTCTCCTGGTACAAACAGACTGAAGGCAAGGATGATTTTTCCGGAAAGAAAGCAAGCCATGAAGGAAGATGCTGAGAAGGAATTCAGCATGGACTTTCACAGCAGTGGGATACCATGCTATGATCCTGTTTGTATGTTGTACTTTTTCCTGGCTCAGGCACCTATTGCTTATCTAAGAGCAATAAATCGTCAATAAATCATCTGAAAGAGCTAAGCAAAAACCTCTCCATTTGAAAACGGCATTTGTTCCTTTGTGCCCCACTTTTCTCCTCTCCTTTTCTTCATCCGATTTTTCTCACATTTTTTCCTTTTCTCCATTTCCTTTTCCCTCGAGGAGACAGCTGCACAGCCCATGGGCAACTTTGGCACTTTATTCATGGACTCTCTTGGGGCTGATTGGGGCAGCAGGAATTTAAAACCAAAGCTCAGGAGCATCTCTGTTCTTTTGACTGTTCCAGGTAAACTACGAAAGCCCAGCATGTCCAACGAGCAAAATGCTATGGAGAGAAGTCCCAGCAATTTAGTAAAATAGCCCTGGTAGGTCACAGTACTGGTACAATAAGAGAACAAGCCCTAGCAAGAGCTTGCCTCCATTCCCCAGGTAGAGCTTCCAGTGATTTTGCAGTAGGAAATGTTCTGTCCTATGACTGTGGGTTGGGGGTGATTGGGAGTGTTTGTTTTGCTGCCAGCTGTTTTCTGTAATACAAGTATGTTGCCTCTGTAGTTCACCACACTCTTTCAGCTGTTCTACGTGGATGCGTAGCATTGATTTATGATTATAAAGGGAAAATATCTTCTACTCCAAAATGCTTGTGCATAACTGACTGAAGGACTCCTGAAGTTGAGGCTAAAAATTGTCCCAAGCTTCTTCTAGTTGAGATACACTACAAACATTAGGTAGGTTGATAGACAGTGATATTGGTTGTCTGTGTTCCCGGTGTGATAACCCATGGACGTAATGTGAGGAACTCTGCACAAAGATGGGCTGCCTGAAAATGTTTATTTTTTGTGAAGGTTGGTACATCCAGTTGCAAGGCAGAAGGAAATGAGGGGGAGGAAAAGCAGGTCACGTAAAATGAGCGTCTCAATAGGAAGACATAGTTGATTCAATCCAGGAAACGTAATTGCAAACCTTAGTGTAAACACCGGGATAACCTCTTTGTGCACATCCATAACCCCAGGAAACAATACCCTGCAGCTGACCATTGCAGACCACTGGGCCACCGGAATCCCCCTGTACAGATAAAGATACAGATGCTCAGCAAGTGCTATCGGCATCAGCAGGAAGCCATATTTCCCAGAAATCACTGAGATTCTAGAGAGAGACTTTTTCTCACAAAGATGATTTCTGCTTACAATTCTACACCTGATGCTAACATGCCGTACTTTTAAAGCATCACAGACAGCGGTAAGTTACTTAGTTTTCATGGCTGCAGTTCTTGGCAGATGCTCACAAAACTCTTCTTGCTCATGATTCTGCAAAACTTTTCCACAGAATCAGGCAAATACAGCAAGCAGAGCAATTGCCAGGTGTGTTCATTTTCCAAGTTTCCTGGATATTGGTACAGTGGTGTTTTATTCTCATCACATCCGATCCTAACATGTGCATCCTAGGCTACAGCCTCTGTGATTATTGCTTATTCTCCGGTGCAGCACTTCTCCATTTTCAGTAGCCCAAAGTGCAAGAGCTAGCACACTCTGCACGTGGAGAATTGGGGCAGAGGCATTCCACATCTTAAATCAATAAGGATAAATAGAGATGAACTGAGTGGAAAAATTGCCAACTGTATGGAAATTGTTGAGTCAGGGCCCGAATCACTGATTGAGCACCTGGGGAAAGGACCCGGTCAGCCCTGGAAGCACAGGTGAAGGCAAGTCAGCTGTGCAACGGGAAGGGATGGAGCCTGGCTGCACCTCTCTTAGACCTCATTTAAGGGCTGACTGCCACTGGGAAGGGTCTCTTCCTGGAGATCCCTCCTTGGTAGAGCTTTCCCCTGCCAACGTAGACTCTTCTGACGTGGGCGAGCACTCTTTTTCCCTTGCTTCACAGAAGTTCTCAATTGTGCCTGTTCTTTTGTCATCACATCTGTCCCTTTCTATTGAGCTGTCCAAGTGCCCTATCAGTTCAATAAGCAACCTCTACACTAAGCCTTCATTGCTAGTTAAAAAAATGGTTTCAAACATGCCATTGAGTATTTCTAACATGATACCATCCTGTATTAGGAGAAGGCAGGAAAGGTGCAGATTGGAGAGGCAGCCTTTTTACCTGGCAGGAGTCTTTCCCTCCATTCAGGTATCCAACACACATCATGTTACTAGTAATTTCACCAGGGTAAGCACTGCTGCACTGGCTTGAGGAGAGTATAGGGGCTTCCAGACACTGCAAGACATCTGGATACAGAGCTACAAGAAAACAGAGAGAAATTATTGATGGCGTATCTGATTTAATTTCAGAGCCTGGGAAAAACTCCTTTCTTAACAGAAAAGTCATTGCCGGACACCCTGCTTTAGCAGTCCTCGTTTTTCTTCTGTGCTGAAATTCCATTTGTTTAGAGGAGACAGACTCTCCTCGCGGGCCCTGTGTTCTACCCTGCATCGAAAAGTCATCAGCTGGCAGATTTAGAACAAAGAACTACTCTGACAGTACACACGGTGAAGAAATCTTGGGTCTCAGGCAAAGTACCTTCTGCTCTGGTGCAGGTTTGTTTTGGTCAGAGAATTAGACACCGGTCTCCACCTACGCTTCTGACCACTGGTGGGAAAGAGTGGACATCTTAGTGAAGGGCACTTGAATGACTTCAATGATTCCATCTTCACAAAACAGAACAAGATTAAAAATCTTGAAGTCTTGCCATCAGAGCAGCTAACTGATTGCTGTCCTACATGGACTGATCATTCAAAACCGTTCTCCAAAAAGACTGCTTGCTGTGCAGCACTTCTCTGTTCTTTACCCTGTACTGTTTGGACTTAACTGTGAGATCTTAGACCATCTCCAGGGTGCTCAGGACGCTGTACGTTCCCACCCAGCACTTACTGCCACTGCTGAGTGTGTTGCCCCATCCAGAGATCAGGCATGTTGTTCCAGCAGACGGACAGCTGGTAGGCAGAGCAACTGTGCTGACATAGGAGTTGAGTGTGGCTGCTTTGGACAGTTTGATGAGCATGATGTCGTTGTTCAGTGTGTAGGAATTGTAGCCAGAGTGGCGGATGATTTTAGATGCACTGATGGTCTGCTCGCTGCCGTCTTGGCTTGCCAGGTTGTATTCCCCAAGTTTCACTTGAATGGAACTGGAAAAAGGAAGGAATGTCACTTACTTTACTGCCACTGACATCGCGGTTGTGAGAAAGCTGCCTATCGCTGTGTGTCTTAACAGTATTTTCATGCTGGGTTCTTTTCTTGTCCTGCAACAAATTCTAGGGATCTACGCTGAGATCTTATTTCCAGTGCTGGTGGTGAATTTATGAGGGATTGTGTAGCGGCCAGTACAAACATCCTGCAAGACAAACTGCTACCAGCATGAGATCATTCCTCTTCCTATTCTACTGCAGTTCAGCTTTAACAAATTAATGCAGCTCCTAGGAGACCGCGCACATTACTTGCTGGATTACCGTGTTGTCATTTCAGAAGGTACTCTGCCTTCAGAAAAGCGTTTGCAGAAGGGGAAAACCACTCGTACTGCATCAGCCCACCTTTCTGAATGACCCACTCATTCCTCAGTTGCCTTCTGTGAGAACCGAGTTATTTAGATGTTTGGATCTCATAGCTGTACATTCCTGTTAAAAGTGAACTGGAGAAAAGAGGTAGATTATGGAATATATATTTTTCCACTCACGACTTGTAGCAGTGAGCAGCTGACAGCACCCACTGGCTGCTGATGAGAGAACCTCCACAGAAGTGATATCCAGAATTCAGAGACACCTGGTAGGGTGCAGCGCTCCTTCCACAGGTGTAGCCTCCCACAATCTTGTCATCATCCCCATCGCTGACGGGGAAGGCGACTGCAAAATAAGAGATAGCATGCGTTAACATCTGGCATGAGGAACTCTGTGGCCCTATGACTGAGCAAAAAATCTTGCAGATGGGTTCTGGTTATTCTGGATGGACAGTTAGTAGTCAAAAGAGGTAGAAGCATTCTGCCTTAAGCCTTTTGCAAATGTAAACTCAACTTCACTTCCCCAGTGACAGACTGTGCTACAAGTTTCCTCAGAAGTAAGTTTCATTTTAAATTACGCAAGTAGAAGTAAAAATGTACTCACCAGCCACACCAACAAAGGTGACAAACAGTAAGTATTTCATGATCGTGACACAGCCTCGATCCCAGACTGGTGGACTGGCAACGGGAGCAGCTAGAAATATGGTTTCTGAAATGGCTTATCTTCAACCCAAGGTTTTGTCCAGGGGAAAAAAAAACAGTGGAAAACTTGAAGATCCAAATGTAGGCATTAGAAGGTACTGATAGTAATTACAAATAACAGTTAATCATAAGCCTTTCATAAGATAGAGAGTTCTCTTTAATTATTTGAAAGAAAAACTTTCCAAACAAAGAAACGTTTGCGTTTTGGAAGACGAGTGTTTCCTTGCAGCATTTGCGCACAGTAACCCTTTGAGATCTCTCTGCTGGTGTCATTTGTAGGAAAGCAGGCTTTATTGTACGTAGTGGATTGAAAGATATCTTACCTACACTAAAAAATACATCATTTCTGTCCATTTCTTAAGTTGATTTGAAAATTCCTTTTCTTCAGCAGTATGAATTTTTCTATCTGTAGGATAATGTTTATTCAAATAAAATAGTTTTTGAAATTTCTTATGAATGAGTGTGAGAAACTACTTCATGTGGCCCTCCATCTCCTAAGATAATTTCTTTGAATGTGGAATGCTCTCATTTGCTATTTGAAAGCACTCACTCATTTAATCTAAATGATCTTGTCAATCTAGCAAATATTTATGGTTTTTTTGTTTGTTTGTTTTTGTTTTAAGAATAAATTAAATATATTCAGGGGAATATAATTCCCCTGAATTAATACAAAAAATAAAAAATAAATACAAAAAAATGAAAAAAAATACAAATAAATAACATACAAAAAAAAAAAAAAAAAAAAGTGATTTTTTTCCACAAAAAATCTCAGTACAAGTTGATGCATATGAGTGCAATGTATGTAAACACAAATACAGTGATAACAAACAGTGAGAACTCCTGAAATCCTCAGAAAGACCGTTAAGGTTAATGATTAAAATGCTGAGTGTTTTAAGTCTTAATGTGTTTGACAAAAATCTGTTTTCCAAGGAGCTTTCAAATTCGTCATGTCAGCTTCCAAAGGATAATCTCAAAAGACTGTTAACAGAAGTGAAGTTATGATGCTGAAATGGAAAAGAGACAAAATATGACTCTTTTTTCTGCTCCATTTCATGATCAGTCTTCTGAAAGACATGGAGAGTTGGTGCACAGAGGTCCTCCAAAGATAGGCATTTTCCTTGTTGTTACAGGCAAGATCAGGGAATCCTCCAGCATTGCTATAAGTGTCCTGGGGTTTAAACAGTGATTAGTACGATGCTTTAATACAGGGATAATTTAAATTGAGAAACAAAACAAGAGATCTTGTGTGGAAAAGAAAAAGACATGTAGCGGTAATAATAATAAGAAAGGCAGAAATTACCGAAGATGTAAAATTCCATCGTGTGTAAGGAAAGCAAAAGCATCTCACACTTTCCAATAGTATCAAATTTTATTCCACTGTAAATATTAAATCTATTCTTAAAAAAAAAAACAAAAAACAACCAAAACCAAAAAAACTATGGGGATAGAGAGAGGCTGTTGTCAAAAGTTTTTCCTCCAACAGTACAGAGAAGAGTGAACTGAAGAAGCTGAAAGAAAAGAAACTGATATGCTACAGATTAGACTCAAATTGCAGAAATATGAGCGTTACAGAAACAGCACAAATAGCCTACTATTGGATATCCTTATTTACATGGATTGTAATGTTTGTGTAATGCAGGCTTCTTTTATATCCATATCTGGGAAATCCAGTTGTATGGGGTCAGAAAGAACAGGGGCAGCTCATAAAAACCTGTCTTTAGTGTAACAACAGAATGGTATACAGGTTGAGCAGAAGGAAGGTTCATGATTAGAGTGTGTGCACTCTAACATTCAGACAAATTTTTTACTGTGGTGGCTCCTTTGGGGGTGACATCTGAGTGATTTTAGTAGCTGTGCTTGTTGTTACTCTTTTTCCTTCTCCAGTAGTAAGCTATTACATCCTGAAAATCATCAAGTCACTGTTGTACCTCAGGTGTTTTTCATGAACCCTGGAAAAAAAGCTCTTCAACCTTGGGAACATAACATAAGGATCTCTTTCCATTTTTCTCAGCTTCCAGGCATGTTTAGTTTAGGCTGGCTAGGCTACTGTAAGGTCTGTGAACTTATCAGTAGCCTTCAGGGTCCTGCAAACAAATGAGGTGGTCACAGCTGTGCACTTCCCAGGTGCCAGTACAAAGCCATCCCGATCTTCAGTGGATGTGGTCATTCTGCAGCCACAGTGCCCTATTCCAGTTCTGAAGAAGCAATTCCTCCTGGGCAGTGCTTGTTTTTGCAAGCTTGATGTGGCACTGCACAAGAAACAAGGATTTTGAGAGAAGTTCTTCAAGAAATAGCTGCTCTGCTTGTCTCACTTCCTGTCTTTGCATTTACTTTGCAGCTCATCCAGTCCAACTCCCCTGCAACAAAGAGGGAGACCTACTGCTAGATCAGGTTGCTCAGAGCCCTGTCCAGCCTAACCTCAAATGTCTCCAGGGACAGGGCGTCCACCGCATCTCTGGGTACCCTGTGCCAGTGCTTCACTGCCCTGTTCCTGGGAGGGGAAAAAAAAACAAAAACAACCACGTTTCCCAAATGTCCAGTCTAAATCTCCCCTGTTTCAGTTTCAAACCATTTCCCCTTGATGCTATCCTGTCTGAGAGAATATTTTCCTCCTGAATCAGTTTGAAAGCTTCTATATATTTTCAGTAGGCACTCTTAAAACAGTGCATTTCCTTGAAATTTCAGGCAGGAAGAAGTTTGGTTTTCTGCCTAGATCCGGCTGCTGCAGAGGTCGTTGCTATTGGCTTAAGGGAAATGGAAGCAGACCCATGTAAGTCAGTCCCTCACAGGGCATGCTCTCTGACTCCTGAGGCAGCAATAGAATGTGGACAGTGTGGTGCTTGGTCTTGTGCTTCTTTGGAGCAAGTAAGGCATCAGCTGAGACATCATGCCTGTTCTGCTGGGGGGAGAATGCAGTCTGCTTTCTAACTGTGTTCCTTTTGCTTTGTCTCTCAGGAGCTAAGATTACACAAAACTCAAGTCTGGTACTGAAAGAAGATGAGAATGCTACCCTGGGATGCAGTCAAAATGACAATCACAATTATATGTACTGGTATCTGCAGCAGCCAGGAAAAGGGCTGCAATTAATCTATTATTCCAATGGACCAAATCAGGAATATAAGGGTGATATTCACACTGGATACGAAGCTAAGCGGATAAGCCTAGAATACTTTCGTTTAGATATCATGTCTGTGAAGAAGAACCATTCAGCTACCTATTTCTGTGCCTCAAGTTTGGACACAACACTTCAAAGTCACTTGCTTTCTGTACAAAAACTCCTCTCCAGTACCTTTCCTCAGAAGGGAGTAGCTTCAGCACAGGATCATGGTATGTAGGTCAAGTGGCTACTCACAAAACATAGGCTGCTGAGGAGCTGGTCCAAGAGAGGTCAAGCAGGTTCCGTTTCATTGCTGAATTCCTCTTTTCTGATCAGCAGTTCATCCTCTATCAGTCATGACAGTTCTTAAAGCTTGTCAGTCAAATCCAGACATACAATGATACTCACTGTGCATGGAAAGGTTGTTCTAATATCCGGAACTGAAGAGAACAAGATCTCAGTAGAAATAGAGAGGTGGGATATAGTAGAATGTGATCTTATATGAAATCACGTTCCAGGAAAATATAGATATATTTTTATTCAGAAATTGATCCTTTTATTCAGAAATCGCTTACACAGTCCAGATTTCTTCTGCATGAAGCATCAGTTTTATACATGCTACATCTATCTGTATATGCCTCATACCTATGTCTGTGCTGCAGCCTGATAACCTGTAAGGCAATCTCTGTCCTTTCATTTTTCCCCTTCCATCCTTGGACGAGTTGTGTGTACATTTCTGACAACCCTGTGGTCTTTCTTCTCGCACATTCTCAGCGTTCTCTTTGATTTCGAGCTAAGTCTGAAGCATTCCTAGTTTGAAGACAAAAGAGTAGAAGGAGGAACAAGCAGGATGTGAATGTAATTTTAATTACTGCATGAATTCTTCCTGATGGAATGTTTCATACCCGCATAAAGAATGTCAGGTCTCTCACACACAAAGTCCTCCCAGTGTCTTCCTTGGTAAGAGTTCTAAGGCAGCATCCCTGTCCCACTCACGGTCCTTAAAGTAGTGGCTTATTTCCACTGCAGTAGCAAGAAACCACCAAGCCAAGTCCTTGTGATGTACTGTGAAATCCAACTGCATAAGATGCCTGTTCTGAAATAAACTACATACGTGTTCATGCACAGTTGGTATTGTTTCCACAGCTGTGTTGTGACTCACAGCCTGCCCCTTAACTGCCCCTCGATTCTACTCTCTGCATTTACTCGTACCTGGTCTCACGTGCCCCCACAATCACCTGGAAGTGATTACATTCACATGGACACTCACACAGGCACAGGAGGAAGTCAGTAAGTTCACTCTTGTTTCTCCAGCCGCTGGTACCTGTGATCTGTGGTCTGGCTCCGGGCTGTGTATCCACCTTCTTTCCAGTAGGCAGCAATGTTACACAAGTCACAACAGAAACACCTTAGCTCTCACATTGTGTCTTCCATGTCTGTCCTTTGAACAACCTTTTTCTCCTTCCTGAGACAGAAAAGTTACTCTGAATAAAAGTGCTCATCTTGGAACAAGAGAGAAACTCTCCTGGGTCTGACAGTAGAAGACTGTTTTGCCCAGCAGCACACGCATGGTTTTGCCTTGACTCAGAGTTCCGCAACAGAGAGTAATCACAGAATAAGTTCTGGTGGTCTCCACAGACTCTTTCCTTTCCCATTAAGTCTCTGAAATAGCTTGACTGTTCAGGAGCTAAGGTCTGTTTTTTGTCAGAAGGAAGGCTTTTTAACAGGTCTGGCACAACAGATCTTAATCAAACGGAGCACAGTTTTTTGCCTCAATTATCTTTTGCTTCTGTCTGGCAGAAGTCTTGAGCTGTGAGGTGTAATTGTCTTTCATGTATTAAGAGCGTCTCTCCAGAGTGGAACAATGTGTGTGTAAATTTAGTGGAATAATGAACTTGGGAAGGCTGTCCTGAATTCAAGCCACTGCTGAACACAAGCTAAAAACTCACTGTTTGGGTCCGAGGCTGATAGGCCCAGACATGCACAAAGATGAAATGACGGTCAGAGCAACATCCAGTCAAAATGTTTTGGTCTGAAAACACTCCCACCTTTTTGTCATCAGCTCAGATCTCTGCTTCTCTGGCAGGCGGGCCAAAGACAGACAAATCTCACAGCCACACAAACGCTTGCTTTTGCTTTTAATGGCTCAGCAACAACATTTTCCGATGTGAAACGTGTCTTCTCTGTCCTCCGCCCAAGCTGATGGGAAAATCTGAACAAGGCGAGGGGTATCAGTCTCTCCAGCCTCTCTCTCCTCCCTCATTCTCTTCTGGGACAGCTACTCCTCGTCATGCTGACCATTTTGCTTGCTCTTCTACCTGGTGAGAAACTGCAGATCCATCTGCGCTGTTTGGCTTTCTTATTGGCCACGTGGGGCAGGTGCAAGTGAAGAGCTTGTGAGGCCACTGTGTTTACTTTTTCTCATTTTCTCTCTCTCACTCCTTCAGGCTCTGGTGTGGGACACACTGTCACACAGAGGCCAGAATATGCCCTCAAGAGAGCTGGAGAGAGTGTGGACCTCACCTGTTCTGGCAGGCCTGCCTACGTCCTGTGGTACCAGCAGCCTTCAAGAAATAGTCTGAAGTTAATAGCCAGCACTTCTCGGTGGCATCAGAATTCTTATGAGGAAGGTTACAGTGAAGCCAAGTTTGAGATCAGCAGGGACAAGAACAATCTCTCCATTATGACTATCAAGAATGTGACATCCAAGGATGCTGCCACTTACTTCTGTGCTATGAGTGATCACACAATGCAGCAAGAGCATTAAGCACTTACACAAAATCCTCACCCTGCCTGAAGGAGAGACAGAGTCTCTGTAAAACATGAGACCGATTGGAGAGGGGCAGGAGAAGAGCAGAGGGAAAACAAGGGCAAAGTCAGGGAATGGAGCCTGGACTCTTGGAAGGCAAGAGGGTCTGCCAAAGCAATGGAGCAGCATCTATCTTAAAGAAAAAAGGCATTCAGAAACACAAATGCATAGCCTAATATTAAGAACTGTGGTACTGCTGGCTGACAAAAGGCACTAGACACTTCTCAGGATTAGTGCTATAGAAGCACAGGTTCTTGGTCACTAGTTCCCCACAGGCCCAAAGATGGCACTAAGGAGAATGATGTGGTAAAATACAAAGCAGGAGGTGAATTCAAGGCTCTTTCACATACTTCACAGCCAGAGAAAGGAAACCACAAAGTGCTGCTCCCACATAGTGTTTCCATTGTGACGGACTGGTGCAGGCAGAAGTTGAACACACCTTGGTCTGAGTGATGCCTAAGCAGATATTCCCTAACACAGAAAGATGCACACAAACCCATATAAGGCTCCCTTTGAGACTAAGGGAAGGAGCTGCCTTCTCCTGTGGGGAAGCACTTGTTGTGTGGGCAGTCATCGTCCAGTCTGCTTAGAAGAATTTCAGGCACCTCAGCAGTGATATGTGGGACTCCAACATCGTGGTCAGTCGATCATAAAGAACAGCAAAATAGCATGCCCTCAGGCAGCACTCTGTGCCCCAGGTCGGGTCTCAGCACACCTGCTTCCTCCCAAGGTCACAGGAAGCCCTGATGGAAAAACAAACTTTTTCTTTTCTCTTTCATTTCTTTCTTGTTCTAATACCCCTTTAATATAACTAATCAGCCACTCTCAACAGCACAAAACACATTACAGGCGGCCAGCTGGTAATGCCCTTAGAGAGAAATGTCTCTATAAGCCTCTCTATGCTACCTGCTTAAATAAACAAGAGGACACTGCAGACCTTTTCCCAGGCCAAGGCCGGAGCTTGCAGCAGAAGGAGAAGCTCGGGGGAGACCTTATTGCTCTCTATAACTACCTGAAGGGAGGTTGTAGGGAGCTGGGGGTCGGCCTCTTCTCTTGTGTAACCAGTGATAGGACCAGAGGGAATGGCTTCAAGCTGTACCAGGGGAGATTTAGGCTGGATGTTAGGAAATATTACTGCTCTGAAAGAGTGGTCAGGCACTGGAATGGGCTGCCCAGGGAGGTGGTGGAGTCACCGATCCTGGAGGTGTTCAAGGAACGTTTGGATTTTGTGTTGAGGGACATGGTTTAGTGAGAACTATTGGTGATAGGTGGATGGTTGGACTGGATGATCTTGTAGGTCTTTTCCAATCTTGGTGTTTCTGTGATTCTGTGAAGAATTCAGGCCATTCTGTTGGATGATGAATGAACTCCTCTGAGTTCAGGTTAAAATCCTGACACGTTCTCTCCACCCTCTTCCTCTTTTTAAAGAAGATATACTGCTTCATGAATGGTAAATACTCTCTTCTGCCCACTACAAGAGGACATCCCATAGGACCATTTTTCAGCTCTTTCCAAACATAAACTCCTGAGGTATACGACTCCATCTGCAAGCAGTTATCTTGTTTAACGCAGTGAGGCTGCAGCAAAGTATTGGTGGCTCCAGAAGCACTGAGGAAGGCAGGCTGCTGAATGGAGGGCAGCTGTCTTAGATATTACCAAGGAACAAGCAACGTCAGCTTGCATTTCTAGAAACACATGTTTCTGCTTTAGGTATTATAGTCAGCTGTATCATCACTGCACTCAGATAAAATAAGTAAATTTGTCCAGGCTGATGCAAGGCCCTGGGAAAGTTAAAGCTGGAGAGACCGTGGGCTGGTAAAGATAAAGCTCTCTGGGAGCATAAAGCGGAGGAGTTTCTGAGGCTAGTCTTTGTACATGTCACAGAGCTTGGTGGTGGAAGCACCATGAATTCTCTCTTCCTGATTGTCTCCTGCCTGGGAGCAGCTGGTATGAGCTTCTGAGCTCAGCAAACCTTCTCTCGTAACCTCTCAGCTCTCCCTCTCTACCTGCATTTCGCCTTTCTCCAGTGGCAGACTATTCCGCTTTTCTTCTTCTATATCAGCCTCCTAGACAGACAGAGAAGGTAGGATATGACAGGGGCATACGAAACTATGAGGGGCTGGCAGTCTCTTTCTGTACAAGAATTAGGGAGTATGTGACAAAGGTAGGTAGTCTGGCACCAAACTTTTTTCTTTTAGGAAAGCTGTGAATCCCTTTCTGCAGTATTTTTGTGGGTGCAAAAGGTTTACACAGCCTCACAAAGTGGGGGGACACATTTGTGTAAAAATTTTTTTCAAAAGCTACAAGGTTGAAAGACATCCCACCTGACCAACAAATGTCAAGTCCCTGAGTTGATGAAGGCCAGGGAGGGTCTGGGGATGGGTTTCATATCTTCTGCATTTGGCATCTGTAATTGGTGGTCAGAGACAGGTTTCTCGCCTGCAACGTGCTTGTGCAGTGGTTTCTGAAATGGGGAGTGTGCAGGGATATGCAAGAGGATCCATTAGGGTGTGGGAAGAAAACATTAGAATTGTGGTAGTACGTATACATAACTTGCAAATGAGTAAAAATTCATATATTGCAGGGAGGGACAGGTGTGCTGAAAGGGTTTTTGCTGATAGGGATGTGCGATCAAAAAAGGTTGGCTACCATTGTTCCATTGGCTTCAACAAACATGTTCTTTCTCACATTCAAACAGATCGTTTCATACATTCAAAGACATTCTTTCTTGCGTTCTTCTCCAGCTCCACGGGGTCTTTCTGTTTACCCTGATTCCTTTGCTACCAGCGTTTTCCTTCTCTCTTGTTCATTGCTTCTTTCCCTCCAGAAGATTAGAAATTCTGCCAACATTCTCGAGTGCATTTGCTCTCTTCCAATTTGCACACTACACAGATGACCACCACGAGCTGTCTACCATGCCATAGTTGTTGCATTCTGTTCCGAATGTTCCAAATGGAAGGAACACAGTGAAGCTTGCATACAGCTAATTTGTGAGGTTCTCTGGCAGCTTTTACTCTTTTGTTCTCTTCCTGACTTGAGGTGGTAAAGACAAAGCCTCACGTTTCACAGTAGCACTGGATGGAAGAAGTCAGCAGGATGTTTCAGGTGTTGTGTGAAGATTTCTGAAGTTTCATGCTCTTTTGGCTCTTGCTCATTTGTCTGTAGCTCACCGGCTGTGGCTACGCTTGAAGAGAATGGAGTCAGGCCAGGAGCTGTGAAACCCAATTCTCTTTCTTGCAGTTGCTTTCCCGGGAGGTGCTGATGATGACAAGATTGTGGGAGGCTACACCTGCCCAGAGCATTCGGTTCCCTACCAGGTGTCCCTGAACTCTGGGTATCACTTCTGTGGAGGTTCCCTCATCAACAGCCAGTGGGTCTTGTCAGCGGCTCACTGCTATAAATCGTAAGTATGGCTTGGGTTGAGTATCTGGATAGGTTCTAGTCAAATCTTGCAAACACATCAGATCTGGAACTTGGGCGCCTCACGAGAGATTACAATCCAATGGGGCAATACAATGCATGGTATACCTGAGGACTAAAGGAGAAACTCTACGCTCGGTCTCACTTCTCTACATGATCTTTCCAATACTTTTGCACTCTTAGCATCCTTTTCTGTGCAACATAACATGCCTTTCTGTCCCCATTTGCGTGGCTTACCATTACCGTTTTGTTCTTTTTCATTCCTTCAGATCCTCCCTGTGGACCTTTCTTTGTCCCAAATTTAGGACATGCTGCTGTGCAGAGTGAACACAGCTTAGGGATCATGCTTCCCTGCAGTGGGAGACTTAATCTCCCTTTCTGAAGCATTGCTCTAGGTGTCTGGAGTCCTCCATCCATCCATCCTCCACTGACACAGCTGCAAGCTGAGGACAGGATCTGCTGTTCTCATCCGCTGGACAGGATGCCCACCTGGCAAGGCTTTCCAGACTCTGTCTTCCACAACATCAGAAAGTTTCTAGAGCTCTGTGACACATTAACCTTTGATTAGGGCAGCACTCTCTTACTCTCTTCCAAGATTGTGCATACCCCATGGGGCACGAAGCTGTTCAACCCACGGCTAACTGCTGTTTTTCTCTGTTGGCAATGTTGCAGCCGTATACAAGTGAGACTGGGAGAGTACAACATCGATGTGCAGGAAGACAGTGAAGTAGTCAGGAGTTCATCAGTAATCGTTCGCCATCCTAAATACAATTCAAGAACCATTGATAATGACATTATGTTGATCAAGTTGGAATCTGCAGTGGAATATACTACTGACGTTCAACCCATAGCTCTGCCCAGCACCTGCGCCAGTGCGGGGACCGAGTGCCTGATTTCAGGGTGGGGAAACACGCTGAGCAATGGCTGTGAGTATCAGCACGCACTGCAAGCAGCTGTTTGCGCTTCTCCCGCTCTACCACCATGTTCATGAGACTCCACACACATTTCACCTGATTTCTTTCCTTGTTCTGCCTGCATGGTCACCGCACTGCTCTGCCAGTATGCCTCAGCATACAAGGCACATCAGATTTGCTCCTGTAGCTTAAGGGTTTGCTATACCCTGCTTTCCTGGATGGCTCTCATGGATGGCTCGCAGATAGGCCTTCAGGTCTTTTTGTTAACTGACAGTACTGGGTCTCAGGGAAAGAACAAACGTTGTCCTTACTCTCCTGGCAGACAATTACCCTGAACTTCTCCAGTGCCTGAATGCTCCAATTCTGAGTGACCAAGAGTGCCAAGAGGCTTACCCGGGTGAAATCACCAGCAACATGATCTGTGTCGGGTTCCTGGAGGGTGGGAAAGACTCATGCCAGGTAAGAGCTGATGTTGGTGCAGAGCCCTGGGCCACACAACTGCAGCGTGCCCCGGACTGTATGGTGTGTTTCAACATTTGGCAGCATGCTTAGGCCTTCTCATAGGATCGTAGGACGGCTTAGGGTGCAAGAGACCTTAAAGATCATTGAGCTCCAACCCCCCACTACAGGCAGGCTTGGTTGCCGCCAACCAGATCAGGCTGCCCTGAGACCCCATCCAACCTGTCTTTGCACACCTCCAGAGGGATAGGGCATCCACAACTTCTCTGGTCAATCTCTTCCAGCGCCTCACTACCCTTGGACTAGAGAGGATACCTCATCATCTAGTGTTCTTTTCTGACACAGTATCTTTCCAGCAGGGCTTGGCTGCCGCATGGACTTCACCAAAAATAGCAAGTCCAGCCAGATCTGCTGGGAAAACTATAGTCACCGTGAATTGTTAGGAACTAAGGGAGTCCAGCAAACAAGGACTGGTATCTGCCTGTGGATGGGATGGATATCCCATCTCAGGGCCTGCTGCATTTCCCTGTACATTCCCTAGATTCTTTGTACCAGGTCACAGTCTTTCCAGACGAGATTCTGCTTCTAAATCAGCTTATGCTTCTAAATTTTTCTCTCCAGGGTGACTCAGGCGGACCAGTTGTGTGCAATGGAGAAGTGCAAGGAATTGTGTCCTGGGGATATGGATGTGCTCTGAAAGGTTATCCTGGAGTTTACACCAAGGTCTGCAATTACCTTGACTGGATCCAGGAAACCATTGATGCCTACTGACACCCTGACTGCCTCCTGGCTCCACATCTGCTTCCCTCCTGCCCTTATCACATTCCTCCTAAGAGAGTGATAGCACAAATAAAACTCTTACTTAACTGAACCTTGCAGATACTTACTTTGGACACTGAAGCTCATCAGAGCCGTGGTCATGAGTGGTGTTCCCCAGAGTTCAGTATCGGGGCCCATCCTGTTTTGTATCTTTACTGATGGTTTGGATGAGGGAGTGGAGTGCATTCTCAGTAAGTCTGCAGACGATACTAAGCTGGGGAGATGTGTTGATCTGCCTGAGGGTAGGAAGGCCCTACAGAAAGATATGGATTGATGGGCTGAAGCCAGTAGGATGAAGATCAACAAGACCAAGTGTCTGGTCCTGTACTATGGTGCAGTGGTTCTGCACCCTGTGCAATGCTATGGGTTCAGGGCACAGTGGCTGGCAAGCTGTGCAGAGGAAATTGAATTGAGAAAACCACGCAGACTCAGACTGCATACATGCTCCCAGAAGCACTGCTGAGAAGGGGAAGGAGAGGGTGGGTCTTGGTTTCCCCCACATCAACCACTCACATGCTCACTGGTTCAGGCTGTGATCTAGGAATTCCACTGCACTGTTCTCATGTACCTTCACACCTGCAAGTGCTCATACTCACATGGATACTCACACAGGAATAGTTGCTAGTTTTAAGTTCACTCATTTTTGTTTTTCCAGTTGCTAGTACCTGTGTTCTGTGATCTGGCTCCAGTTTGTGATGCTTTGTCCTCTGTACACAAAGCACACACACACAGAATAGAGTCCCTCACTCAGGAAAGCAGAACTTGAGAAGAAGAAAGGGTCAGGTCAGGCAAAGGCATGGGGCCTTTGACCCATCCAAACAAGGATTCTTGCCAGCAACTTGCCTTTTATATGCCTTTATCCCTCTTCTCCCCTCCATTTGATTCCTTCCCAAATCACATAAATCCCTCCCTTTCCTTGCCTTTGGTTCTTCCCATAACTATCCCACAAGTCTCATGCAGTCCTAAAATATTCTTCACTAGCATCCCTTACTGCGTCCCATAGCCAAAGGCAATAAGCCCCATGAGACCGTGAAGTGATCCCCTTGCTCCCCTTGATTTGTATGGGTGGATTTCACACCTGGTCCGTCACCTTTATGGCTCTTCCAGGATAGCTCTGGAACAAGGCCGGACAGACTGCCTTTATCCTCAACCCTGAAATTTGGTTTTCCCCTCACTACCACTGTGCCCCTGGACCCTCTGCACGTAGAGATGAACCACTGATGGGCCATTCACTCTTCTGTAATAAGACAGGGAAAAGTGTTGGCAGGGTATTACCAAGGTTTCCTCCTTCTGCCATTGGCTCTCTTCTTGGACATTCATCTCTTACTTAGCATTTAGCTTTTCTTCACAGAAAGGAAGCATACCTAAATCAACAAACTGTATCCTTGAGAAAGTACAGCTACAGCACTGGGCATTTTTGGATCCTTTTTCTTTGCTATCTTTTTGACAATCTGCATACCATTAAGCACAGTTCAGCTGCTTGTCCACTATAGACGTATAGAGCAAAGAGGCATAACAAACCAGAAGGAGTAAATGTGTCATGCTGGTCCCTGATGCTGTGGCAAAGCTAGGTATGCTGCAATGAAACATGCTATTTGATCCCAGGAAAAAAAAAAAAAAAAAAAAAGAGTGAGAGGTGATGAGAATAGTTGGAAAGAGAAAGAACAGGGAATCAGTAGGGTTTGTGTCAAGTAAAGGGTCCTCCCTCTTAAATTCCAGTTTACTAAAATTTCTAAGAGACTTATATAGTGGGAGATCACTCACTGTCATGCTGGGGTCCTAGTCTCCTGACTGACCAAACTGCATAAATATTACTTTGCTCCCAACTTTTACCTGAAAAAAATAAGCTACTCAATTCTTGGATGAAGACACTCAATTGTGTTCATTGTACTCCTGCAAAAAGAGCATGAAGAGAGGTCTGAGGAAGTTAAGTTCAAACGCTAACATCAGTCTATCCAGTCCAAAAGCCACTTGTGGAAGACTCATATCTTCATATATAATTCCAGAGAGCCTTATACACCCTGGAAAACAGCGTTCTCCTGACTCTATGAGCTGTTCAGCAAGGAGAATAGCACACCATTCCTTGCAACCACAAACAATCTTCTGTTCTGACAAACAATCTCAGGGCTGTGATTTACTCATGGTTTGTATCAGGCAAAAGAATCACAATGAGGAAAGCACTGGGAAAGCACTGTCTCTCACAGACTGACTTGCTTCCTCTCTTCTGCCTCTTATTTAGAGCTCATTTTTACCATACTCTGTTGACATCTATGGATTATTACTAGCATTTCAACCATCCTCGGATAGTTTTGGGATTTCTATTTTCTGTCAGAATCTCTAAAGGAATATTAATACCTTGGTGGCTCCTTTGGGAGTGACGTCTGAGTGATTTTAGTAGCTGTGCTTGTTGTTACTCTTTTTCCTTCTCCAGTAGTAAGCTATTACATCCTGAAAATCATCATGTCACTGTTGTACCTCAGGTGTTTTTCATGAACCCTGGAAAAAAAGCTCTTCAACCTTGGGAACATAACATAAGGATCTCTTTCCATTTTTCTCAGCTTCCAGGCATGTTTAGTTTAGGCTGGCTAGGCTACTGTAAGGTCTGTGAACTTATCAGTAGCCTTCAGGGTCCAGTAAACAAATGAGGTGGTCACAGCTGTGCACTTCCCAGGTGCCAGTACAAAGCCATCCCGATCTTCAGTGGATGTGGTCATTCTGCAGCCACAGTGCCCTATTCCAGTTCTGAAGAAGCAATTCCTCCTGGGCAGTGCTTGTTTTTGCAAGCCTGATGTGGCACTGCACAAGAAACAACGATTTTGAGAGAAGTTCTTCAAGAAATAGCTGCTCTGCTTGTCTCACTTCCTGTCTTTGCATTTACTTTGCAGCTCATCCAGTCCAACTCCCCTGCAACAAAGAGGGAGACCTACTGCTAGATCAGGTTGCTCAGAGCCCTGTCCAGCCTGACCTCAAATGTCTCCAGGGACAGGGCGTCCACCGCATCTCTGGGTACCCTGTGCCAGTGCTTCACTGCCCTGTTCCTGGGAGAGGAAAAAAAAAACAAAAACAACCACGTTTCCCAAATGTCCAGTCTAAATCTCCCCTGTTTCAGTTTCAAACCATTTCCCCTTGATGCTATCCTGTCTGAGAGAATATTTTCCTCCTGAATCAGTTTGAAAGCTTCTATATATTTTCGGCAGGCACTCTTAAAACAGTGCATTTCCTTGAAATTTCAGGCCGGAAGAAACTTGGTTTTCTGCCTAGATCTGGCTGCTGCAGAGGTCGTTGCTATTGGCTTAAGGGAAATGGAAACAGACCTATGTAAGTAAGTTCCTTACCGAGGCATGCTCTCTGCTTTCTGAGTCAGAAATGACAACGAGGACATTTTGGTACTTGGTCTTGTGCTTCTTTGGAGCAAGTAAGGCATCAGCTGAGACATCATGCCTGTTCTGCTGGGGGGAGAATGCAGTCTGCTTTCTAACTGTGTTCCTTCTGCTTTGTCTCTCAGGAGCTAAGATTACACAAAACTCAAGTCTGGTACTGAAAGAAGATGAGAGTGCTACCCTGGGATGCAGTCAAAATGACAATCACTATTATATGTCCTGGTATCTGCAGCAGCCAGGAAAAGGGCTGCAATTAATCTATTATTCCAATGGAGCAAATCAGGAAAATAAGGGTGATTTTCACACTGGATATGAAGCTAAGCGGATAAGCCAAGAATACTTTCGTTTAGATATCGTGTCTGTGAAGAAGAACCATTCAGCTACCTATTTCTGTGCCTCAAGTTTGGACACAACACTTCAAAGTCACTTGCTTTCTGTACAAAAACTCCTCTTCAGTACCTTTCCTCAGAAGGGAGTAGCTTCAGCACAGGATCATGGTATGTAGGTCAAGTGGCTACTCACAAAACATAGGCTGCTGAGGAGCTGGTCCAAGAGAGGTCAAGCAGGTTCCGTTTCATTGCTGAATTCCTCTTTTCTGATCAGCAGTTCATCCTCTATCAGTCATGACAGTTCTTAAAGCTTGTCAATCAAATCCAGACATACAATGATACTCACTGTGCCTGGAAAGGTTGTTCTAATATCCGGAACTGAAGAGAACAAGATCTCAGTAGAAATAGAGAGGTGGGATATAGTAGAATGTGACCTTATATGAAATCACGTTCCAGGAAAATATAGATATATTTTTATTCAGAAATTGATCCTTTTATTCAGAAATCGCTTACACAGTCCAGATTTCTTCTGCATGAAGCATCAGTTTTATACATGCTACATCTATCTGTATATGCCTCAAACCTATGTCTGTGCTGCAGCCTGATAACCTGTAAGGCAATCTCTGTCCTTTCATTTTTCCCCTTCCATCCTTGGACGAGTTGTGTGTACATTTCTGACAACCCTGTGATCTTTCTTCTCGCACATTCTCAGCGTTCTCTTTGATTTTGAGCTAAGTCTGAAGCATTCCTAGTTTGAAGACAAAAGAGTAGAAGGAGGAACAAGCAGGATGTGAATGTAATTTTAATTACTGCATGAATTCTTCCTGATGGAATGTTTCATACCTGCACAAAGAATGTCAGGTCTCTCACACACAAAGTCCTCCCAGTGTCTTCCTTGGTAAGAGTTCTAATGCAGCATCCCTGTCCCACTCATGGTCCTTAAAGTAGTGGCTTATTTCCACTGCAGTAGCAAGAAACCACCAAGCCAAGTCCTTGTGATGTACTGTGAAATCCAACTGCATAAGATGCCTGTTCTGAAATAAACTACATACGTGTTCATGCACAGTTGGTATTGTTTCCACAGCTGTGTTGTGACTCACAGCCTGCTCATTAACTGCCCCTCGATTCTACTCTCTGCATTTACTTGTACCTGGTCTCACGTGCCCCCACAATCACCTGGAAGTGATTACATTCACATGGACACTCACACAGGCACAGGAGGAAGTCAGTAAGTTCACTCTTGTTTCTCCAGCCGCTGGTACCTGTGATCTGTGGTCTGGCTCCGGGCTGTGTATCCACCTTCTTTCCAGTAGGCAGCAATGTTACACAAGTCACAACAGAAACACCTTAGCTCTCACATTGTGTCTTCCATGTCTGTCCTTTGAACAACCTTTTTCTCCTTCCTGAGACAGAAAAGTTACTCTGAATAAAAGTGCTCATCTTGGAACAAGAGAGAAACTCTCCTGGGTCTGACAGTAGAAGACTGTTTTGCCCAGCAGCACACGCATGGTTTTGCCTTGACTCAGAGTTCCGCAACAGAGAGTAATCACAGAATAAGTTCTGGTGGTCTCCACAGACTCTTTCCTTTCCCATTGAGTCTCTGAAATAGCTTGACTGTCCAGGAGCTAAGGTCTGTTTTTTGTCAGAAGGAAGGCTTTTTAACAGGTCTGGCACAACAGACCTTAATCAAACGGAGCACAATTTTTTGCCTCAATTATCTTTTGCTTCTGTCTGGCAGAAGTCTTGAGTTATGAGGTGTAATTGTTTTTCATGTATTACGAGCGCCTCTCCAGAGCGGAACAATGTGTGTGTAAATTTAGTGGAATAATGAACTTGGGAAGGCTGTCCTGAATTCAAGCCACTGCTGAACATAAGCTAAAAAATCTCTGTTTGGGTCCGTGGCTGATAGGCCCAGACATGCACAAAGTTGAAATGACGGTCAGAGCAACATCCAGTCAAAATGTTTTGGTCTGAAAACACTCCCACCTTTTTGTCATCAGCTCAGATCTCTGCTTCTCTGGCAGGCGGGCCAAAGACAGACAAATCTCACAGCCACACAAACGCTTGCTTTTGCTTTTAATGGCTCATCAACAACATTTTCCGATGTGAAACGTGTCTTCTCTGTCCTCCGCCCAGGCTGATGGGAAAATCTGAACAAGGCGAGGGGTATCAATCTCTCCAGCCTCTCTCTCCTCCCTCATTCTCTTCTGGGACAGCTGCTCCTCGTCATGCTGACCATTTTGCTTGCTCTTCTACCTGGTGAGAAACTGCAGATCCATCTGCGCTGTTTGGCTTTCTTATTGGCCATGTGGGGCAGGTGCAAGTGAAGAGCTTGTGAGGCCACTGTCTTTACTTTTCTCATTTTCTCTCTCTCGCTCCTTCAGGCTCTGGAGTGGGACACACTGTCACACAGAGGCCAGAATATGCCCTCAAGAGAGCTGGAGAGAGTGTGGACCGCACCTGCTCTGGCAGGCCTGCCTACATCCTGTGGTACCAGCAGCCTTCAAGAAATAGTCTAAAGTTAATAGCCAGCACTTCTCGGTGGCATCAGAATTCTTATGAGGAAGGTTACAGCGAAGCCAAGTTTGAGATCAGCAGGGACAAGAACAATCTCTCCATTATGACTATCAAGAATGTGACATCCAAGGATGCTGCCACTTACTTCTGTGCTATGAGTGATCACACAATGCAGCAAGAGCATTAAGCACTTACACAAAATCCTCACCCTGCCTGAAGGAGAGACAGAGTCTCTGTAAAACATGAGACCGATTGGAGAGGGGCAGGAGAAGAGCAGAGAGAAAACAAGGGCAAAGTCAGGGAATGGAGCCCGGACTCTAGGTTGTTGTATACACCATCAATCAGTATAGTGATATTCCTTCTGGCCTGAAGATGCCCTCAAAAGAACTGGAGAAACTGTGAATCTCACCTGTTACGGTTACGAGAATAGTTCCATGCTTACTAGTACTGTTAATAGAAATATCTCTATGTTTATGTCATAATTACTTTGGAGGCTGGCTTGTATATACACTCTCATGATGCTGTGAATATCATCAGTGAGTCAAATACTGCTATTCACTGTGTCTGAAATGATTGTCCTTACCTCAAGAACTCAATAGAAGTAGGGCTACCCAAAGTTGTGAGAGGACTTCATACGTAATGAGGGTGAATTTACATTGGTTATAAAGGAAGTTTTTTACAATGGGAGTAGTGAGGCACTGGCACAAATTGACTAGAGATATGATGGGAACCCCACGCGTGGAACCATTTATGGCTAGGCTGGGCCAGACTCTGTGCAACCTGATCTACCTGTGGATGTCCCTATTCATCGACAGGGATTTGGACTATATGACCTTCTATGTTCCTTACAAACTTGAAGAACTAAATCATTCTATGATTCTATGACTGAACAAAAGATGATGAAATATAGCTAAATAGAAGTGATATGCTAAAAATTGGCTTAAAATGGCGTGAGTACAATCTTTACCATGGTCTACAAGTGCATAGACACAGTTGTGGTAAGTTACACGTGCATGATGGACATACAGAGTAATACCATGTATCAGTGTACCATGAAATTCTCACCATGAAGTTGGTGTGTTAGAAAGCAGGTATTTATTTTCAATACCGGATGCATGGAGGTTGAGCTCCTATCATACATACTTTGCACAAAAGATCTTCAGCTAACATACATTACTTGTGTTACGTATGCAGAGGTTTTCCCAGAGGTATATTATTTACGCAGAGTTTTTCCCAGAGTTATTTACACATTCAGTAACTGACTCCAAGCAGAACTTCCTTGTCTACTTGGTACAAAAACTTAACAGAGGTCTCGTTATTTACTTGGTACAAAGATTAAGAGAACAATCCTTATTTTCTTGGTACAAAGATTGAACAGAACTTATTTACGTGGTACTAAGATACAGCTCTTCCAGTTATCTAAACCAACTGCAGGGCTGCCTATCAATGAACACTAGCAAGCTTAACAATATTGTGGCAGATGTATGCAAACTAAAATGAAAATGGTCTTTTCCAACCTTAATGATTCTACGATTCTATGTATGAGGACTGCTCCGAAAGCAGTGTCTCCTATTTTATCAGGTTGGCCCTCAAATACCAGATGCTGGTCAGTAAAGATGGAGCCTTCCTGCCAATATTCTACTACATTTTGCTGCCCTGGAACAGATACCAAAAGACTTAAGCAATTCAGTATTCAAATAATAGATTCCTTGATGCTCCAGACAGATAAGAATAGGCCCTTTTGTATAGACATTGGGGGAGGCACTAAAGAGCAATCTAAGAGACAAAGAATTGTCTAAGAGATATCTACAAGACAAGCAGGTTCCAATATAAGTTCCATCTGTGAGCCAACTGAAAGACTCCTTGAATAACAGGTGCAGTGTTAGATTTACTATGTATGGAAAAGGTGGGAACTTTGTGAAAATTGTATAAGTATTCATATGTTAAACACATATGATCATAGAATCATAGAATGGCCTGGGTTGAAAAGGATCATAATGACCGTCTAGTTTTAACCCCCATGCCACGTGCTGGGTGCCAACCACTAGACCAGGCTGCTCAGAGCTACATCTAGCCTTGCCTTGAATGCCTCTAGGGAATGTTGCTTATACCACCTCTGAAGAAAGACTATGTTACTACATGTCCATACATTCATAAATATATATGTGCACATAGCTATAGAAGCATATAAATGCACATATTTTTGAAGTAAGCTCTACAGTACCCAGAACAGCTGCTCCAATTCCAGTATGTCAGCACTGAGGAAAGGTAACTATTTCAGAGATCACCATCATTTAGACTCAGCCTTGTGTTGCCCCAGGGAAATAAGAGTCACCTTCCACAAGACTTACACTTCTCCAGACTCTCACTGTGAAATTCTTCCTATGAGAACTCCATAAACATGAACACAGAACATTCTACCTCAGCCTCTCTTTACACAGACCTATGTCTGTGTAAGGAGGACAAAGGAGCAAGGGAGCCAATCCATTCACAAATAAATTTGGGTTTGTATAACTTCTGCCCCTTTTTTAAGAACAAACAAACAAAACCTGCATATAAACACACATTCTATATCTACTGTTTTTAGTGCATTCTTCACTGAAAAATGCTAATGTGATTTAAATGTTACCTTATGTTTCTATAAAGCAGAAGTTCTATGATGGACAATACAATTACAATTTTGAAGGGATGTAGCTCTGGGGTGTGCATGGTTTCTAGAAAGAACCCCAAGCACCCAGCATTGTAATAAACCAGTGTCAGCTTTGTGAACTATCATTTGATTTGGAGAATTTTCTTGTTAACTGTTTGGGGTAACCAAGGGTTTGGCACCCCCAGATGGGACAAACTCTTTGGAATCTCAACAGACCAGGGGAATCGTGAAGACTGCAGATGAGTATTTTCAGGAATACTCTCCAGATCCATGATCAGATGAATTTCCATGTCAGCTACCTGTTAAATTAATGACCTTGATCACAGGTTGGAATGCCTACATGTAAATCGTATCTGTTTTAAATACATACTGTCAGGCTATTACTGGTATTAAGGTACAATCTATATGCTACTGTGGGGACTCTCAGAGTCCATATTTTGGTTGGCATACTGAATCAAGGAGATAGTGTATAGCCTTATTCAAACGAGGCTGGAATGTATATAACAACAGAAAAAAGGTGGATGAAGAAGAACTTATTGATAGTAAGATGCTAGTAACAGTTATAACCCAAGAAATTGGTAAGCTCAGGGCTAGAGCCTGAGGGGAAGAAGGTCTTAAGGTGGAGTGCATGGGGACAGAATACCATTAGGAGAGGATCAGTGTGCTTCCTGCAAGCAGAAACAACTCTGGAAAAGCAGATGTCCTCTCTTAAGCTGCCAGGGCCTTTGAGAAATGCTGACACAGGATACTAAATTTGGACTAAAAACCTGGTTTCTCTTTATCTTGCATTTCATGTAAGCTAGAAATGAATCCAAGACTGATATAATCAATGAGATCATTACTTTTCTGTAGAAATTTCTGCACTAATGTGATACTATTGTTAGAAAACATGGCCCTAAACATCTCTTGTTCACAAACTCTCACCTTTGCCTCTTGGCTGAAGCTTTACACGTCTTGGCCCATGAAGCTTTCTATCAGACATATGAAAACTAAAAAGAAGGGATGACCTTTCCTTCGCTCTCTCCCTATCATTTTAAATTTAAATTATAGCCTAAAATGCCTAGATGGACTATATATGAACTCTAAAATGGGACAAGACTGCTGTCTGCTGGCACTTCTTGGATATTACCATGTGAAAGTGCCCATCTATGTGATAGTGCTCATCTGTGTGATATGAGCATCACATAGAATTTCTCCTTAAAATTAATATAGAGGAAGTGGTTTGCATGCTTTTACACAAAAGACACCATGCTTAAGAGAGTGTGCTACTAACAGTGAGATCCATAAAGGGATTTAAGTAGGAAGGTTTTAGACTTGGAACAAATGCTACTGATGTAAGAGAAAGTTTTGACTCAATGAAGGCAAGTAACATCCCTTTAGTGTCGTAATTTGGACATAAAAAGAAAAAACCCTAAGTGCATTTTTAAAAATAATTACATCTAAATTAAAAAAAAAAAAAAAAAAGTTCTCAATTATTTTTAAAATCAGTGAGTTAAGCATACTGTTTTGCTGCCGTAGAAAAGAGGGTATTGCAGAGACACCTATTGCCTGTCCAGTATTTGAAATAACCTTTTGTAGATTTCTGTGTTGATCCTAAATGTTTCATCTTCCCTGAGGCTATAACAGCTCTTCCTAGCTGAGCAGGATAAATTAAAAGAAAGCAATCTGTGACTTCTTCCCAGGATAATTACCTCATTTCAAAGGAGTGTATCTTCTGCTGACTGATTATCAAAATAGTTTCAAGTGAAGCCATTACGCAGCAACACGAACTGCAGGTGCTTATTCATGCTATACCTGGATAGAAGACAAGGTCTGGATGGGCTGAACATCTAAATATTGCATGCACCTTTCTTTCAATGTATTGCCTCAGTATCTGCCAGTCTGCACAGTCTCACACAGATCTTTCATCATACCTGGGCTAACTGGGTATGGGGGAAAAAATGCAGTTTTGTGTCTTCATTTAGTTATGTTTAAGAAAGAAATATGAAAGTACCTTATAACCTGTCACTGGAAGTCCCCTCCCCTTTTAGTCTCCAAAATGAAGGCAAGCTCTTGCTAATAGATTAAGCTTTTTCCTCAGTCATAAGCAACCTGCAGAAGACTGTATTTCTGCTTCCTGCAACAGGCAGACAGAGAACACAAGCTAATTGCCCAGCATCCTACTTCCATCCCTTTAAGAGCAAATGGCAAGTACAATAGCGATTGAAGAAGCTATCCACAGTCTGGCAAGGCTATAAAGGGAAACGCCAGTCTGTAGTAAGCAAATCACTTTCAATGTAAAATAATTGCAGAAGGCTTAAGTTCTGTTATCATCCTGAAGCAGAAAAGTGGGGATGAAAGCACCATGACTATTGCCGTGAAATTGCATAGTGAAAAATAAGTGCAAATAAAACTAGGTAATCGTAACAAAGAATCATTTTTGTCTAAAGGAAGAACTGTTGGCATGATGTATTAATGGGTAATGTGTACAGCAGGAGATATTTGGACTATCACAGACAGAGCAGTGCAGAGGAAGGAAGTGGCCTGTGGTTTCCACAGAAAATTTTTATGGTGACTGGATGACAAAATGAGAGTGGAGACACAGGTGGAATTGTTTTTGTACGAGACTGTACCGTTGTGGGGACAGGGGGATCCACAATGATGCATTTCCCAGGAGGTCTTTACAAAAACCTGTAGTTGCATAAGTCACATGGGAGAGAGTGCAAAGACAACTGGAGAGCATTCTACAGCACGGTGGACATGTTCTGTCTTGATTTCTCTTGACAGACACAGTATGTTTGAACAAACCTTCATTGTCTGAGAGCTGCAAGCCTATCATGTCTGGAAAGCGAGACAGCGGATACTGATGACCTTGAAATAATTTTCAGCACATCAGACTGACTGCAGATGCATCTAAATCTACCACAGTATGTGAAGCAAACGATTTCTTTCTGGTGCAATAATGTTTGCTGCTACCCTCAAAATGGCTTTTTATTAATGTGACAGAAGAATCTGAAATGTAGCATTTATCTTTCAGAAGCAATATAGAAAAAGGTTGTTAGGGCTTTCTCTTGCAAGTAAGTCTCCAGCATTCACAGAATGACTCATGCCTGTCAAGGCAGTGTTTTTCTTAAATCCTTCTCCATGATACCTCATTGCAATTTTTCCTAGTGATGATAAAGGATTTGTCTGAGACCAGCCAAGTGATTCTTCTGGACGGTTCTTGTGTGAATTACTTTCAACCTATCAGAAAATTGAATGGAATCCTGTAAGACTCTCGGGTGGCTGAAGGGGAAAAAAAATGGGTTTGCCTTAATTCACCATCACAAAGGAAAAGCAACTAAATGAAAAGGTGTGCGGCTGTGACCACCACAAAACAATTTGATTATTAAATTTCACAAGTTGAAGAAATAAAACATTCTCAATGTTTAGAGTATAAGCCTGACAATATGGAAGCTGTAGTTATGGAGTAATTATATTTCTAGACATTGACCCCCTTTACACCACTTTGAACAACTCTATACAGTTTATGTCTACAAAATGAGAACAGCACATGATATCAGTGAGGAGAACATGGCGAATAGTTTTTTCAGAACCTCTCTCTAAGAACGAAATATAGACAAAAATACAAGTGAACTCTGAAAAAATGCTCTTATAAATGCTACAGATGTTACAATGAGATTTCAAGCTATTGCTCGGCCGTGGTCATTTAGATAGAGATTAAGTTTCCAGATATGGCAAACACTATTTAAGCTTCTGCTTACTAACCTCCCTTGCAGTGCACTTTTTCTCTTAACTTATGATACAAAAGTATGTCATAGTGACAGTAACATGATTTTTGGTGGTGGCACCAAACTTACAGTGATCGGTAAGAAGATTTTCTTTTTTCTTTCAAATCACTTAAAATCCTGGGTATTATCATCAGATTATTTCACTTTAGCATTCTCTTCTTCTTTATTAAACTGATGTTTTACTGATGTACTAGCTGCCCTGTCTATTTTGGAGGCTAGGTTAAGTTCTATTCTAGGTAAGGACACACTTTTCACTTTGAATAACTGAAAGAAAACATTTTCTGTAATAAAGAGCAGTCTGTCAAACAAATTAGGTTGAGAATGGGTTGAAAAATATATGCGTGTCATCAATATTCTTTATAAATCAACATCTGCAAAAATCACTGCTCTTGAAAAGTGTAACTGTGCTTCCAGGTTATTGTGGAGATAACACTGAAAGGCTACCTGAGATACAGTTACATTTAGGAGAGGTCTCAAGAAGAAAATCAAGACTCTAAAAACAAAGTACTTTAGATCTTATGGGGGTAAACTAACACATGTTAAATCAGATAACTGGGAGAGACATATACCTACTAGTTTTCAGCTAACAAAACAGAAGCAAAAAGTACTCAGCTTTATCACAGGCAATACTAACACTTCTATGCAGCTGTTTAACAATCAGTTGTTCTAGGAAACAGCTGTTCAAAGCATGGCAAGATTCTTTCTGTACAACAAGTTTGTCAGGATTGTGCTAGAAAGTCAGTTTGGAATAGGAATCATACTGTTTCAGAATAGATGATAAAAAGCTGATTAATATCACCTATCACCTAAGACTATTTTCAAATTACAATAACTCTTGGAGTACATTTATTTCTGGGTCATAGGTCAGGATTTGGACTCCTTCCAAATCCAGAAAAAAACAAACATGTTTCTAAGACTGATAGATGATAGAATCGTAGAATGACTTGGCTTGGAAGCGACCTTATGGATCGTCAAGTTCCATCCCCCCTGTTGCAGGCAGGGTTGCCAGTGATGGTGTTCTCTTCTTCTCATTACTGTTATTCCTGGGATTAGAAGAACTGATGCTTTTATAACAGGCCCTTCATTGCAGAGCAAAAAAACTTTCAAGTGATAAAATTCTTTCTCCATATGAAAAAATGGAGGCCTCAATTGAAGGTGATCAATTAATTATTATTTTTTTTTAAATACAGTGTGAATCTGAGGTGCTGATGAAAAACGATGCACTGATCCATCACTGACTGTTGACACTATGAACTACCTTGTATGCTAAAAAAACCCAAAACACTTATTTTACAAGAAAAGGCTATTCATGACATAGAAAGGAGATGGGGAAATAAGGAATTGAGTCCTTTCAGCTGAAAATAAGGAAATAAATCTGCCTTCTCTTTATGAGGAGTATGTTCTAATACTGCATGTTCTTAAGTGTCCTGTGAAGAATTTTTGAAAGATGCACAAATTGATTCACCTATGCCTGAATCAGAAAGCTCTGAAGAGGAATTTCTGGGACTTGTCTCACCAGATTAGACAGACATGCAGTTGCTGTTCCTTTACAGACCTTTCCTGTATTTCCTAGGAGACCATAAATTCATGTGTTTTGTGTTTCATTGTCTACCACATGAGGGAGGGTTACTGCAGAAGCTTTGTTCAGAGAATGGACAGTAGTAGAGAGGTTTTAATGCAGCTGCAAAATAGTGTGACTAATGAAAGATTGTTCTTTGGTACTGGGACAAAACTCACAGTACTAGGTAAGTCAAAAGTCAGATCTCTGTAGTATATGTAATATTGTAGTATTGTTAAGAACTTCTTAACTAACAACAGAATAATGGTAATTTTTCCCCCATCCACAAGGACAGGACAGATGCTTTATAGATTGTTTATTAGGAAAGAAAAAATAAATAAATAAATAAAAAATAAAAATAAAAAATAAAAAAAGGAAGATGGATGTGGAAGCATTGGGTTTGCAGACACTAATTTTAAGATCCATTTTAGCTTTGACTTGTGCTGCTCTGTCTTCCCTGACTGAAAGCTTCATGATGGAAGAAGTGAAAAAAATAACTCTGCTCCCATTGTCCAAGGAAACAGATCCCTCTTTGGTCTGCATGTTTTGTGAGCTCTTCTGTCTCACTGTTTATCAATCAAAAGCAACATTTAGGAGGTATGATCATACTCACTATTCATATTCTTGTGGCTGCTGAATATGGCAGGGAAGGAGCAGATTTCTGGTACTTTGTTTTTCTCACCATAGATGTCAAGCAGGCTGCTTGAAGTTGCACTGGGACAATCACTCCATTTATCTTTCTTTTTCACTGTTCCTTTTTAAAAGGATTTTTAAAAAGTCTGTGTTCTCTTTCTCTCGCTTTTCTGAGCAGAGAAAGTGCCCTATTCTCCTGTATTCCTTCTGTTTTTCTCCATCTACTTTTTCAGCCTTCTCCTGTTGCAGAAAAGAATTTAACACAGCTTATCTGATCAGTTGAGCATTTTGGAATCCCAGAGCAAAACTACTTTTTCCATCTGCCACTGCAAGCTCCGATAGCAAACTGTAGAAATACACACCAGAATACGTTCCTTTGAATATTCCCATTTTAAGGAACTTAGTGACTGATAAGGGCAACACAAGGACTTTGTGGGTTGTAGTCTGATGAAGTTCAGCTTTGTTTTTTAACTGCAGTTATATTTGGAGTTGATATCGTAGTCAAAGTTACGCACAAGCTGCTGTGATTTTGCCCAAGTGCTTAACGTAAAGGTCAATTGAAAATTTCCCTTAATGATATATAGTATACACATAGATTATTTTCAGATGAAAGTATGGGTTAAAGATAACAAGAAATCATGAAAGTGATCTTAGTATGATGAAAATGGAATGGAAGAACTGCGATACGTTTTCTCTGGGATGAGTGAAGAGTATAAGGCAGGGCTTACATGCATTTATGCATGAGAGTGGTGAAGCATTGCAACAGCGATCTTATATGACCAACGTGGATGATCAGAACAGAATGGGCTTTTGACAACATGTTTTATGATTGCCGCTATTCTTACTTGCATCAGTCTCCTTATTCCACTTTAAATACGTTAATTCGTTGGTTATGTTTGGTTGTTTTTTTTCTTTTTAATTCTTTTTACTTTGATTCTCTCTGCAAGCCTTTTTCACAGCTTTCCTTTTTTGTTTTGTTGTTGTTTGCTTGTTTTTAAACCTCCCTCACTATTACTTTGTGTTTTCTTTTCTTCATCTGTTTCCATGTCTTCACTCATTGACCACCACACTGATGTTATACTAGAGATACATTAAGAGCTAAAATAAACAACAAAGACAAAACCAGGTACTGGAAGTAAAACTAATCAACCTTAATTTGTGCTAGTTGGAATGTAAGTAGACGAGTTCAAAACTTTCTAGTGAGTTGACTATGAAGACACATCACTGTAAATGCCTATACCTCTTCTGAGGCCTGTATGAACTCATATGTATGGGCTCAAGGCTCTTTGTGGAGTAAACACTGACAATCATGATTAAGGCTAACAGTTGAAAGAAAATACAGAGGCTTTTTGGGGTCAAGATCTGTGCAAGACATAAAACTCTTTTTATTTATATGTGTCCACTCTAGAAAAGAGGAAACGATTGTGAAAAGCATCCACAATATATAATTCCATCACATAGAAAAAGTACAAAATCTTAGTCCATAATTCTCTTCATGGATTTCTCTTTCCATGTGTGTTCTGCAGACCCGGTAGATTTGTCATGCTAGATAAGAATTAAAAAAAATAATAATAATAAAAAAGGACCTCTAGAGAAATATATATGAAACATAACAAAAATATTAAAAGGTTGATTTTAGGTTTACTGCTTACTAAGTAACATCTTACTGTAGCCTTTTAGCTCCTTTCTCCTTTTTGACTGTAGATGTATACATATAAGGACATGGATCATCTAGGACATGAAATGTTTTTTTCTTGTGAGTGTATATGCATTTTATTTCAAAAGTCTTACACAAGGTTTTCTTATTCTGAGCATAACCTGAATAATAAAGCAAT
This sequence comes from Tympanuchus pallidicinctus, assembly GCF_026119805.1. Classification (NCBI taxonomy): domain Eukaryota; kingdom Metazoa; phylum Chordata; class Aves; order Galliformes; family Phasianidae; genus Tympanuchus; species Tympanuchus pallidicinctus. Next base: position 279,952 of record NW_026294775.1, read on the forward strand.
ATTTCGTTGTCTTAAAATAGGATAGTTAGTTAAGAACTAAAGATGAAGTTGTCCTACTCAGTTTTAGATTATGTACCTGAAGTGATTCAGACAGTGAGAATGAATAATTCTTTCCTTTCAGATCATATCGTACCTTGAGCAACAAGTAAGGTATCACATAGAAGTAAAATTTTGAAAATAGCAATAACCACCATATCCTACTATAACTTCAGGAATGTGCCACAGTCAGCTGAAGATGCTTATGAATTTTGTCTCCTAGTACAACATCACAAATACAGGCCTACTCTGTACTTTTCTGCCAATACGTTTGCTCAGTTTCTTATCAACTGTTCTGTTCTAATAGAGACAAGAGAAATGCAAATAGTACTGCGTTTCTGTTGATAGAGCTTGTATATTGCTGTATAACTAATGATTTTTGCACTTGTGCATATCTGTATTACAGATAATTATCTGTCTACTAGGAATTTATTAAAAGGCCAGTTGCACAGCCCAAAAAATTCATAGTTAAAAGGGGTTGCTGAGAAGAATAATGAAGCCTTTGAGCTATGCTACTTTCTACATTACTGTTTCAGGGAAGAAGAGTGAAATCATACCACCGACTGTGGCCATCTTTTCACCGTCAAAGCAGGAGATTCAACAGAAGAATAAGGCCACTCTGGTATGCCTGGCTTCCGGTTTCTACCCTGATCACCTCAGTTTAGTCTGGAAGGTGAATGGCAACAAGAGGACAGAAGGAGTGGGAACAGATGAGATTTCCACATCAAATGGGAGCACTTACACATTGACCAGCAGACTGAGAATCTCAGCCCAAGAGTGGTTCAACCCTTTGAACCGTTTTGAGTGTATTGCTGAATTTTTTCAAGATGGACAGAAATCAATACGTAAATTAATCCACGGTGATACTGGTGAGTAAAAAACATAAGAGTATCGCTGTGGTTTACATAGTTACATAGGAAATGCTAAGTCAAGGCTTGAAACAGTGATTGAGCACCTGGTACGAAGACAGGGCCAACCCAGGGTTGCTCAGTTGCATGCAGTACACCTGAGTGAACAGAAGGATTAAAGCCAGGATCCACCCCCTTCCACAACCTCATTTTAAGGGCTGACAGTGGAGGTGAGGATATCTCACTGGAGATCCCTGCCTACCTGAAGCCTCCCAAATGTAAGCAAATTTTCTTCCTTTGTTTCTGTGTCTGTGGCTGCTGCATTTGGGCTTGTCCTCTTTTGCTGCAGTAGAAGACTTTGCCACCCTGCTGTTATTGTCATACTTCCCATCACATTCTAGTATTACAGTGTACAAGTTAGAAATCACTTAAAAGAGGAAAAAAGAGGATATGGGTAATTTATTTCTATACAGTGGTTTGTTCATGAAACAAATATATTTGTAATTATATAGGTATTTGTATGTCTTCATATTCATAGCACCATGTATCTACAGTATTATCTATATAGAGAGAGAAATTTTCAAAGGTTTATTCAAATTTTCTTAGTGTAAGAACATAGTAAAATATAAAATATATACTAACGTAAAATGAAAAATACACAGTATAGTAAAATAAATATTGCAAACAGAAACGTCAAAAATATGTGTTTGTTCATACCAAAGAAAGATGTGACATTCTGTTTTTATTTGTCTTTCAGGATGTATGCTTACTAAAGGTATGTGTACTTTCTCACCTTCGCATAGGCAAATAAACGTCTGTATTTCAGTTTTCCTGATGGTAAATATAAGAGGTGAGAGAGATACATATTAAATTTCTTTCTTCTAGAAGATTAACTTATCCTTTCAGATCTGAGTGACACCTCTATTATTTAAAAACAAAAAAAAAAACAAAAAAAACAAGCAAAAAAAAAACCAGTAAAGGTTGGAGCAACATTCTGTACGATTCTTATCTACATTTACTTTTTGAAATAATGGAAGAAAATGTGGAATCTTTTCATGCCACCACTTGCCCTTTCTATCTCCCCCGTCTTCAACATCACCTTCTATAAGAAAGCTAAATGTTTATCTTTTTTCTAGCAGAAAGTTCATCCATGAAAGAAAAAAAATCATGCTAGCCAAGTGGTAATGACATCGAAATTGAAAATCATAGAGTCATAGAATGGCCTGGCTTGAAAAGGACCATAGTGATCACCTAGTTTCAACCCCCCTGCTATGTCTGGGATCACCAAACAGTAGACCAGGCTGCCCAGCACCGCATCCAGCCTGGCCTTGAATGCCTCTAGGGATGGGGCATCCACAACTTCCATGGACAACTTGTTCCAGTGTGTCACCACTCTCTGAGTGAAAAACTTCCTCCTAATATCTAACCTAAACCTCCCCTGCCTCAGTTTAGAACCATTCCCCCTTGTTCTATCACTATCTACCCATGTAAACAGCCATTCCCCCTCCTGTTCATACACTCACTTCAAGTACTGGAAGGCCACAATGAGGTCTCCCCAGAGCCTTCTCTTCTTCAAGCTAAACAATCCTATTTCCCTCAACCTTTCTTCATAGGAGAGGTGCTCCAGCCCTCTGATCATAGATGCCCTCCTCTGGATCCATTTCAAGAGTTTCCATGTCTTTCTTTTGCTGGGGGACCCAGGCCTGGACGCATTATTCCAAATCAGGCCTCACAAGAGCCTTTTTGAACCTCAATAGGTTTTCATGGGCCCAATTCTCCAGCCTGTCCAGGTCCCTCTTGTTGACTTCCCTTCCCCCTACTGTATTGACTGCACTGGTCACCTTGGTGTCATCCACAAATTTGTTGAGGGTGCACTTGATGCCATCATCTATGTCATTGATGAAGATGTTGAAGAGCACAAGTCCCAAGACCAACCCTTGGAGGACACCTTGGAGGTGACCTGCCTCCATCCCAACATGGAACCATTGATCACAAACCTTTGGCTGCAACCAGTCAACCAATTCTTAATCCATTGAACAGTCCATCTTTCAAATCCATATTTCTCCAATTTAGAGAGAAGGATGTGGTGAGGGACCATGTCGAAGACTTTGCAGAAGTCCAGGAAGATGGCATGCATCGCCCTTCCCCTGTCCAATGATGGCTCTACTCCATCATAGGACACCATCAGTTTGGTCAGGCAAGATCAGAAAGCCGTTAAAACAAAAGGCTAAATAGCCTTTAGTAGGCTAAATGTTATTTTGTGCTGTGTAAAACTTACCTGATATGAGAGAATCTACTGACAATAACAAGTGAAAACAAATGTATTTTGTAATTCAACTTACATCAATTTCCTAAGGGGGATTTACATGGCCAGCCTACATTTTTATCAGGTGTGGTAACACAGAGGTTAACCATTCCCAGTCAGAACATATTTTCTTATCATAAAGCCAGTCTGTGTCTTTTCTAGGATTGCTTTTTCCTGTCATGCTTTGAATCACAATATTCTTTCCCATTCTGTGCTATCTCAGATATCAACATAACCATTCATTTGACTGTAATTCCTTTGCTTAGTTAAAGATTTCAAGTATTTCTGGTATATTGTATCAAGTCTCTTCTGATGGTGATAATTTAATATGCAAATTGCATTTGTTTTGCAGAGTCCTACTTGCATTATGGAAATTCTATGAAGCTCACTTACCTCATTCTGTGTGGCAAAGCCTTCCTCTATGCAATTTTGGTGTGCGCTCTGATGTGGAAAGTCAAGGTACACTGATGTGTCACTTTCAGGCTGAGCTTGTTTACTAGTACAAGAATTAGTGGACCAAACAAAATTTACAAAAAATCACAAATAGTAAGTTTTCTGTTACAGTTTTTCCAGAGCTCAAACAAAATCAGTGCTGTCCAGCAGAGAAATTCTTTCTGAAAACATATGGAAAAAGATAAGAAGTAGTAAGCACAACTTCTACAGAAAGCAAAGAAGGGAAATATCAGACACATCATGCTTTTCTGTAATCACTGAGAAGGGACACTTGCCTGCAGCAAAAGTAAAATCAGGGTTTTGAAGAAGATACAAACAATGAATGGGATAAATCTAAAAGAAAATGGGAGAATTTTAGGTAGCTAGTAACAGACATAAAACACTTTTTATCTGTAATCTTTTCAAATTCCTGATAGATATTTCTGGTAAGAGTAGTGGAAGCCTCAGCACCAACTTCCTTTAGTTGTAGACTGGGAACTGTGTTTGAGAAGGGACATAATACAGTTGAGAGTGAGTATGAGTACAGCTCCAGTTGTTTTCAAGACTTTTTTTCCTCCTTTTTGAAGCCTACATGAGAAAGTACATTACTATTTATTATAGTAAATAAAATATTATTTATTTATTTAAAGTTATTAACTCAGTATGCAAGTAAATAATCTGTATGGGTACTTTTGTAGCAAGATATGTTCTTGCTACTAAGAAAGACTGAAGGAGCTACAACTTCACAGAAGCACAGTGTCACGTAATTGTAGGGGTTGAAATCAACCTCTAGATATCAGCCCTCTGCTAAAGCAGATTCTCTACAGTAGGTTGCACAGGAAAGTGTCCAGGTGAGTCTTCTTCCTTTTATTTATATGGAACTTCTTATGCTCTAGTTTCTGCCCCCTGCCCCTTATTCTGTTCCTGCATGACAGTGAAAAGAGCCTGGCCCCGTCAAAACTTGACGTGCTCATTTCTGTGCATGCTCTCAGGAAACATGACAGTACAGGCAGTTGTAAATTTGGACTGTTGTTTCACCATGCTCTTGCTTAATTATTTATTCTGTTTTGTTTTCATTTAGGCTGGTAGCAAGCCATATAAAGAATAAATGAATAATCTCCTCCATCACATCAACAGGAAAACAACAAATTCCACGTTTTTCTTTTCTGCAGTAGAGTCCAAGCTTCTAATGTCTTCTTTCTTGATGGTCCTCTGTTCTCTCCTGTTCTTTCAGCTTTGTTTTAATCACTGCCAGATTTCCCATGGACATGCAGGGTAATTTCTGTCCTAGCTTTAAAACACCTCTTTACTGCTCAGAGGTGTCAGTTTCTTAAATTAGGAATAAAGTTTGTGTCACTCCATTCAAGAAGTTTGAGTGTTTTATCCCAACTTGATATTTTGTTGCAATACTATTCTACATCACAACTTCAGTGGCACTTAGTATTGCAAAATATACACATTCAAATGTATACATTCAATGACAATACTGAGAGGAAGAATCTATCTGTTATGTGAATATTAGAAGGCTCATCCATTGCTGATATTGTGTTCTAGAAAATAAATTGGGGTTCCAAGCTTTAAAATCTTGCATGCCCCACTATCAGTGACTGAGAGAGTAAGGATCCAGGTCAACTGCTGGGAAACTGATAGTACACGTGTGGGTCTCAATGTGTGTGTCTGGGGGGAGGGAGGAGGAGGGATGGAAGTGAAGTTTTGTATCTTCAAAGGAGATAAGGAGAGGAGGTGAAAAGGAGAGAGTGTCAGTACGAGGAAGCAGAGTGAGGCTGTAGTCTTCAGAGTTTCATATGCCCCTCTACAAGCATGTGAGGAGACCAACGATTTAGGGCCAGTTCCTGAATAGCTGAGCAGCCCGAGTGTCCAAGGTGAGCTACTGGAGGGATTCACGCTTTGTATAGTTTCTGTTAGCAGACCTTTATCCTGATCAGACAGAGGAGAAAAGAGTGATGCAGCTGTTGATGTTTGTGTTTGCGTGGTGCTAAGTTTTTGTCCTTGTGTTACGTTGCATGACTGGCTGCTGAGGCAGGCAGATAAGCACCAAACAAGTGTTTGCTCACTCCTTCCAGCAGTGAGATGGGAGAGAGAACTGGAGAAAAAATAAAGCTCATAGGCTGATAGTTTGATAGGAAAAAAAAAAAAAAAGAAAAAAAAAAAAAGATGCACAATGTAATTGCTCCCACCTACTGCCCATTCTTCAGCGATGGAGCACCACCAATTCCTCTGTTTTTGTCACATGTTCTGGTCCCTTTGGCCAGCTTGGGTCAGCTGTCCTGATTCTGTCCTCTCTTTTGCACCCCCAACCTCCTCACAGGCAGGGCAGTGAAATAAGCTGAAAAGTCCTTGACTTAATGTAAGCACTGCTCAGCAACACTAAAATATTTGTGTGTTACCAACACAATTCGCATTCAGATTTCAAAATATAGCATCATAACAGCTACTAGGAAGAAAATTAACTCTGTCCCAGGAAAAGCCAGGACACTGGTTCTGTCAATGTGTATTTTTGTACTGTGTGTCTGGGTTATTTTGTTTGTTTGTTTGTTTGTTTTGTTTTGTTTTTATTTGATTTCTTTAATATAATTTATTTTTTACAATATATAATTTCCAGTGGATGGAACTGGGGACAGGGAATGGCGGCAGTTTAGTTTCTGTTGGGCTATTAGATTCAATAACAACAAATAAAACATTTGGAACTTAGAATCATAGAATCACCAAGGTTGGAAAAGTCCTCCAAAATCGTCCAATCCAACCATCTACCAACCACAAATATTTCCCCACAAAACCATGTCCCTTAGTACAACAACTAAACATTTCTTGAACATCTCCAAGAATGGGTATCCAACCACCTCCCTAGGCAGCCCATTCCAGTGCTTGACCACTCTTTCAGAGAAGAAATTTTTCCTAAAATTCAACCTGAATAATCCCCTGGTGCAACTTGAGGCCATTCCCCTCTAGTCCTGTGTGAGAGAAGAGGCTGATCCCCACCTCACCACAACTTCTTTTCAGGTAGTTGTAGAGGGTGATATGGTCTCTCCTGAGCCTACTCCTCTCCAGACTAAACAGTCTTAGTTCCCTTGGCCTAAGCTTAGCAATCCAGCATGGCCAGGTCCCTCTGTAGGTCTTTCCTACTCCCAGGCAGATGGACACTTCCTTCCAATTTGGCATCATCTGCAACCTTACTGAGGCTGCACTCAGTCCCCTCATTCGGGTGATCAGCAAAGGACAAGCCCCAGTACCAAACTCTGAAGAAAGCCACTTGTGACTGCTTGCCAGCTGGATTTATCTCCGTTCACCACAGTTCTCTGGGCCCAGCAATCTGTCCAGCTCTTCACTCAGCAAAGAGTGCACTTGTCTAAGACAGGAGCTATCAGCTTCTCCAGGAGAATACCGTGGGAGACAGTGACAAAGGCTTTGCTGAAGTGCCTTGACAATCACCTCTGCCTTCTCACTCAGCATACTCAAATGGATCCCTTCTAGCCCCATGGACTTATGACAGTCCAGGTGGAGTAGTAGGTCTCTGAATGTTTCCGTCTGAATGGTGGCTTATTCTGCTCTGCACCCCAGACTTCCAGATCAGAAGGATCCTTCCATCAGAATATCAGGATAACAAGATATCAGGATAACTGGTCCTACAATTAAAGACAGATGTAAAGAAGGCATTGAGAACCTCAGCCTTTCCCTTATCATCAGTGGTCATGTTCCCTGCCACATCCAGTGAAGAATGGAGATTTTCCTCAGCCCTCCTCTTACAGTTAATATATTTATATTAAATTTTTTTTTCTCTTATACTACAGTAGCTCAACCTGCTCCTGCACCTCGAAGACTTTCTCCCTGTGGAGTGTTCAGCCTTCCTGAACCCTTTTCTGTTTGGGGCAAAGTCCCAAGGGACTGTCCCTGTCAATATCCTGAATAGTTCAAAGTCCACCCTCCTGAAGGATAAGGTAGCAGTTTTTCTGACCCCCTTCCTGACTTCACCAAAATAGAATTTACCATTCCCTTCTAGCCCTCTTAGAGCCCCTAAGATGTCAATAGTGTACAGCACCACTTCAATAGGCAGTGGTACATTTTGCATTATTTTTAGGAAAAACAGGTTTCCAATATTTCATCCCCAGCTTCTCAAGCAGAATCAAGGATCAGTTTGACTGATTGCCCACGATCATGTCCAGATGGATTTTAATTGTCTCCAAGAATGACAATTCCACAGCATCTCTGTGCAATCTTCTCCAGTGTTCCTTCATAATTACAAGAAAAAAAAGAACCTGTTTCCTGATACTCAGTATATCCTCCTGTGTTTCAGTTTGTGCCAATTTTCTCTTGTCCTGTCACTGGACACCACTGAAAACAGCCTGGTTCTGTCTTCTGCAAAACATTTCTCATATATTTTTGCACAAAAATAAGATACCTACTTGAGCCTTCTCCTTTCTAGACTAAAGTTCCAGCTCTCTCAGTCTTTCCATATAGGATAAATTCTCCAGTTCCTTAATCAACTCTGTGTTCCTTCACTGAACTCTCTCCAATATCTGCATATCTCTCCTGGTTGTAACCCAGAATTGAATACAACAGTCCAGATGTGGCCTTATCAAATCACCTCCTTCATCCTGATGGTAAGACTCCTAATGCAGTCCAGAAAATGATTATTTTTCTTTGCTACAGGGGTATGTTGCTGTGCATAAACTTGCAGTTCAAAGTCTGTCCAAGGGACAAGACCAAAGACATGAAAATCTACACTGTTCCTATGAGGGGTACATCTAGAAGACAAGCTATCAACATTGTAGGTACATAGTTCACTCAGAGTACATGACCAGAGACAAGACTGGATAGAGTTTCACCTACAACATAGCTCACGCAGGAATTGAAGGCGTAGGTCTAATCTTAAATAGATATCCTGGTCTCATGTACAGAGGGTGAAGGATTAGGTCCTAAGTTAAGGTGATCAGGTACACTGCACCTATTGGCACACTCAGACTCTGACAGAAAGCATCAATATGAATCCTGCCTAAAATTACCACTCAGATAAAATTTGGCTTTGACTACATTTGTCCTGTTCTTAGAGGACTGTAGACAGTACGTACAGAGAACCGAAACACAGATCACAATTATAAGTAAGATTTTCAGGCTGCATCCACCAAAAATGTTAAAAAGTTTTCAGCCTAGTTACATACAACAGCGGGAAACTGGAAATTAAATGTTACCTAGGTAAAAAATGTGAATTGGCTTCAGATATAGATAAAATCAAAGAGATCGATCCACTGAGACGTGACTAACAAGGTCGATGTTGACTTATGCCAGCCATCTAAGCCAGAGAAAACAGTTGAGACAAGAGTTCCTCCAGGTAAACACATTAATGAATATCCAATACTGTAAAAGACTGATCCTGAGTTGCGTGTTATAAACCAGGTGACCTCAAAGAACACAAAAACACCAATGAGTGAGTGTCCTGTTCACCCAAGTCCAGGGTGCTGGCCACAACTTATACTGAAGAGTCTGACTGCTGGGTTTGCTGTACAGAGCATGTGTATGCATGTGCATGTCAGAAATCTTAGGATAAAACCTTCTGTCCAGCTGTCACACTCATTTTAATATATTAGTAGATTTATTTTAGATACTATGTCACTTGATGATATTGTTTTCTTCTTGTGACTGCCTTGTCACTAAATTACCCCCTGACAGAAACTGTAATCATTTTTTTAGTGCACCTGTACTGTTTATCCTCTTACTGGTATTTAGCATCTGTTTGGTATGATCATACACATCTGTGTCTTTCTAGTTTTCAGTCTGTCACAGCCATCTTCCTGCTTCTTACCAGATATATATACAAGATTGGAGATTGGATTCCTGAGTGGCAATGTGTTGGAGAAGACAAATGGCACAGTGCAATTCAGCATGCAGAGATACAGAAGCATTTCTATTTCTATCCCAACAGTTGTCTTTGAAAGTCTTGACAGTCAAGACCATTAATTTTCCATAGTACAGTCAGTATAAGAACAGACTTATAAATATTTTCTGAAATTTTTCCTCAGCCTCTTAAGGTAGACTTGAAGAAAGCATTGCGTTCAGTCATCATAAGAACACTGGCAGGAAAGTCTGATGCATTTCTTTGGAAGGCGTTTACAGAAACACTCCTTGAAAAGGGTAAACTGATGCTCCTTGAGGAGTTCACTCAGCCAGAATGGATAGACAAAAGACAGAGATCTCTCTCCTCTTGGAGAGGTCGCGAACATGAAAATTCTTTGATCCCATGATAAAATCCTGGTGGTGTTCCTATTTTTCTTCACACAGGAAGATTTGTAGTCTAGACTTCATTGCAGCCCTTGTAAGTAGAAGGAATATTTTGCTTATTCCATCATTGATCTATAGATATTTCCACCATGAGAGGACACCATTCATACAGGAATCAGCTAGTTTTTGATCATTACTTAATGGCCACATGGGAACCATACTGCTTCAAACAGTATCCATCTGCTCCTGCACGGAGACCTTTAAGATTCTACCTGGCTGGTGCATGAGGAGAGATGAAAGCAATACTATCACATGAAAAGCAAAACAATTTTGACAGGTCTACAACACTGTTCTTGCTAGGAAAAAAGCACTAAGTCAGACAAGTAACTTCTAGGAAGAGCTACAAGAATGCCATCTAACTCCCACTCCCACACTATCCTTTAGAAAATACAACAGGATACTCCTTTGGATGTAGGATGGACTATTTTCTAGCAGAGTTTGATGCTGGACCCTAGCAGCAGTACCAGATGAGGAAAAGAAGCCTGTACTTTTAACAAATACATGGATTTTTTTGTTTTGTTTTGTTTTTTGTTTTTTGTTTTTTGTTTTTTTTTTTTGTGAAAGAGTATGAAAGGGCTGTACGAAAATTAGGCAGGAGGGAAGTTGAGGGAAATAAATGCAGGATGGGTGGATGGGTGAGTTCCAGAAATTCAAGTGTTTATTAGCAAAGCTTAGTGATGGCAGAAAGAGGAGAGATTCAGTGCTTCTGCTTTTATTTACAAAAGATGCCTCAGGCTGAATTCTCAAACTAATGCTGAGAAGCAGGATACAGAAATGAAAACAGTTACTTCCTGGATAGGCTGGGTTGGCTGGATACAGTACCTCCTGAAATCATATTCTATATATTTCTGCAAAAAAGTACATTTTTTTCTAATACAGATGAGAGTAGAAAGATTCCTTCTGTATGTGATCTAGTGGGAGATATGATATATCCTGGTATCATAGAGGTTTTATGTGCTGTTGATAGTGGCAGCCAATTCTGGTACTTCTTCAAATTACTGTGCAAACTCACCACTGAACTTCGGACAGGGCACCCATCTGACAGTGCTTGGTAAGTCTCCTTTGTATGTTTATTTGTTACTCTAGGATAAAACTGACTCATTTTTTTCCTGCTTTGTGCCTGTCATTTCCTTCACCTCCTCAAAATACTTTGCTTTGAAACAGGTGGGAATATCATACTGAAGAAATTCAGTTGGTGCTCTGATTATAGCTGTTACTTACGTAGTCTTATGGCTGGTTGAATCAAAAGGATGACTTGTCTTCAATAAACTCCTTTTCACAAGACTGCCTTTATGGGTCAAAGTTACAAGGCACGAAGAAAAGAGGCCTTTTTGAAATCATCTACTAAACAGTTTAATGATCCTCTATAATTTACATAAAATCTTAGCATTTTTTATTCACCTAGGAAGGAAACTTGAATTGATTTCTCTTTCACATAAACTCGGACTATGAGAAGCATCACGGTAATTTGGATTTTGGCTTATAATATTTTAGAAACAAGTGTTTTCAAAAAATGTTAACAGTGCTTAAACACTGCCCTTTAAGTTTAGAGCAGATATCGAGAGGACTGTTACAAGTCAGGAAATGCCATTTACAGTGTATATTTGAAATTAAAGAAAGACAGAAACACTACTTAGAAGAATTCTGTCTTCCAGCTGTTTTTGTTTAAACCACTATTTCCTACTTTAGTCAAGCATGTTTAAATTATTCTCTGTACAGTGAGCAGGATGATCAATCGTACAGCTGCAGTTAATATTTTCAGAACTATTTTTTTGCTATACTTGTACTCATAATTGTAAAAGGTGTTCCAAGGTTTTTGGGTATTTTTTTCTTCTGAGAGTATCAAAGCTGTATGAAAAAATAAAGTAGGGGAAAAAAAGAAAAAGAGAAACACAAACAGGAAAGTATGTGTGAGAAAGCCCGTAGAAGAAAGAACAAGATGAGGAGAATTTATTGAGTTGTTCTGATTCTTGAAGTAAAACCCATTAACCGGAGATAAGGGCACTAATACTCTGTTCAGGAGTTGAAAGATAGATTAGTGATCTCCTGTGATCATATTTCAAAGATGTCAGAAGTTTCAGAGGGGAGAAGAAGAAATGGGAAGTTTATGGAGTCTTCTCTATCCTCAACTATTCAAACTCTCACATTATTTCAATGGATGGTGCACACTGTCTTATTATGTTTTCCCACTCAACTTCAGACAGTTCAACTTCAGACCTCAATGATTACAATGAGTGATAAGTGGAGGCTGACAGCAAATCTGAGTGTGTCTGCCATTTCTTTTTCACCCTACTTGTCACAGGTTTTTGTTAACACATGCCATAGGTACTGATCTTTCTGTGGAAGCTACCTTTTGCACATTCAAAGAACCATTTCCCAAGGAACATGTGTAGTACAATTTTTTTCTGGTGGCTCTGACAAGACTTTACATTGAAAATTCCACATGGCTTTAGTTCAGCACCACTTAAAGTATTGAAAGTCAGTGTTTTCATAAATCTCTTGCTTAAAAACAGAGGTTTTTTTGTATGTTCATGGAAAAGAGGATTCTTTAAATGAAAAAATGCTTTTGTAGTTACACTTGAAAGAAAGAGGAGAAAATGTACTAAAGGTCTACTAGGAAAGGATGGACAGAATCTTCTCAATGGTCTGAATATTTCAATGCTGAAATATCATGCTTTATCTCCTGCGGCTTGTGCATCTCCTTCAAAAGTAGCTCTTCTTTGTATGGGGGAACTACAATATAGAAAATTTGTGCCAACATGAAGGATGAAGACAAGGACCTCAAACATTTTCATGTGAAGGTCAGCAACAATATCATATTTTGAAAAAGAAATACAATTCACTTTTCTAGGTAAGAAAAAATGTGTATTGGAAAATTTTATATTAGGAGTTTCAGGAAAGACAGACCAAGGAAGATGCAGTTAGCAGAGATTTCAAAGAAGAAGGGGACAAATTAAACAATTCATTTTACAAGATTTCCCATGGAAAAGGATGTTTTTATATTTAATCTGTTATGATCTTAAATCTGTAGAAAGTAAGCAAGATTAATATAAGACATTGGAATCAGAATAGTGAGATGGCATCAAAGAAGAGAGCTCAAGCCAGATAAGACATGTTCTGGAATAACATATATTTTATCTGCAATGCAGAACTCCTGGAGACTTCACATAATATTCTGGTTGTCTTCTGCTAAAAATAAATGATACTCCTGACCAAATCTTTTCCCCAAATTAGATTGCCTCCAGAATGAACCAATCCTTCTTATTCCTATGTTATTCCTATCTCCCATTGTCATATCTGGATAGAATGTGTGTCCATGGGACTGGGAGCAATGTACTTCTACTCAAAAGTAATCGGCAAAAGATATGGAGGCTGGAGGGAAAGAAAGAGAGAGCATGTCCAGAAGGTGTATGGATCTTACATTATGTAGCTTTATTCCTAAAAACATGTGAGGATTTATCAGTGTCAAAGTGCAGTGGTAGACAATAGAGTTTTCTATTGATGACGGACACACGAGTAGTCATTTTTATGCTTTCATCCAAATCATCATTAGAACAAAATGCAGAATATTTAATGAAAAAAAGATAGCTGATAGACCTTCTTTTCAGCACATCTTTGGGTACTACTGGACTACTGGATAAAAAGAAAAAAAGTCAAATTTGAAGTTTTAACATGTTGATCACTGGACAGGAGTGAGCAGTTTTGATATTACACTGTGAGGCTGTGTTCTGTTAATATCCAGTATTTTGGAGAAGGAACAAAAGTGACAGTTCTGGGTAAGTGGGACTCGTGAGAAGTGTGTGTTTTGTTGTGCAAGGGGAAGGTTCTAGGGCTGTAACAGTGATAACTAAGGATCTCTCCTTACTTATTTATAATATATAATATTAATAATATATAATATTTAATTATTTAATTTAATATATAATATTGAATGGTTTAATTATTTATTTATGATTTATGATATTATATCCTTTATAATATATATAATATATAATTCAGAGGATTCAGATGAAGGATCCTCTCTTCAGAATTTCTATTATTTATGCTCTATAGTTAGCACAGACTAGAATGGAATATAAAAACTCAGTTGGTATGGAATACGAACAGAATGCAGTATACAAGTAATTCCAACTCTTTCTGGAACGCAGAAAGATGGATATGATATATAAGAACATTTGGTGAAAATGGCTGTATTTATTTAAGCTCACCAAAAATATCCTGATGAACCTTATGCTCACAAATAAGCTTACAGAGTGGTTTTAGTGGACCTTGATTAGACTGAATAAGGGACATATTTTTGAGTGGGCATTTTAAAGTAGTACTGCAGTTAAGAGTTTTGTGTAAGAAAGAAAGAAATATACCAAATACTAGAGAGTTCCTTTAAGATTCTGAAGTGAAAAGTGGGAACTTTTGGTGGGAATTTAATTGGCAAAATCTGGTGATCCTCACTTGGATTCTCTTGAAGAGCACAGAAAGAAAAGAGACAGGCAACACAACACGTTTAATAATAGGTAAGAAGAGGGGCATGACCGAATGAACCTACTGTGCTCTTGCTCTTCTAAAAGCACACTAAGAAAACCAGTTAAAAGATACAGGTAGTGTGCTAACTAGAAACAGTTTGAGAGAAAGTGACCTGCATGTCCACCTACAGGAAAACTGGGAAAATGCAATTTTTCTCAAATTAGACAATCTAATGCTCACCCTGGACTGTACCATTTGATCCAGAGAACAAAAACAAGTATCCAAACATTGAAATGCTGCTTTCATTAAAATGAGTGATTAATCTTCAATAATTTTCACTATTTGCAATATTTCACTTCTTATTTTCAATCAGACATCTATTTGCACTACTTAGATTTGTTGATGTTATTTTTACAATGTCCGGCTGTCCATCTGCTGTCTGGCTATTAAGATTTCATAAGGATTCCTATCAGACAGATGGAGAAAGAGGAAAAAAAAAGAAAGAAATAGTTAAATGAATCTGAGAAAGTAAATCAGAAAGAATTGAAAATGCTAAAAAGAGAGAGAGAGATAATTCTGTAATACCATCCACAGGGACATAAGAAAAGGTAAATGTGATTTATGTCACAAAAAATTTCTATAGCAGGGGAAATTTTACGTACATATACACACAAAACCAAAACCAGTCAAGTATTCACACTTTCAGATACAGACAAGTAGACTTTGGGTTTACAATTTAACCCTGTTTTTCTCTGATCTATATTCTTTTCCATACTGACATCAATTGCAAGGAAAAGTAAGAGAAAGTTTTAATAGAAAAGATGGAGCTGAGGAATCCTGTGAGATGGGAATGAGAAGCACAGTTGAAAGCCTATTGGCTTTTCTTCATGATATAACAAACTTCGATACATATATATATATATTTGCATCTAATTAAGACACAAAGGATATAGTCCTCTTTTTTATTTCCAGGATGAGAGGAAGTACAATCACCATTGCAGAATTGAGCCTTCACAATTTAAATCCATATTTTACTCAGTAGATGGTAAAGGAAGATTTATTCATAGAATCATAGAATGTTGGGTTGGAAGGGTCCTCAAGGATCATTAGGTTCCAACCTCCCTGCCACAGGCAGGACTGTCAACCGCTAATCACGTAGTAGATCAGGTTGCCCAAGGTCTGATTTAATCTGGCCTTGAATGACTCCAGGGACAAGGCACCCACAGCCATTCTGGATAACCTGTTCCAGCACCTCACCAGCCTATCTGACTTTCCCCTGATATCTAATCTAAATCTTCCCTCCTTTCATTTAAAACCATTCCCACTTGACCTATAACTATCTACCTGCCATCTTCTATGTCATTGATAAATATGTTAAAGAATACTGGTCCCAAGACAGACCCTGGGGGACATCATGTGTCACCAGCCTACACCTCGATGTAAAGCCATTGACCACAGCCTTCTGATTGAAACCTTCTAAACAATTTCTTATCCATCAAATAGCCCACCCTTCAAATCTATATCTCTACATTCTTTCATATTACATTTACTTTTTTTTTTTTTAAATATCATTGCATCTTGTTATTTTGCTCTACATATGAGCAATATTTTGTGACATAAATTAAACTGCCTGACATGCCTTTGACCAAAGAAAGAACCCCCTCTCCCCACCCGTCCACCCCTCCAAAAAAAACAACAATCACATTCACTCATGGTTCTTCTGAGAAATTAGGTAGATTATTATTATTATTATATATAAAACTAGGTAGATTATTGGTCTGTGGGACTCAATTTATTTGCTTGATTGTTTCTTTTTATTCTTAAAACTGTAGGACAAGGATGGCTTAAGGTGAAACCAGGCAAGACATTTCAGAAAAGTCTTCACTGAAAACCCAAGAAAAAGAGAATACACAGACATAAAAAGACTCAATACATGGTGAAATCAAAGGATGAGTTTGGCTCCTACTCATCGTTCAACTTAGCGCAAAAGAAAAGAGAATTAAATTCTTTTTTTTTTTTTTTCCAATTAGCAGCTCAGCTTTATTAACTTTGGCAATCTGGACTGTATCCAGAAAAAAAGTTTCATACATGCTCTGTACATTAACATTTTGAATACTTGAGCCACATTCTATTCAAATTTTGTATTGATTTTCATTCAAATGGCACATATAGCACAGCGTATTTAGTATACACTATACAAAGATACTATAATCAAATGTGTATATAACCGTCTTTTAGCCTGAAGTCCATGAACTTGCACACTCAGCTCTATAGTTCTTATTTAATCTTGAATTTGATGTCTAGCTTCCAGTAAAAATACTTCTGCAAAAACAAATTAACAAACAAAACCCACCATGGTTAGTTTTTCGTTAGTTAAATCATTAATGGAAGCTCTGAGCTACACTGCTTTCCATTTCAGGGAAGGACAATGAAAAAATCATACCACCGACTGTGGCCATCTTTTCACCGTCAAAGCAGGAGATTCAACAGAAGAATAAGGCCACTCTGGTATGCCTGGCTTCCGGTTTCTACCCGGATCACCTCAGTTTAGTCTGGAAGGTGAATGGCAACAAGAGGACAGAAGGAGTGGGAACAGATGAGATTTCCACATCAAATGGGAGCACTTACACATTGACCAGCAGACTGAGAATCTCAGCCCAAGAGTGGTTCAACCCTTTGAACCGTTTTGAGTGTATTGCTGAATTTTTTCAAGATGGACAGAAATCAGTACAAAAATTCATCCATGGTGATACTGGTGAGTAAGACATATACAGAGCTCATTCTTTGTAGGCTCCTTCCTCCAGGGCAATTAGTCATTACTTCAAGTATGTTTCTTGGAAGTCTAGCACATTTAACTAGATCTGTCAGTAACTAAAAAATTGAGAGCAATCAACAGAATCTGATCATGTTTTTCTCCAAATTGGCTAAAAGCCCTATCACTCTCATTCCCTCACACACCCTCTATTATAGAAGGAATTGAATAAGCACAATGAAAGATGTTCTGTTTAATATTTGAACTCAATTAATAATTCCTCTTTCTTTCTTTCTGCATTTAGGCTGTTATATCTTCAGAGGTAAGTTAAGTCATTCATTTTTTTCCCCCTCTCGACAATTAATCTGTTCATCTATGCAAAAAATGCTCACTGAAAGATGAGTCTTCAGTACAAGTGTCTAGACGACTACTGTGCTTTTTTTCCCTGTCATATACTTCCATTTATACTTGTGCACACAGATGCAGGTACAAGTATATACATATCCATTTATGTTCTTATGTATGAATGTGTGAACATTCAAATTTTGTCTGCTCTCATGAAACCTTCCATGAGACTGAAAGCCCAAACTGAACATTTTAGTGTAAAATATCACTGAGAGCAACAAAGTTATATATAACATGAAGATGAGTGCTGATTTTCTAGTGAGAAGTTAGGTCACCGACTTAACTAAGTCATTCCGCAGCATGTTGTCTCCTTAGATACTCTGCAGAATTAGAATAAATGATATTCATATGTGAAAGACTCCAATCCAATTTCATTTGATGTCCCACCCAAATTCTCTTTATTTGGACAATTTCCCAATCAGTTCCACCACTATGAATGTTGTAGTAATAATAATAATAATAGTAATAATAATAATAACAACAACAACAATATAGAATACAGTAATAACCTTGTCCAGGAAATTTCCCAAAGGAATGTTTACTCTTTATTTTTATTTTTCTCCCATTTCAGAAAACTACCAAAGAAGTGCTACAGCTGGGAAGTTTGTATACATAATGCTCATTTTCAAGAGCTTTTTGTATGGGATATTTGTAATGGGGATGATGCTTTGGTACAAGGTGAGGATAGAAGTTCTTCCACTCTGTACATATTTATCCTAAATCATTCTAACTGTACCTGAGAAAACCTTGGACAAACAGAGGTCTTACAACTGATATTTATATAAATCTATCTATCTCTCTTAAACACGATTGAATATCTCATTAATTTTAAGAGAAAAAGCTAGCAAGGATGACGGGAAGGGCTTTAGGAAAAAATAAGGAAATACGACAGGGAGTTATTGCAAAAGACAATTAATTAAGTATTATCAAAATGTATGGTCTCTTAAAAGACAAGAAAAAATGAAAAATAGAAATGTGAAACAACACTTAAGAAAAATAAGAAAGAACAAAGAAAAGAAAAGAAAAGAAAAGAAAAGAAAAGAAAAGAAAAGAAAAGAAAAGAAAAGAAAAGAAAAGAAAAGAAAAGAAAAGAAAAGAAAAGAAAAGAAAAGAAAAGAAAAGAAAAGAAAAGAAAAGAAAAGAAAAGAAAAGAAAAGAAAAGAAAAGAAAAGAAAAGAAAAGAAAAGAAAAGAAAAGCAGAAGAGAATTTAATTTATAAGGGAAGAAGAAGGGAAAATATAAGTGGTTCTCTAAAGCTGTATTTATAAGCACCATTGATTTGTTGTTGGAATCAATTCTTTCCCTTCCCTTCCCTTCCCTTCCCTTCCCTTCCCTTCCCTTCCCTTCCCTTCCCTTCCCTTCCCTTCCCTTCCCTTCCCTTCCCTTCCCTTCCCTTCCCTTCCCTTCCCTTCCCTTCCCTTCCCTTCCCTTCCCTTCCCTTCCCTCCCCTCCGCTCCCCTCCTCTCCCTCCCCTCTCCTCTCCTGCCCTCCCCTGCCCTTCCCTTCCCTCCCCTCCCCTAAACCTGTTATATGAATACAGATGAAATAATCATCTTCCACCTAGATACATTATGAATTCTAAATACTTTTGGAAAAAATATTTTTGTTGCAAATAAAATAGTCTAGTTCTTCTATTTGTAACAAGAATTGAAACACTAGTAGACTGACCTGTGGAAAAGTCATTTCTTCCTTTCTCACTCAAAGATTCATTTACATAACAATCATTGCTTGTATTTCAGCAATTCTCAACGGCTTATCCTTAATTTCTTGTTCTTTTCCTTCTTTTTTTTCAGAAAATGTACTAGATATGCTTTGCCCTGAAGAGGAGGATAGATATTACGCAAGTAGAAAGCCTCAAGTCTTCGTATAAACGTTCTGATTTGCTTCAGGAACCAATAAAACTATATGGCAATCTCAACCTATTTTAGCTTCCTTTCAAAATTATCTTCTGATAAAAGTCTATCCTTAATAAGGCTTTCTGTATTTTCCTATTAAAGCTATGATAGCACAACAGAAATGTTTGATTTCTGCTGTTCTCTAAGAACAGAATGGGTACAATTGGCTCTACAATTGGTGATGTATAAAAGAAGTACATCTGTGCTTTCAGAGATGAAAACTTGGTACTCCAACCCAGGTCCTCATGACACATTTTAAAATGAATATGGCATTATAGAAGGAAAAGGTGCAGGAAGGAAGAAGTCAGATGGGGAGGGAGGAGGAGAGAAAAACAGGGAAGGAGAGGAAGAAGAAGGCAGAAGAGAGAGGTAAAGGGAGCAGGAAGAGAGAGAGATGAACGGGGACAGTGAGGGAGAGGGAGAGGGAGGGCGAGGAGGAGAGAGGAAGTGGGAGGGAGAAAGGGGGAGAAGGAAGGTAGGGCAGGGGAGGGTTAAGAGAGAGATAGGTGGAAAGAAATGAAGAGGGAAGGGTGAGATGGATAGTAGAGGGTGAGGGGAGATGGAATGGAGAAGAAGGTTGAGGGTAGCAAAGTGAGTGCTGTCCCAAACAATAATGAATATTATTGTTTAATATAAACAATAAATAATGAAAATAAGCAAGTATTATTTTCAAAGATAAACCACAATACCCTCTCCTCTTCCTGGACAGTATATAGATTTGCAAACATTTAAAAAATACTGTCTTTGCTAACGGCACTAAACATATAAAACCGAACCATTGTGCTGCACATTGTCACAGTGTGTACCTGTAGGAATGGAGAGAGCAGAAAAATGAAAGTAGAACATAATTCTCAAGAATATGAGATTATTTTACTTGAAAACGTTAAATCATGTTTATTGTTTTTAAAATGAAAGACAGAAAGTAGGAGGAGAGGAGATTAAAATAACAACTGGGAAGACCTGTAGGTGTCAAGATTAAATTGGAAATATATGTCAAGGAGATTATTGCGAAGAATAAACAGTAAATCCAAGAGATTATTAATCTTTGAGAGTGCCTCTGGAGATCTTTCATCCACTTTGCATCTCATTAAAATATTAGCTTGTGGCACAACTTACACAATTAGTGATTCAGAAGAACCTCGCTTGGAAATAAATGGAAAACAATGATACATTTTATTCATAGGTATGAATAGGTACAGGAGTAGTGCAGGCCAACAGATAGGAGTACTGGTAGAATTTTGGAAGCAGAACAGTTGTGAAAGTAAAAGCGAGGCAAAATGTATAGGAAACAAAGAGATCCTGAGGGGATAGCCAGGGTCTTCAAGGAGAAAATATAGCCAGGTAAAGTATCTCTGAAGGCCTCTGCAGAAAATGTTGCTACAGGATCATAGAAGGGTTTGGATTGGAAAAGACCTTGAAGGTTGTATAGTTCTGATCCCTCCCTTTCATGCGTAGGTAGGGGTACCCTCAAATCTCAAAGCTCTGTTCAACCCAGAGATGAACAATTCCAGGGATGGAGAATCCACAACTTCTGTGAACAACATGTTCAAGTGCCTTACCATCTTCATAGTAAAGAGTTTCTTGCTAACATCTAATCTAAATCTCCCCTCTTTTAGTTTAAAACCATTACCCTTTGTCCCATCCACTATCAGACAGTAAAAAGTCAGTCTCCCTCCTATTCATAGTCTCCCTTCAAGTATCAGAAGGTCACTATGAAATCTCCCAGGAGCCCTCTCTTCTCCAGGCTAAAAAAGCCCACCTCCCTCAGCCTGTCTTCACAGGTGAGGTGCTCCAGCCCTCTGACAATTTTTGTGACCTTCCCTTGGGGCCAATATCATGATGATCTTTTTATGTTGGGGTATGGAGTAGGGGGGAAGAATCACCTCCTTCAACCTGCTAACTGCAGTTCTTCTGAAACAACCCAGGATATGGCTGGTTTTCTGAGGTGTAAAAACATGTTGCCAGTTCACACTGAGTTTTTCATCAACCCACACCCACAAGTCCATCACCTCAGAGCAGATGGTGTGCCTAAATGAGCTTGAAAACCTCTTTAAGTGAACAGCAGTTGAGTTTTAGCTAAAACAGGATGTGGTTTGACATTTACTCAAAAAGATACTTTGATAACTCATTGGCCTCTCTTACCACAGCAACACCCCAACCTCTCAGGATGAGGCATAAGGGAGCAGCTGTCAGTTCACCACATTACAGTTGAACAGAAATAGCAACGTATATGAGTCTTATGAAAGCCAATGGGGTTTTTTGTCTTGTTATCACACAACCTTGTTGTTGAAGTCTGCAGATGGCTTTTGCATGCGCAGCTGCTGTTCCTGTTGTGCAACAACCACAAAAAAACAAAGACTTGTGTTGCTGATCAGCTTTTTTTAAATAAAAAAAAAAAGTGATTTCTAGGTGTCTCAGAACAACAGAACAAGATAACTTGATGAAAATTTTGATGGAAAAAGACTACAGGAGATGTTTCAATAAATATTACTGTTCAAAATTGATTAATTCAAAAGCTATATCATGTTTCTCAAGGCTTTGTCCAGGTGAATTCTGAATATCAAGGACAGAGATTTGGTGATGATCTCTCTGAGAAACTTCCTCCAGTGCTGAAGCACCATCGAGGGGAAATATTTTTTCCTTACATGTAATGAATTTCTCTTACAGCATGTTGTTCCTACTGCCCTTTCACTATGTCCCTCCAAAACTTCAACTCTGTTTGTATTAAGGTCACACAGTTAGCCAACCTTTAGTCTACTCCTCTCCAAGCTGACCAAAATTAACTGCCTAAGCATACCTTCTCATTCCCTGAGCATATCTTCTTTTCTAGCTCCCGGATCATTTTAGTTCAGGTGACCTCTCTTCAATTTGTTGATATTTCTCTTGTACTGGGACTGTGGCAGGGTAAGTTGGTGTATATGGAAAGCAGATATAGCTTTGAGATATATCTTACAAATATCACATTGTGACAGTTGACAGATAATCGTTTGCCCTACGGCACTTACAGTATAATTTAACAAAATTCAGATTGATACAAGAATAACATCAGAATGTGGATGCTGTGTCTATATTTATTTAATGGCTGCATTCTACATAGGTCGTGCTGGAAATAATGCCATCTGTTTATTTCCAAGGAAATTACAACAAATACAAAAAGCACAATAACAGTAATTCAGCTACAAAGCACTATTTTTCAGCAAAGCCACCACCATCAGCTATGCATTTTCACTGTGATAAAAAAGAGTTTGCATGCTTTACTTATATAAATCTGCACCAGCAGAGGTGATCCAATGTTTCACAGCTGTCACAAGGACATTGTTGCTAGCAAGAAGATCCCATTACAGTCCAACTTTCACTGTGTTAACATACACTGTTTGGTCTTCTTAATAGATTAATAGGTCCCTTCCAACCCAAACCAGTCTAGGATTCTATGAATGTTAACAGGTGCAATTTTTTTCCTAATGAAGGAATTCAGTTCCATACTGTTGCTTCATATGCAATTCCACGTCAGATATCATTTTGTCATACTGTCCCTCTGCTGCCATCTGTGACAGGGAAAAAAATACAACAGAACATAGGCAGGAAGGCTTAACCTCCTAATTTTCACTCTGATGTAGTGGAACAACATATTAAAAAAGGAAAAATTATTTTCAGAGTAGTCATTGTACATCCTTTATTTAAGCCCTTCAAAAACTACAGACTGGAAAGAGAATATTCTTATTGTTTATTTCAGGACTATCGAACTATGCAGTTGGATTTTACAGTATATCACAAGACCTTTGCTTGGTGCTTTCTTACTGGCAAAAATTTAGGAATACATCATTGAACGCTTACACCTCAACAGCAATAAACAGCATGAAGGACACAGGGAGAGGGGTGGAGAGAGGTACTGCTTTAGGATCCTTAACAAAAAAGACACTGATTGGTATTTGTGTGTGATTTTACATTGTGCATGTATGAAACATTCCATCGAGAAATCACACAGTAAATGAAATCACCTTCTGCTTGCTCCTCCTTCTACTTTTTTTGTCTTCAAAAAACAGATGTTTAAGACTTGCTCAAAATAAAAGAGAACTGTGAGAACTTGCAAGAGGAAATGTCACAAGGTTGCCAGAAATGTGCTCACAACTCATCCATGGATGGAAGGAGTAAACTAAATGGACAGAGATTGTCTTACAGCTTATCAAGCTGCAGCAAAGACATAGGTTTGAGGCATAAACGGATAGATGTAGCATGTATAAAACTGATGCTTCATGCAGTAGAAATCTGCACTGTGCAAGCAATTTCTGAATAAAAACATCAATTTCTGAATAAAAATGTATATCAGTGCTTGATATCAGGACAACCTTTCCATGCACAGTGAGTATCATTGTATGTCTGGATTTGATTGACAAACTTTGAGAACTGTCATGACTGATAGAGGGTGAACTGCTGATCAGAAAAGAGGAATTCAGCAATGAAACGGAACCTGCTTGACCTCTCTTGGACCAGCTCCTCAGCAGCCTATGTTTTGTGAGTAGCCACTTGACCTACATACCATGATCCTGTGCTGAAGCTACTCCCTTCTGAGGAAAGGTACTGGAGAGGAGTTTATGTACAGAAGGCAAGTGACTTTGAAGTGTTGTGTCCAAACTTGAGGCACAGAAATAGGTAGCTGAATGGTTCTTCATCACAGACATGATATCTAAACGGAAGTATTCTCGGCTTATCCGCTTAGCTTCGTATCCAGTGTGAATATCACCCTTATATTCCTGATTTGCTCCATAGGAATAATAGATTAACTGCAGCCCCTTCCCTTGTTGCTGCAGATACCAGTACATATTATCGTGATTGTCATTTTGACTGCATCCCAGGGTAGCACTCTCATCCTCTTTCACAACCAGACTTGAGTTTTGTGTTATCTTAGCTCCTGAGAGACAAAGCAAAAGGAACACAGTTAGAAAGCGGACTGCATTCTCCCCCCAGCAGAACAGGCATGATGTCTCAGCTGATGCCTTACTTGCTCCAAAGAAGCACAAGACCAAGCACCAAAATGTCCACATTCTCATTTCTGACTGAGAAAGCAGAGAGCATGCCTTGGTAAGGAACTTACTTATATAGGTCTGTTTCCATTTCCCTTAAACCAATAGCAACGACCTCTGCAGCAGCCAGATCTGTGCTGAAAACCAAACTTCTTCCTGTGTGAAATTTCAAGCAAACACTTGCTTTGTTTTGTTTTGTTTTTAAATGCCTTTTGAAAATGTACAGAAACTTTCAAACTGGCACAGATGGAAAATCCTCAGACAGGATAGCATCAAACATGGAAACTACCTTTTCATTTAATCTTGTATATTTTATTTTTAATTTCTGGTATTTTCTTTCCAGAATTGAAATTTTTTAGTGCAACCATTTTAAGACTGTTGTTATTTTACTGCTTGTAGGTTTTTTTTAAAAAATATACTGAGCACTGCCCCAGCCATTTCTGTTGCTCTGCATTCCTATGTCTGTTTAATGCCATCTTCCTACAGATTCTCATGGACTTAAAGGAACAGCAAAATGTATTTTCAACATCCACTGAACATTTTGAGTACAGTATAGGAAAAAACAGCTATTTTATGTGCAGATTAAATACATACGCTACAATTAACAGAGATGGCAACCATGATCTTGTTTATGGATTGCTTTATAAGGACCCATTAGCAGCCTGGGCACACACTAAAAATGAAAGAAATTTAGGTTATTCCTGAAGAAAACATCTGACAACTTCTTTTCCTTTAGTTGTCTTAGCATTATTAGTACTCACTATAAGCCTAAATCCTATGACTGTTGCACAGCGGCCTCTAACAATCTTTTAACCTGTGTTAAGAAGACCAATCACAGTCTAATCTTGGTATTTTGGATGCATAGTGGAGTAATCACAGCAGTCCTATTTGCCATCTACAGCTGTAAAATGAGGCCCCAGAGACTAATGCTATAATTAAATATCCTAACATTGAACCTTTTTTTTTTTTTTTGTGAAAGGATACCATCTGGTGGAATTAATGGAAGTTCACAGTGATTCTTTTAAGCCATTTTTTCCTATTTTAGCATGGGCAGAACTACATGGAAAAGGAGCAGGGACTATTACACCAGACAGAAGCATCTTTAAACTTGCCACTATGAAATTTTGAAAGTCTGGACTCAAAAATACAAAAGTTCTTCTTCTCCATAGGATAAATCTCAGAGCTGATATTAAGAATCTGATTTCACAAAGCCACAGTAACACAGATGAAGGCGCTAGTGTGTGAAATAGCTGATGAGGTACCTGTCTTGTGGGGGGAGATATGCTGTAAAAGCATCCTAAGGTCAAGATATCTAGCATGGAAAGAGAAATCTCTTTGTACTCAGAACGTTGGTCTGACTTTATGTGGATCGGGAGCTAGAGTGGTGATTTGCAGAAATGTAACAGGTGAAATCCAAGGAGAATATCTAAATTCAAATACCACATTGTCATTCTTTCAAGCCACATTCTGAATCCAGATAACTTAACTCTCTAGGATGCTTTGTGTTGTAAGATACCCCAAAGAGACTAATGGCAAATGTTTTCCTGCTCTATAAAAAAATAGAAAAACTTAGAGTCTTGTCTTTTTACGACTCTACATAGCAGCAATACTTAAGTATTTAATAGAGAGTAAAAGAATTTTGAGAAAAATCTGATTCACAGTATCCTGTCACATAACAGCAGGTGAATAAAGTGAACAAAGGGAAGAAACAAACCTCATTCGCTAATTCTGCAGTGAGCATTTTTACTTCTAAGCCTTTAAGCATAAGTGTGGACTTTCGGAAGGAGAGACCTCATCACCTAAGACCGGCAGAGTTTGTAGGATGCTGAACCTCTTATGTACCCCCAAGAAACAAGACATCTACATGACAAATACAGCCAGTCTTAATACACAAAACTGCCTACCATTTTCAAGGCTTAGACTGTTCTAAGCATGGATATAGTCAAAAACATATTTGTCAGGATCTTCTTACCAGACTTAGGGAAATACGACACAAAATAAGGATCAGGAAATCATCCATTTTAAGTAACCATTTTTTGTTTTTATTGCAAGCATGTTTTCAGTTCTATTTCAGGTAAAAGCTACTTTTTTCAACTAAGGTAGCACCAAGAGTATCTCACAATTGACATTTGAACATTAACCCACTCTACATGTGGAAACAGAGGCATTAGAAAAGCATCTAGGCAGAGAGGTGAATAAAGACCTTCCTGCGCACTGATTTCATGAGTTTTCAAGTATGAAGTGCTTTCTTACAGTGATGTAAGTGTATTACTATGAGCCATTCTGAGACACAGTTGAAGTGCTTCTGACACTAAAATCCCTAAAGACCTTAGAAATAGCGCATTGTTCAGAAGAGTCATAGAAGCACAGCAATGGGTGGTTGTGAACTTTCACATAATCTTGCTATTAGTAGTAGAGGTTTTAGGTCTTCAGCATTTTTAGTCAGGCCCACTCACAAAGGTATTTCACTGAGGCTTCCTCCAAACTAAAAAGGTCGAGTGCAAATAGTTAGTAGCACAGTCATGACAGGAGAAGAGTAGTGTAGCTTCCTAAGCCTGAAGTGGTGGTTCTCTCAGGCATGTCGGATATAATAAGTAAGAGTATTCAGATCTTGCCAACTAAATGTAATTATATTTTAATAAATGACTATGAATTTCAATAAATTTAATTTTAAAATAATGTAGATTTGCTTTAATATATAACTACATATATCTGTCTACATACAAATACAAGCATAAATGTACGCTCAAATAAGAGATATATACATTATTTTATTAAAAGGGAATAGACAAATTAACACATATTATCATCATACATTTTTATACTGTTTTTTACCTTATGAAGCAAAATTACATTCTTAGCACAGTGCCAAATAACTGAAGTCCAAATCAGTGATACATATATAGGGGCATGACTCATTCACTTTAAGGCTCCTTCACAGCTTAGATAGGTTTGATCTGTCCTTCACCCACTAGTGATGCAAGGTTTCAAATTTCTTTCCATTCCTATGAAGTAGAGACAATTAATTTCCATTTATTCTAGGACATGCACTGTTTATGTTCAGTGATGACATCTAAATTTTGTACAATCCTTGATGCATCCCATAATAAGTCTCACACCCATTTAGGCCATAACATTCAGTCTACAAAGTGATCCAAAGAACCTATTTATTCATCTGAATGCCTTTCATTTCTGGACAGTTGTTTAACCACTCCCTTTTAAGGAGCAGCCAAATGAGATCGCTCTGATCTGCAATAAGGTTTACTGTGTTTCTCCATGTTTCACTGTTCCTCTGCAATACGTGTTTGTGGAGATGAGCCTTTAATCACTATCGTAAGAGCATCTATATAAACAAATAAAATCAAAACTCATATTTATAGATTGGGATATTTTGTGTATTCTGTTATGCTGGTGTGGAAATGAAAATGCTATGCAAAGAATGATTTTTTATCTTTGTTATCTATTCACAGATTAACCTAAAGACACAGTTCAGTGTTACAGTTACCTCTATCAAATCTTGCACCATCACTGAATATGATATTTGTGCCATTCCCCCAGTAGCATTCTCTTATATTGAAATAATCAGAATGCTACTTGGCTATACAAAGAGGCAGAACAATTTATTAACAATAGAAAACTGACACACACAAACACAGCAAAGTTACTTGTTACCCATACCAGTAGCACAGCAATTTGACAGATCAGTACAATGGGAAATGGTGTTTCACCAGCAGTGTGATGACAAAGGATTGGCACAATAGAAAGGTGCTATAAAGTAAGGGAAAAAAACGCTTACCCACATCAGAAGATACCAGGTTTGCAGGAAAAAAACTCTACCATGAAAGGGTCTCTTTCTAAATGTGTTTAACATGTGTTCTCAGGGCTGACCTGGTCTTATCCCCAGGTTCTCAATCAGTGGTTCAGGCCATGACCAACAGTTCCCACACAAGTAGGAAGAGGATCTGGGTCAGTCAGTAACCCACTAATCATTAGGAATGAGACAAGGGAAGAGTGGGAATGTGTGATTGAAAGTGGTATGAAACAGGGTTCACTCCATTTGATGACACCTTCTCTGAAGTCTGTCCAGCTCTGCCATGAAATTATATTTTCAGTTCCTCGTGTGTTAGAATCACTATAGCTTGGAATGCAAGACACACAGTGTACACAGAATTTCACATTCTCCAATTATAAAACTTCAGGTATTCTTCCCTGTTCTTAGCAAGGGTGATGTGGCTCCCATTCTCCTGGTCTTTCTCCTTCCCAACTGCATGAGACATCCAAACAGAAAGTGAAGGAAAAGTTACATTTAATCTACTTGTAATACTACAGATTGATTCAGTAAAAATATCCGCATGTCTTTCACTTAAGCAATACCTAACATTCAGAAAATACTGATTTCAAGCATGTTTGCTATCACTGCAGTCAATGATAACTTCCATTGCTTAATTCTTGTGTAAGTAAAGAAGTATGACACTATTCCCTCATCCAAGTCACTAATGAATATATTGAAGTGTACTGCTCCCTGTACCAACCCTTGAAGGACTCCACTAGATACAGGCCTCCAACTAGACTCTCTCCCATTGATCACAACTCTCTGGCTTCTTTCTTTCAGCCAGTTCACAGTCCACCTCATTACCCCATTGTCCAGACCACAATTTCTCTGTTTAGCTGCAAGGATGCTGTGGGAGACAGTATCACTTGCTTTACTAAAATCAAGATAGACCACATCAACTGCTTTAACATCATCTATTCACATGATTACATCTTCATAAAAGGCTATCAGGTTTTCAAGCATGACTTCCCTTTGGTGAAGTAATGTTGACTGCCCCTAATGACCCTCTTATCCTTGATATGCCTAGAAATAAGTTGTTTCATCACCTTTCCAGGGATGGAGGTGGGACTGACCAGCCTGTATTACCGGGGTCCTCCTTGTTGCCCTTTTTGAACACTGGAGTGACGTTTGCTTTTCTCCAGTCCTCAGGCACCTCTTCTGTTCCCTACAACTCACAAAAGATAATGGACAATGGCTTAGAAATGACTTCCAACAGTTCCCTCAGCACCTGCAGGTGCATCCCATCAGGACTCATGGATTTATGGATGGCCAGATTGCTTAATTTGTTCCTAACCCAGTCCTCATCAACCGAGGCAAACTCCTCCTTGATCCTGACTTCCTCTGGGGCCTCAGGGGTATGGGGCTCTTCAGAACAGCCTCTGGCAGTATAGACAAAGAAGGCATTCAATAACTCTGCCTTCTGTGTATCTTCTATCGCCAGGTCACCCACCTCATTCATCAGTAGGACTACACTGCCTCTAGCATTAGTTTTATCTGCAATATATTTGAAGAAGCCTTTTCAGTTGTCTTGGCCCTTTTGCAAGATTTAATTCTAAGGAGGACTTAGCTTTCCTACTGCCTCCCTACATCTTCTGACAACAGTCTTATATTCATCCCATGTGTCCAGCCCCTCCTTCCACGATCTGTAGACTCTCCTCCTCTACTTGAGTTTGCCCAGAAGTTCCCTGTTTAATCATGGAGGTCTCCCGCTTCCAGAGTCTTAGTGCTCTGTAGTCCTCCAAAAACAACACAAGTTGGCATTAAGAATAGAATCTAAGTCAGCTGTAGAAAAGGGGTCT
This sequence comes from Tympanuchus pallidicinctus, assembly GCF_026119805.1. Classification (NCBI taxonomy): domain Eukaryota; kingdom Metazoa; phylum Chordata; class Aves; order Galliformes; family Phasianidae; genus Tympanuchus; species Tympanuchus pallidicinctus. The sequence goes on from NW_026294775.1 coordinate 310,032, forward strand.
CTTAGCCCATCTGGAAATACTTTGAAACTAAAATCCAGAATAAAGTCTACCAAGGCCCAAAGAAAAGTCTTCCATGGAGGCAAGAGGTGTCAAAAGAAGCCACTCTGATCAGGCTCCTTTTCAGAAGGTAACTACTCTGTTCCTGAACAAATAAATGACTGCTAACCAAGAACCCCACTAAAGTTCATAGTTCCTCCAAAACTGCCAGCTCATCCTTCAGTAGTTGTCTGCTAATGTGTACAAACAACAGACCTGGAGGGAAGAAATACAAGACAAACAGATAAAGCACCATGTTCAAACATCCACTAAGACAAACAGGCTTATTAGACCATCATTTCTGTCTAGTATTCTTCCTTATAGCCTACCTTAGGAGGATTTTGGAGGAACTGGCTTTGGATATGTTCCAGGGCAGCTTAATAAACTTTCTGAACTTAGACATGCATCAGTCATGTAGAGCATTGCTGAGGGGCACAGTGTAGAGCAGCATGCTTCATTGCAGTCACAGCTGTGCAAATTGTTCATCCAACAAGGAAGGGGAGGGTGCTAGTCCATTAGGCTCTGCTCCTATCTGTGAGCAAAATAACTGTAAAAGAGCAGAAGACACTGATGAAAGGATTTGGTCACGACTAACTTTATCCCAGGCATTCATGGTAGGGGTTCACATACCTTTCCAAAATGTGTACCAACATCAGATCTAATGATCACTTGTTTGGCTTAGAGAACAGAAGTAGGAAACATGATAATGCAGACGCAATGTGTCTAAGATAGAATGAGTCACTGCAAAAAAGAGAAGGCCATGACTATCCGCAAAATTTGCATTTTTATTGAGTTCTTACCAATGCAGATTGCTCAACACTACTGCCAGCTGGGCTAGAGACCATCTATTCATCCATAAGTTAGCAGTGATTGTGGAAAGACAATTTTGGGTTTCTCATTTATGTCTTCAGCTCCTGAGCCTAAAAACTTTCCTACAAGATACCATTTTTTCTTTCCAGTACTCTATGCTCCATGAACTCAGGTGTCATTCTTGCAGAAAGGCTATCAATATTTTCTCTGAGCGTACCAGTATCATCACAAATGTTGCCAAGCAAGCTTCAAAATTAGTAATGAAGACAATGTCCTCTTTGGGCACCTCATTACAGAAAGGACATTGAAGTGCTGGAGCAGGTCCAAAGAAGGTCCACAAGGCTTGTGAAGGGCTTGGAGAATATGCCCTATGAGGAGCAATGAAGGAACTGGGGCTGTTTAGTTGGTGGAAGAGAAAGCTGAGGGAAGACCTTATTGCTCTCTTCCAATATCTGAAAGGTGCTGACAGCGAGAGTGGGATTGGTCTCTTCTCACTGGTGACAGGACGAGGGGAAATGGCCTCAAGTTGCACAAGGGAAGGTTTAGGTTGGATATCAGGAAAAACTTCTATATAGAAAGGGTTGTTAAGCACTGGAATAGGCTCCCCAGGGAGGTAGTTGAGCCATCATCCCTGAATGCGTTTAAAAACTGCTTGGATATGGTGCTCAGGGACATGATTTAGTGGAGAGTCGTTAGAGTTAGGGTAATATGGTTAGGTTGTGGTTGGACTTGATGATCTTTAAGGTCTTTTCCAACCTGAGCAATTCTATGATTCTATGAGTCTACACAACTTCTTCCCTGATTATTTTTTTTTTCCTCCTGGTTTTTCTCATACAAAGCCTGGAAAAAAAACAAAACACTCATTAGCTCAGTAGCCAGTTTAATACATGCTAGAGAGGCACTTTTTCACTTCAAATACATTCTAGTGTTTCTGATACAGAGCTGTGTTATAGCTCTCTTGAATAAGAATGCCTCACACTGAAAGAAGTACACTTCACCCCACGCGTTTGTTTTAGAACTGAACATCACCTTGCTCTTAGCCAACTCACATATTTTTGGTTGTTGTTTAAAGCAGATATCTCTGCTATCTTACTGGATTTAGGAGTAGAATCCAGCTGCCCTTTGTTATGATAGAAGAGGAAAAATATGATGATTCCAGCATTAGCTGAGTGCTTTAGATTATATGGCAGAGACATATAACAGATCAGATTTCTAGTCCTAGATTTCTTGGTTATTGAAGTGCTTAGTCTAGAGTTCTTCACACCTTCCTTTAGCAATCTGTACACTACTTAGCTGAAAAGGCCAAATGCTAACATCATTATAGTGTTTTAACATTTCACAGAATCAGAGAATATCCCAAGCTGGAAGAGGTCATTGAGTACAACTCCCAGTTCCACATAGGGCCACCCAAAAATCAACAGGAGGACACTGAATTATGAGAAATTTCTCATTTCTCAGTGGTCCTTGGCATGTTTAGATGCTAAGAAGCAATGTCACTTATTTCCACTGAGTGGCACTGTTAGGAAACAAAAACCAAAGCGAAGCCCTCTAGACACAATGCGTGATTTTTGAAAGCACTCCTTAAGTTACGTGTGATTTTACATCCACAGTGAACTAAAAGTCTACTTGAAGGAACTGGAAAGATCTTTTGAAGGAACAAGAAAATTTTAGATATTCCCAGTATTATCTTTATCCTCTCTGAAATGCAGACTTAAGCATAAGCAAAAAAACCATTACCCACTCTCAAAGAATTCTATTTGACATTATTTTCCTTGAGACCTAGCTCCAAAGTATGAGGGCTGAGCTGAAAGTAAAATAATAAAATATTTTATTATTTTGAGCCATGATATCAGAGGCAGATATCTGTGGTACAACTGTAGATTCTGAACCTTCCCATCAATATTCCATCACATTTTGCTGCTGTGCAGCAGACAGCAGCAGACACAGTGTGTCTGACACAAAAGTGCATATGAAACAAAGGTGTGTCATTGAATACCTCCATGTGGAAAAAACTGTACTCATTCATTGAAGCTTGTAAAATGTTTCTGGACACTTAACAGTGGGTGATAGTAAAATGAGGTGATGGGTAGTGTGTTTCAGCAGTGGCAACAGTGACATGTAAAACAAGCCATGTTCCAGACGGCCATGTACAGCTGGCACAGAGTTTAATGAGCACAGCATGCAGGCTCTTATCATCACAGATAAAAATGTATAGCTAGTATTGGTGAACATGTGGAAAAATAGTGTTTTGTAGCTGAGAATTTGCCCTACCAAACTGTATTATTGCACTCTTTTGTGCTGTTGCAGTTTCCATTGAGGTATTTCTGTTGGAGTGATCCATGTATTCTCCCTTTGTTTGTCTTTAATGGTTTCTCCTATCTTTTATCACAAATCTGTGTTCTTTCTGCTTACAGCCTGGACTCCTTTAGCAAGCACTCGGGAAGATAAGCAGGAGAGCTGACAAGATTACAATAGATAGTTCCCCCAGCATGATGAACAGAGTTGGGTGTTCATTCCTACTGCTGCCTCCAGAATGCCTACCCACCTTCAGCAGTAGCACCACCTAATCTATGGAGATTTGCTGTTGTTATTGCTGTTGTTTTCCATTTATGCTTTGGTTAAAACTGAATTATATTTCTTCCCAGTGTTTAGCAGATTTAACAAAAAATGAAATTTCAGCAATTTCTGGAAGTATTCTAAGTTGAGATTTACTTTCTTGGATTTCTGACTTTTTTTTTCCTACTTGTATTTTCAGTGGAAAGAGTACAGTTTTAGTCACAGACTGCAAGAACGAGACGTAGTGAAAATCCATAGTTATTATGAGATCCTCAATATTATATAACTCAGATAAATGATAAGGACAGAAAAAAGGAGAAAAAAGGTTGTCTGTCTTGGCAGAAGCTTTGTACTCTTCTGCAGCTGAAATGTCTGTGCAGCCACAACCTTAAAAGCAGTTCTCATTTTGTACTAAGGTGATTTTAAACATCTTTTTAATAAACATAACATGGCTTCTGAGCATGCTCATCTGTTAATGGCATGTGGGATGAGTGAAGAGAGAAATTCACAGCGTTTTCTGTCAAGATGTTTCCATGCCTTCCAAGCAAATAGTCATTCAGTGGGGAAGAAATTGGAACCAAGATGCAAGTGAGCAGACAAATTAGCAGGCTACACACTTGTATTGTTCATAAAATAATTTGTCTATACTAGCTTTATGTATGTGACATACATTTCCTTCTCTGAAGGACTTCTGAAACAAATAAGCTAAATGGAGTGTCTCATGCTAAGCAAAATGAACTGTTTTAAGCTTAATATTTTCCCTTTTTTTTCTCTCAGGAAAAAATATATATATATTCCAATACAAACTGGATTTGTAGTCCTCTATCCCTTTTCAGTTCTTCAGCCAAAAGTGAAACTGAGACTGTAGCCATTTATATAATCCCATACTGTAACTTGAAGCAGACTCCAAAGATCTTGTACTGTGATGGAGATTTGCACAAGCTACATAGTTTGGGATCCAAAGAAAAGCAGTAATTTGGTACATTCTCTTACAGAGCATGAGTTCTATTGACCCTTCAGCTTCTTGAGACTGTTAAGTTTTCTCTGCTCAGACTCTCAACTCTAGTGATCTATTTTCCTTATTATGAACAGGGCTTCCAAGAAAATGTTCCACGTTATGGGACTTTTTCAGTTGGGTAATTTTGGTTAAATCCCAACACGTTTTTAAAAAGTGATTTTCCCATCTGTCTGCATATCTCTTTTTCCATTTGTTCTTCTTGAGCATAATCATGTGACAGAAGACAGAGCTTTTAGGTATATCAGGCAGCTTTCTGGAGTCATTTTTCTTATTACTAACAACCTGAATCTAGCACAGATCAGTTCTAAGTATGAAATACTTCCAAACTTTGTCTATGCTATTTCAACCAGAATTTGTAGTCTCTATAATTCAGAAATTCAGCAGAAATTAGAAATCTCATGCTTGGTCAAGGATCAGGGACACCGTACACCTCCAAAAGGAAAACACAACTAAATCCAGCTGAACTTAGAAGCACGCATCAACAGACAGAACATCAGCAGATAGAAAAGTCTAATCTCAACTGCTTGAGAGAATACAGAGAAGACTGCAGCTGCAGCAAATACTTCTTAAAATATATATCTATACATTCATATCTTCTATGGAATTCATAAAGTGTCAGAGTTCGGCCTAGCCCAGCCCAATTCCTTGACTAATGGAGTGGAGACCTACACCCCAGGAGAAGGAGAAGGGAAAAAGGAGAAAAGGAGCCTAAAAACAAAACAGTGACAACAAGCTAAGGGAGAAAACTAATACTAAACTGAACTAAATACGATAGTAGAATGTAGAGATAACACAATATAATACAGTGTAATTGGAATTGAAGCTAATAAATCAAATGAGTGAGTGTCCGAAACCAAAGGTCTTACTCTGATGCTGAAAATAAGATGGGTAGGGAAAACACACCGCAGAGATAAGAAGTAAAAGAAGGGCAATCTTGTGACTCACAACAGTTTTATCTTTCTCTCCAAGTGGAAAACTGAAACAGAACTGCAGAGCAATGTAGTCTTTCTCTTCTGAGAACCAGGTACCCAGAAATACTGACCACCCATGGAACTGGAGCTTTAACTCTTTCACTCCAATGCACTGCATGATGTTATGATGTGAAATACCGATAACAAAAATAAAACCATGACATGAGACTTTAGTAACAGCACACACAAGCTACAGATAGATAGACAGACAGACAGATAGATAGATAGATAGATAGATCTGTCACACAACTGCATGTTTCCGTTCCTGAGCCATAACTGTTGGGCTTTTTAGTTATTCAATTATTTTCTTCCATTTTCAGCTTCAGAATCCCTGCAGAGTCTCATGTCCTTATGAACTTGAAATTAATTTACTAGGGCTGGGCATTCAAGTAAAAAGCCAGCAGGCAGTATTGAACTCACCCAGCTGGACTGAAAATCTATACAGAACTAAATAAGTATACCTGAAGTGCCCAGCCCTAGCACTGAACTAGGCTGATTGTATAATCAACCACTAGGTCTCAGTGGACAGGCATGAGTCTAGCTCCTTCTTCATCCTTGAGACTGATACATGTACTTAACAACAGTAGTAATAAAAAACATAAGCACACGCACATTTAGCTGATGTAGATTGTCGTTATTTTTTTCTTCCATCTCGAGTTTAACTTCACTTCCATTGAAGTTCAGGAAAAAATGCTCTAGGCAGAAATGAGTGACGGTAGAGAAGGATCAAAGCGGGGAACGTCTGCACTGTAAGCAGAAACATGCCACTTCTTTCAAGGGAAAACTGAAACCCTTAAGATGTCTCCTTCTTCATAGAAAATCTCATTGTTTGTGATAAAAATTAAAAAAATATAGAAATTAATGCCTGACTACTAATAGCTATCAAGAGCCAGTATGATTCCAAAGCTGCAGCTTCTTCTCTTTTACACTTCATCTTCCAGTCTGCTTATACTTTTAAGCTTCTATAAATTCTTTACTTCCGTACTATTAATTTTCTGTAAGTTTCCCTCCTTTCTACACTGGTCTTACTTAAGGAGAAAGTACATTTGTGCATCACCAAAGAAAGCAACTAACAAAACAAGGTCATAAATATATGATATCCAGAAAAATATAGTAAGGTTTAAGTTTACACCTACCAAATCTGATCTGTATGATTCTTTTTTAGAAATATGTGAAGGAAAATGGAGATATTTTAAAATCCTGATAAACCTGCCCCTGAAAACAACCTTCTTAAGGCAGAACTTATTCACTGAAAATAGTTCTGCTTCAAAACTGCTTATAAAATCTATTTTCTCATGTATCCTTCTTACTCTTTACTCCGCCTGCCCTTCTGTTTGCTGTTCCCAGCTCCTTCCTCTCCCCATTCCTTCCATTTCTTTCCCTGTCTTTTATGATTGCTCTGCATATATGTTGCTTTCTCTGTCTCTATCTTCCACCTCTCTCACTCTCATTCTCCTTTTTCTCCCTTTTTTCTTTTGAAAATCAATTCCCCGTGCCTTAGAGTCACCCCTCCCTTTTATCCTTCTCAGCTATTCAGCAAGGGTCTTTTTTATTTCTCTTTGGCTAATGAGATCTGCCCTGCACATTCCATCTCTTTTCAGGATTCAACATGTCTTGCACAGTGAGGAAATTATTTTGAGATGGAATGTGATTTTTTATTCTGACCATTGTTTTAATAAGTGTATCTTCTTATTTTGATATTATGATATCTGCTTTTCTGTCTGGATATTTATGTCTTAATATTTTGTGGAATTCTATGCCCATAGAATGAATGTCTGATTATTCACATGATTCTCTGTATTGTCACTCTCCAAAGATTTCTTATCATGTATCTCTATCAGAAAATACTGATCAGTAAAAAATGAGGAAGTATTTTTGAGCATGTGAATTTTATTTGTTTATAAATTATACACATGTACTACTGAAGTACTAATCTTTTCTTCCAGTATCTTGTGCAATCCCTGGGAAGCATGCATCCCTCTTTGGAGACTACAGGTCTATGTTACGCAGTCTCACAATTGCAAAAGTTATGCTAGTTTTGTCACACTTAAGATTGAGCTGAGAATCTGAAAGACCTAAAGGGACGGAGAGCTTTTGTTTCTCTATTTCTGCCAGTGTCCGGACTGTGATCATTTACATTTTAGAGAAGAGTGGGCTGTTCAGGCTTTGTTGACATGAGTTAATAATCTGCCCAGTAGAGGAAAGTTTAATAAGGTGGAAATGTTTTCAAACGTATAAATGTATGCACTGTAGCATCAAAGAGAAGATATTTATACACTTCCTTAAAGTTAATCCCTAGTAAAGGATGGGCTGTCGTCTTCCCTTCCGGGAAATGAGATTTTAAACAGAATTACTGGCCATTTCATGTGTGTCTGTGCCTCTGTGGCACAGGAAACTTTGCTCAGACTTCACCACTCAGAACTTTTTCATGCTTGGCTTTCCTTTCACAAGAAGGGGGTGGAGGAAGGTGTGTGTGTGGGGGGGAATATTCCATTACTATAAAGGGGAGAAAGTGTTTCTGTGAACATAGTCAGTTGCCTATCTTCCTAACCCCAGTGCAATCTCACTGTTTCTTTCTAATGGATGGATACTACTGCTCCAAGTACTAAAATAAGGAAGCTGTGAAAAAAATTACTATCAAACTGAGTAAAGACCAGACTCTGAGAGGAGCTGATTACCTGTATTTACTCACGAAGTCAATTTCTTTTAGAATCTGGGTGGGGGTGGGGAGTGGAGTTGGAAGTAAAAGGAAGTAGTAACTTGTGTCAAGAACCTCACTCCTCTTTCCTGCCCTCAAGAGCATTAAGAAATAATAGTAGAATCATTGAATCATTAAGGTTGAAAAAAACCTCTAAGATCATCTAGTTCAATTATTAACCCATCACCACCATATCCACTAAGCCATGTCCCTCAGTAACTGATCTATACAATTATTGAATACCTCCTGGGATACTGACTCCACCACTGCCCTGAGCAGACTGTTCCAATAACTCACCACTCTTTCTGAGAAGAAAATTTTCCAAATATCCAATCTGAACCTCCCCTGGCACAACTTGATGCCATTCTCTTGTCCTGTCTCAAGTTATCTGGGAAAAGAGGTGATCCCCACCTCACCACCACTTCCTTTCATGCAGTTGTAGGGAGCTATAAGGTTTCCCCTGAGCCTTCTCTTCCCCAGACAATCCCAGCTCCCTCACCAGCTTAACTGCTCTTCTCTCAACATCCTCAGGACCTCAGTGTCTCTCTTGCAGTGAGCAGCCCAAAACTCAACACAGTACTCAAGTTTCTCAAGGTGTGGCCTCACTAGAGCTGAGTACAGGGGGATGATCACCTTCCTGGTAGTGCTGACTACATTATTTCTGATGGCAGCCAAGATGCCAATTGGCCTTCTTGGCCACCTGAGCACACTGCTGGATTATGTTTTGCTGACTGTCAATTAACAACACCAGATCTTCTTCCTTCATGCTGCTGCCAGACACTCTGCCCCTAACCTTCACGGGTTGGTTGTGACCAAAATGCATGACCTGGCACTTGGTCTTGTTAAAGCTTATACAACTGGCCTCGCATTGATCCAGCCTATCCAGATCTCTCTGTACGGCCTTCCTATCATGAGGCGGATCGACACTTCCTCCTAGTTCCTTGTCATCTACAAACTTACTGAGGGTACACTCAATCCTTTCATCCAAATTATCAATAAAGATTAAAGAGTCAGCCCCAGAAACCACTAGTGACTAATTGCCAGCTGAATTTAACTCCACTCATCACCACCCTCTGGGCCTGGCCATTCAGATAGTTTTTTACCCAGTGAGGAGTATATGGCTCAAGCCACAGACTTCCAGCTTCTGCAGGAGAATACTGTGGGGAACAAAGTCAAAGGCTTTACTAAAATCTTGGTAGATTATACCCACAGGCTTTCTCTCATCTACAGGCAGGTTACCTGGTCACAGAACGAGATCAGTTTGGACAAATATGAACTGCCTTTCATAAACCCATATAAGCTAAGCCCGATCCCCTTGTTGTCTTGTACATGCCACATAATCACACTCAAGATGATACACTCCATGACCTTCCCCAATACAGAGGTCAGACTGACAGGTCTGTAATTTCCTGGATCCTCCTTCAGACCTATCCTGTAGATGTGTGTCACATTAGTAAGCATTGTCTGCGACCTCTCCAGTTAAGCAGAACCTCTGATAGATGGTGGAAAATGTCTTGGCTATCACTTTCACCAGCTTCCTCAGTACCCTCATGTGGATTCCATCCGGTCCCAGATACTTGTGATGGTCTAGGTGCAGTAGAAGGCCACTAGCTGTTTTCTCCTGAATTGTGGGGGTTGATTTACCTCACCATCACTGTCTTCCATCTTAGGGGGCTGAGTAGCTTGAGGATAACTGGACTGTCTATAAAAGACAGAAGTAAAGAAAGCATTGATGACTCCAACCTTTTCCTCAGTGATAATATTCCCTGCCTCATTCAGAAATGACAAGAGCTTTTCCTTGGCCTTACTCTTGCTATTGACATTGTTATACTCTTTCTGGGTATCCTGACCCTTCTTCCAAAAACTGCAAATTCTTTTTTTTTTTTTTTTTTTTTTTTTTTTTGTGGACTAGAAATCAGATTTTTGTGGATTTTTCAGTCTACACTTTCACTGTTGCTTATGACATTAACTTTCTGCCACTTTTTAACTTACTATGAATGTAACTCTAGATACAAACAGAGGGTTTTACCCTGTTCCTGGTCCTCCAGTCTTTTTCCAGATTCAGCCCAGTGATCGAATGGTTGGACTTGATGACCTTAGAGGTCTTCAACTAACCTAAGTGATTCCATGATTCACAGTTCTGAATAGGTAGACGCTTGCTTATATTCTTGCACTAAAAGGAGGCAAGAGTGGCACAGAAAGTTGCTTCCAGTCCATTATTTTCATATTTGAAGCTGAGGTTCTGCCCGCTATTGGGGATATCCATTATTTAGGGCACAGCAGGAAATTAAACAGAATGGAGGCTTTTTAGAGTCTAGAAATAAGGAAGCACTTAGCCTATGCGAAATTTGGTCTTTAGTGCTCAGAAACTCATTATAGTATGGAGATACATATAACTGTAAGCGAGGGTTCCATAGAACAACAGCAGATGCTATACTGCAACACCGTTTTCAGCAAAGCCTTCAGCAACCAGCCACGAACCAGTAATTCATGCTGCTACTTATGTTCTGCCTCAGTGTATCGTCCAGCACGAAGCTGGCATTCACACTGAGCAGCAAAGTTGTCACAACCTGGCATCCCCACGGAAAGCTTCACTGCAGAAAGACGGACAGTGGGAACGGCCCAGTCCAGTCCCGCACCTCCGAGGCTCGGCGGAGGGAGGACCTATCCGGGGTCTCTCTGGAAGACGCCGGGTGAGGGGCCGAGGAGGGGTCCGCGAACAACCGCAGCATGAATCGAGGGTGGAACCCAGTGCCGCGGGTATGAAAGGAGAGTGGCTGAGCACCCTCGGGAGTCCTGGCTACAGGAGCAGACTCGGGAGAGACCGAGATGGCGGCAGTATGTGGGGGGACTGGTGGTGGCAGCGGTGCCGTGACAGTACCGGCTGCTGCCACCTCGGAGTACGCCGTCCCCCTTCACAATCGCGTAGCGCACTAAACCGGGCCTTCCCAAAGGAAGGCAGCTTGAGGGGAAAGAGCGCGGAGAGAGGAGGAGGGGCACGTCAGGAGTAGCCAGGAGAGGGCGGGGGTTGGGAAGGAGAGGCTGAATCTTGGAGAAAGGGAGAGCAGCGGATACTGGTAAGCAGGATAAAGACACAGAGGGAAAGGGGATCTGCGCGGGGAGAGGGGAGAAGTATTCCCAGAGAAGGGCTAGGAGAAAGGCACGAGGTTTGGGGCTGCTCGCAGATGTCGGACTTCTTAAAAACATCTGTCGGCTGTGCCTGGGGCCCGGGGACAAAGCGGCAACGGGAGCGGAGCAGGAACAACCCAGTACCGGCCTACAGAGATGGTGTGATTTACGCGGTGAAAATGGTCTTTGTCTAACTTTTCTGATGTCAGGAAGCAGCTCTTCACAGATCTGGCGGGAAGGGCTTCTGTGAAAACTGCTCGAGTAATCCTAGGGTGTAAAGAGGATGTCGCTGTAGTCCTACCGAGGATATTGTGGCGGGAGGGCAGGCCAGCGGCAAAGGACTTGAGACTGGCGGAAGAGATCTGAGGAAGAGAGCCGTATGGCCGGGTCTGTGCTGTTCGAGGGGGAGAAGGGGTGGGGTGAGAGAGCGAACGAGGTACTAAAGAATGTGATTAGAACGCCTAAAATTGTAAGGCTTTTTTTTTTTTTCCTGGTATTTGCTTATCGAAAACTGTGTTACTGGAGCACGGATTGTCCAGAGAGACCCTCCCCCAAGCTCATTTCTCATGTCTGTTGCCGTGTGCAGGCAAGGAGAGAAAAGCTGGATGTTTCTGTGCTCACGGAAAGTGCTTTCAAAATCAGATACTTCTCAAACACGCATGGTTGATTTGGTCTCATTCTGCGTGGTTTTGTTGCTCTGGTTGTTTTCTCCTTCTCTATTTTGTTTAAGAGCCATAATTAAATGCTGCCTTAGAAGACTTTGAATCAGAGAGACAGATTTATACTGGTATAGATTTCTGATTATAGTGGATCAACATAGCAAAGGCTTTGTGGCCTTTTCTGTGGATAGCATTGTTTAATATTCTTGTGGGAGACAATAGGCTGTTTGTGTCAGAGGAAAGCCATTCTACTCTATTCTTCAAGATGCTGAAAAGTTACTACTTCTCATATTAAACTGTGGTGTGGGAAGGACTGTTGCTGTGTTAGGTAATTTAAATTTGCCTTTTGTGAAATGATTTCACTGTCTCTGAAGTCTCATTTGCTGTTACCACACTCATTTGGTTGAAGAGAGGACTTAAATTTCACCTGCCTCCCCAACAAGTTACAGAAATAAGAAATTCAAGATGGTGAAGCATATCTCCCAAGGGGCACTGTCCATTAATAATGATATCAACTCACACAGATTGATAAGGAAGGAGAGTGACAGGGTAAGTGGAAAGAACAAAATCAAGTCAGGGGAAAAGAATAGTTGCTACCAGGCATATTTGTTGCAGATAGAAGTGCTGCCTCAGCTGGGACATGCAAGGGAGATTCCCCTCTTCCTTGCAGTGTAGTTACTAATCATAAACGCACAGTCTGGATTTGGATGCATGTCTTGTTTAGTCACAGCGAATCCACCTGCCCTGAGCCACTAATATAAGATCACATAACTGTTTTTAGGGCTTTCTTCATTCCCAGTTTGAGATCACTCCAATGCTGAGGTGTTTTGAAGTAAAAAAAAAAAAATAAATACAGCCCACATTGTCACTTCAGTTTGTTTTGCTAGCCTCATGTAATTGCAGGTGACTGCATCCATTCCTGTATCATCTTTTGCATGTACATGCTCTTAGTCAAATTACATGTGCAGATTTTTGTTCCTTCTCATATATGGATAGCTCTATAATCCCTAGGTGTTCTTATCCTCTGTTCTGAGTTCTCTTTTATTTGACTTACTCTTTTAGTGGAGCACAGAATATTAGGCATGGCTGTGTGTTTACTAGTAAAGACCACTACTCAAGGAACTGGAGGTTGTGTAAAGCAGGATTGTTTCCTCTCTAATCACTGAAACCATGCAGAAAGACTTGCTCTCTTGCTTTGTTCTGAGGTCCTCAGCTCTTCCAAGCTATTAACTTAGATAAGAACACCTTGGGTTATAGGCACTGTTTTTAGAGGGGATTAGTTAAGGAATGTCTTATCTTTTCTTTTGCCCAAGGCTGTTACATTTTCAGCTTCTATATTTCACTTGCAGGCTGACCCACTGATATGGTATAAATGCTTTTTTGGGGAAAAGGAAATTGGTGGTCCTAAGGAGACAGCAGCTTACTTACAGTGTACACTGCTTCTGGAAGCTGCCAGCATACATATCTAACAAGATAGTTGATACCTCAGCTATCTGATAATTGTCTTACATAGGCATAAAGCCTATACAAATTCACTGTGTACATTTCACTGTGCTCAGGTGTACCTGTTTTCCTTCTTCTCTGCTGTGATACTACATATGCCATGTGGAGAATGAAAATCATATGAGATTGCTATGGTTTCTCCCCTCTCACCCCGTGTATCTCCATTAAGAAAGTGTTGCTTTGTGGCCAGCTCATCCTCCCTTGAATTTCTATGAGACTTACACATACTCTTCCCCTGGCCTCAGGAATGCTTCCCTCTGCAGGTCTGCTCCTGCTAAAACCTGCTTTTCCTTGTTAGGCATTTATTATTCCTTAGTAGCTCCTGTGGGAAAGATTCTCCTAAAGTCACTGAAAATCAGTGCAAAGAACCTTTGGAATACTGTTTACATTTCATGATTTATTTCTCATTTCTATTGCCGTATTTACAAATGGTTATTGTATGCATATACAATAGAAGATACAAGAAGTAGAAACTGGTATGTATGGTCAAGCTAAATGTATATAGTGATTTAAGAACCAAAAAGGGTAACAATATATACATAATGGGCACTATTGTGAACAGTATTTGTGAAGAATATTCCAGAGAGGGTGCTTTCTTTCATAAACACATAATGAGGTTTTTTCTTTTTTTTTTTTTTCTTTGTTTTTTTTTCTCTTTTTTTTCCAGAAATCCAAAAGATTTTTCTGTGAAGAAAAAAGCTGGTTAAAGCTTTAGGAACAAACTGAGGATTCTGCTATAATTTTGTCAGTATTTTCTTTTATATATTTTTCTTAAACATTCTTTAATATTATGCTACTTTTATGTCTTACTGTTTCAACTGTCAGGAAGCTTTATATCACCTTACAGCAATGCAGCTAGCATACTTTTCTAGCTGCTAACTCTACAAATTCAGCAAGTTTTCAAGTCTTTACAACCTTATTAAGCTTCTCCCTGTTGAGACTTGTGCCAGACATCCCTCTTCTCTCCGTATTTGTTCTCTTTGGCAGTGTCATGAACTTTGGGGGATCTGTAAGAGTATAAATTGGGAGAATTTAGCAAGTAATTCTGTAGATGTTGTGCAGCAGAAAACTAGCTTTCTGCTAAGTGCTTACAATTGAGCAAGGTAAGCAGACTCTCAAAAGAATAAAAACTTCTTAATTACTCACGTCAAGCTACACGTGAGGAGTAAATCTGCTGAGTAAGAAAATGCCATTTTATATTACCACTCTTGTGTTCAATTTACACTTGGAATTTTATATTTAACAAAAAAACAAACTATGCTAGCACTTTCTTCTGAGAAACATGTGTTGTGCTTTGAAATATTCTTCTGCCATCAGGAACAGAATTTTTTAAATGCACTACCGGCGTTTTAAGTTGCTTTGCCATTTTGGGTTTGGCTTTTGTTCATGTGTATTTTATTTTTAAAGTATTTATTTTATGAAGGGACTGGCACGTGGTTATTTGTGTGTGTGCTGATCGTTTTTGTTTGTTTATTTGTTTATAATACAAAATGCTGTACTTTGTCCTAAGAAAAAAGGGAAGTATCCATGGAGCAGACTAATGCTCCTGTCAGGAGCTGATATTTGATGACTGTTCGGGAGCTCTGGAGATTCCCAAACTTTTGAGCTTGGGAATCAAGCTTACTTTATAAGTTTTCCATGCTTCCAAAAGCTTCTGTATTATGCTACTCAGGGCTTATTTGCCAAGAAAATGGTTGTTCAGTTGTTTCATGTGCACATGTGTACACACATGCATATGTACATTTGCCCATGTGCATGCACATGCACAGCTGCGCTTAAGAGGAGAATAAAAGTGCTACCTTGGGACTAGAGAGGTTGCTGGATAGAGTCAGCCTCTGCAGTCTGAAAACTGATGCCTTACATATGAAGGCTAGATCCTTAAGGCCTTGATTCACCTTAGGATGGAAATTCTTGCCTGTCCAGACCTGTGGATCAAAGCATCCATGACTTCATTTTCAGACAGTCTTTATTTTGTTTTGTTTCCCCAGGCTTACCATGTAAATGATTCCTCTGCTGATTCTGGAGTTTCTAAGTGCAGCTTTTCTCTGTGTCACGTCTGTGGAAAATATTCTGTATGTTTAAATCATATAATTAAACCCTAGAAGAAGAGACAGAGGATTACTATCCTTTTTTTTTTCTGTTTTAGTAAGCTTTTGATTTTGAAAGGTAAAGCGTGGCATACTGGTGTACCTCTAAGTTCTGTAAAGCTTTCAAATCTCCCTAAATGACACAATTTCTCTCCCACTTAATATAAAACACACACACGATATGAATGTATTTGGCCCAGTTGACCACTTCAGAGGCACTGTGTAGGATGGAGATGCATGTGTGAGGCTCTTAGCATCACACAACAGGTTCTCACAGATCCTGAGGATTCCTACAAATGGAACCAGGTTTCCTTGGCAGAACTGTTTTTTTGTTTTTTTTTTTGTCCTAATTGTTCTTTAAGAGGAAGATGGATTGTCACAAGGGATGTCATTGCAGACATTTCTAGACAGATTTTGAATTGAAGTTACTCAATTTGGAAATTCAAGCTTTAGACTGTTTATAAAAACTGAAATTGCAAATGTTTTTTTACTCACAGCTGAGCTCAGTTTAATCTCAATAAACGTTTCTTAGTACAGAAATACTTTGTACTAAGGAAGATACTTGGAATTACTTCTTGTGGGCTTTGAGCCAGGAAGGATTGCTGCTGGAAATACAGCAAGATTGGAATGCTTTCTTGCAGTTTTCTCCCAGATAATTCCTTCCCTTGCTCATGCCTGTTCTTTGAGCTAGTGCCAGCAGCAATGGGAATGCAAATGTGCTGGCATTTTCACTTTTCAGTGACTTTACTAATCCCATTTGGAGCATGTGTTGCTCATAAAAGGGCCATCATTGTAGTATCAGGAATTCTGTTGAGGAATGTTTAATTATTTATTAGTACAGGAAGTACCTTGCTGGCCTTCTCCTCTAGTACCTCCCCAAACATACTTTGGGTCTTAGTACTGTAGCATGATTTGATAACAAATTGTGTTGACCTAAGTATAAATTAGTGGTCTGTTCAGATCTAACTGATAAACAGAGACTTGACAGAGGGAACTTTCTGTAGTTTGCATGTGTCTTAGTGTTGTGTTCCGCTGGGGCATACAAATCTGGGAGTCGGATGCTGAAAAGTAATTAGTTTTCTTTTTGTGCCTTACTATAGCATCGTTTTGCTCAGGGCCTCAGGCTATTTACCAAGAAGCCGTTTTTTGAAACAGCATTATGGGAATGATGCATACCTTGTGCTCTTTGTTTCAGTCAAAAGTCCTTCAAAAGTTGACTGAATGAATCATGTTGACAGTTGCTTGTTTCTTACGGATAATTTTACTGAACTCGAATTTGCTCTGAATGCTGCAGGTTCCTGCAATTCAGGAACCAAAATAGTGGCTAAGTACGTACCGCTTGAAGAGACAGATTTAAGAATTGTTACCTATATACTTTTTATTTTAAAACCCTTATTACCCCTGCAAGAGTGTGTGTCAAGGTGAAGGTCAGGTGTAAAGCAAATTAATTAGTCTTTGGAAGCAGACTAAAAATAAAATATTCAATTACTTGAAAGAATTGAATTGCCCGAAGTAGGTGATGTGAGCTAAAGCATGTTTTTCTTCTGTCTTTGTTAAAACAGCAGCTGAACAACCCTAATTGAAAGGGTTGTTACACCTGTCTTCTTTTCTAGGCTGATAGTGTATGCAGTGCACTATATACAAAACTATAGTGTACCATAGCATTATAAAATATTGTAGGGAAATTAATAAGAATGTTAAGGAGGAACTTGCCCAGAAACTTCAGAAAATTCTTTTAAATGAACCTTTAGAAGGTCATTTTGTAAAAAGCAATTCTTTTTGTCCTCCATATAGTAGGAGATCAGCCAAATGCTATTTTTCTGGTGCCTCTGAACCTGTGCAATTTGCATTTGATCGTTTGAACTTCTGTGCTAGGGCACTGATGAACTGCGAGCTCAGTGGAGAGCAACAGAAACGATTATACAACTGTAGGGGTTTTTTTTCTGTTATTAAAAAGTAATAGCTTAATGACTGGAAAGATCTTGTTCCACTGTATCTGTAATACCTGGGAGATAATTTACAGGATCCCAGCATGATGTTAGAGTAATATGGCTCTCTCAAATTGCCCAAAGTAGATGATTTCTAGTTCAGTATTAAGGTATGTTTTCTTCCATCAGAGAAGTAGTTGAAGGCCTACTGCTTATGTCATTTAAAAACAAAACAAAAACAACCACTCCCCCCCCCAAAAAAAAAAAAAAAAAACAAAACAAAAAACACCATAACAAAGCTCAAATGCACACAAGGAACACGCAGAAAAGAGTCTCGCTTTTGACTGTTGGCAGTAGACCAGAAGTCATAAAATAAAGATGCCCTTTCCCTCTGTTTGGTTATTCTTATCATAATCTCTCCAGCAATTGGAGAGGGAGACGGCCTTGCTGTCAAAAACTCATCTGGGATCTGCTGTTCTACAAGAGAGAACTTGAGACCAGTACCCGAGGAGAGGAAGTGGTGTATTGTCCTTGCTTCATTTCAAGTGTAATCGTTTAGTTTTGATGCTGTACTTGATTGTATTAAGAGTAATGAGTCCTGTTATCAATTTAAGTAAGGCTTTGAGACAGAGAGGAGCCAGGATGAGCTCTGAGGTCTATATTTTACTCCTTTCTTCTCTGTCAGTAAAAATAGTACAGCCATGCCTTCCCTTTTCCTCTTATATTTTTTTCTATTCTTGTGAAGTATTAGTGACACATAATGCTCCTGTTTCTTGAGGCTGGAAACAATGAACTGGAAATGTAGGATGGAGGAGGAAGGGAGAAGGACCTGACAATAGACTTTATTGCTCTGCCAGTGGCAATTTTAGATTTTTGGTGGGGCTCTCTAACCTGCCTTCAAGGCTCATCACTCCCTGTGGTGTTTCACTCAACTCAGCAAATTGTTCCACCCAGTCATTCACTTTTAGGTCATCTCCATCTTCTTCGCAACATAGATCTCTTCTTCAGGCTGCCACTTCTGCCTCACTGCCCTCTCATCTGTCTCCTAAACAAGAGCTGACTTTGGGCAACCAGATATATAAAATCAGAAAAGGAGCCTTGTCTGAGCCTTGAATTGTCATTAGTCTGTACTGCTGTCCTGCAATAAATATCTGCATATCATTTACAAAAGATTTAATCTAAAAAATATTGTTAAAGTAAGCTGTTTTTGAACTTAAATGGGACAACTATATTCTATGTTCTCTTTGCTGGTTTCAGTCATTTTAACACATGAGACCAAAGTTACATGGGAGAAGTGAGGACAGAGTCTGAATGAAGATTCTGGATAAGGAAGCTGGAACAGGAGAGAGAAAAACTGGAGAAATCAGCTATTTTCTTAGGCCCAGAATAAGTTCTAGTTTCATAATCCCTGACTCTGTGCTCTTATTTTGCCTACAGGGATTGCTACCAAGACAGCTTTTTGATTGCATATTACATCCTCATCCAAAAATGGTCAGGTGTAGATTGAAGTTAGTCTTGGTGTGCAGTTCTGGGGACGATGTCCAGTATAACATATGCTTACTGTGTAGTGTTTTGATGCCTAATAACAATGTGGAGCTATTCATACTACTGGTAGAAAAGACCAAATCCTGTCTTGGCAAATAGTGGTCACATACAAGCCATTTTCTCTCTGTGTGTTTCCTAGTTTTGTGTGTGTGTTTCCACATCCTACACTGTAATTCACATTCTGCAGCTAAAGCCTATGAATTGTATAGCCTGTTGTTGCAGAAAACAAAATGTAAGTGAATTAACATGAATGAAGATAATATTTATTTCCTAGGTCCATGCTTACAGATCTAAAATTAGAGAACGTACCTTTGCAATAGGAGATGAAGGAGTATAATTGGATAAAAGCCAGACAGCAATTGCGTGGAGTGGGACTGGAGGGAGAGGTTTGGACTGTAAGATGAGGGCATCAGAAAGAAAAAGTGATGTGAATATGTTTCACTGCTACTTGTGCCTTGCTGTGTTTTACAAAGGAGCATTCTGTGCTTACTTCTCCTAACAGGAATAAAAACCAGTGATGATAAATAATACTCATATTTAAATAATTTGTCTAAGTAAGAGTAGCCTGTGTCTGGAAATGCTTGCAGACAACAGTTTGAGACCCAAGCTGTTTCGCACTCCAAGGCCACAAGACAGATTAAAAAGAAAAAAAAAAGTTACAGTTAACCCTTAAATCATAAAGTATGTTATCTGAAAACCCAAAGCTGCATTTTTTGAGCCAGAAGGGAGAGATTTCTAGGTTTATAGAAAGACCAGCACTTAGATGAGGATGTTTTAATATTAGTTATTTTTGTAGTCATTTTCGAAAGGCCAGTTTCTCTCGTGGAATGGAAGTGAATTTCAACGTTCAGGAAATTCCCATAGAATTTGAACTCTTTTTTTTTTTTTTTTTTTTTTTTTTTAAGCACTTATCAGTGATGATGGTGTCTCCTAATGGACAACATACATTTGATTACTGTGAAAATGAACAGTGTGCATTTTCTGCCTATGCCAAATATGTGAAAACAGTAAACACATTTTAAAATTATTTGCTGTAGATTTAAAATATATATATATATATATATATATATATATATATATATATAAATTCTCTGTTTGTTTGCTGTTTCCCTCCAGTATATATTTTAAATATTCGTGCATAGATCTTGGTTTATATATAGCTTTATGTGGCATGCTTGGGAATATTCTTAACTGAAGATTGGAAAGAGCAGTAAGATAAAATACCCGCTTTCTTAGTGTTGTAAGCTTTCATTGTCCATGTCTCACTTTCATAACACCACTATCTTCCCCTCACCCAACCCTTCAGGGCCTTGATTTCTTTTCCAGCATCATGACAGCACCCTTAAGGCTCTTTTGCAGTTCTGTGCTTAGTTTGTCCGTGCAGATTTGCAGATGATATCTCAGACTGGGCAGAAAGTGTCATGGTTATTAGTCTGATTTGTGACATTGTTCATCTTGCCGCTACTAATGCTGTGGCTGGCATCTTTGTTATTTTTCCGTCCACTAGGAATCACAGCCTGGTATATACTAGAACATTAATTTCAGATGCAAATGAAACAAGATCGGAATTAATGAAAGGATGTGAACACGATTTTAGGGACATATTCTTCAAGTCAGACATCCTTTGCTTTAGTACTGCTCGTGATAAAGGTTTATTCTTGTTCGGAATTTTCTTTTGCTCAAATAGGCTTGCTCAATTATCTTTATCCCAAGAAAAGAGAGTCTTTAGCTTACTTTATTTGCATACAGGGAGAGTCTGCTGGGGGCATGTTCCCATATGGTCTCTCAAACTGTCAGAGAATGCAGCCTTTTTATCCTTTCTTCCTGTCCACATTATCCCTCCTTGCTTCTTCACCAACTCAGAAGTACTCAGAGGTTACAGACTTATTGGTTTGCTTAATACAGGTTCCCCCTTGTATGTGACTCCCCTGTATATCATACATCACCTGTATAATTAACTCCAATTTTACATCACCTGGGACGAAGAAGTTAATATTAATTAACCTGTTAAGCCTGTGTAGTAAGTCCAAGTTTGTAAATTCAGGTTGTCAATCGGCCTTCATATCTGAAGCTTTATTGGGTCAGAGTATAAATACAACAAGTGAAGAGGAATTTGTAAGCTTCTGCCCAACTTGCAAGAAAGGATACCTTGTTTACAAACCTCTTGTATCTCATTTTCCATGTCTTTTTTTTTTTTCTCTGCCAAAACTATATGCAACTTTTTCTTTGATTTTTTTTCAAGTTTGTCCTTATAAATTGTAGGTGTCACTTCTTTGAAATGATTGTGAAACCTGAAGAATTTACTTAAAATTACTTTTTTGTCAGTTGTACAAGAGAAGGAAACACTGATTTTTTTTTTTTATTTTTTTTTATTTTATTTTATTTTTTTTTTCCAAAGAATTTGAACTATTACAGATTTTTTTCACCTGGAAGTTTTTGATACGGCCACTCTTAGGGATACCCAAAGTCAAATCTCTTAAACGTAAAATTCTTTGCTTAGGATTTTGGAAAGAAAATCTTCCACACAGTGCCACAAAAAGATTTTATTCTATTCCTGAGAAGCTGAAAATTATCTATTTTTTGTCTCTTCAAAATTGTATATCCTTTTATACAGGTAAAAGAATACCTGTAAAAGCTAACAACTGAAACTAGAAGATATGCGGTATGTACACATACTTAGAAATGCACTGCAAAGAACTAAGGGAAGTACTAAGGGAAGTTTCCCGAGAAACATTAGAGTAAAGCTGATGATAAGAGCACAGTAGAATCATACTTACTAATTTTGCTGTTCTCTCTTCTTTCAGCAATCTCTTACTGTGTGAAAATTCAACTAAAATAACCTCTGTGCCATTCCAGTTCCTATTATTTTTAGGAAAGTTTATATCAGACAAGTGATTGGTCATATATACATTCTATAATGTGTTTAATAGAATAAATCTAAGGTTTTGTATCCAGGTGTTAACGTTAGAAACTTGAGTATAATTAACAATATTTCTTTGGAAACTCGATTGGTGTGAGATACTTATGAATCATTGTAAAAACTGTCAAGTCAGATCTGGGGAGGTGCTAAGAGAACTTATGCAGAAGCTGCAACATGCATTCTGTGGCTCTTGCTACACATTTTAATTCAAGTACCTAACCAGCAAAGAAAGGATCTTTAATTTGTATCTTTAATTTTAAAAGTCTGACTACTGTTTTTTTCTTAATTGCAATAATAACAAAATGGATACTAACTTTTTGATAAGCATAGTAGAAATATGATGGAAAGGAATGGGAAGAGTCGAAGGAAACTCAGGGCAAAGGCAAACAATTTGTGGTAAGGAAGGTAAACTGGGGTGACAAGTGAAGTTGTGACATATAGCCAGGTAATGAGAAATTTAAAGGAAAACACTGTGGTTAGCTGAAAAGGTGCCAGTTCTGAGTATGGGACAGGCTGAAAGACTGCATGCACAGACAATTCCTCCAATATATTTAGGCTGCATGGCATACTAGGAGGAGTTTAGTGGTCCATAGTTCTTCTTTTTTACACAGTTAAACATTTCTCTGTGCTGCTATATGTTCTCCAGTGATTAATTTTGTAGAAAATCACATTAACTTCATGATTTTAAAACCCTTAGTGGTAAGTTATGTGCTATTCTACCCTCATTCGCTTCCTGTTTGAGGTATAGAAAGATTTCGGTGAGTAATGGTTAATGTAACTGTGCTTAGAAAAGAAGGTAGGCGGTATTATGTCATGTACAAAGTGCTGCAGACATCGAGTGACAGCTTTTTTGCATCAGCACTGTAAGCTGAGTGGATAAGCTTTATCCTAGTAAGGTGCATGATCGTAGTTGCAAGGGTATCTCACTGTAAAAGAAGTAGAAGAAACCTGGGGGAGTAAAAGGCCTCTGATTTGATGTATGGCACCATCATGATTTCCCATTTAACATGAGTGGGAAGGAAGTATTAACTCCTAAACATGATGAATCAGTGTGCAAACTGTAAATTAATTGATGAAGTAGTTTATTCACTCTCCTGTAGGTTGTGCTCATTTATCTCCACAGAGGGATAATGCACATTTAGAAGTCACAGTGCAAAATGTGAAAAAGGAGGAAAGATTATACTAGCACAGATGTTGTGCATTTATTTTGCATGTAGATGCTTTGTATGAGGAAGAAGTATAATAAATATGAGGGACATTTATTGAGTTAAGTGTATTATAGGGAAGCTCATGTACAGGCCTAGAGGAGCCAATTAACAAAAAAAAAAAAAAAAAAGGAAAAAGACGCATTCTTTCAGTGGCACAAAACAAGATGATCTGGAAAAGTTCTTAGATTTGAGAAAGTTTTTTTAAGTATCCTGCATGGGGAAGTTGTACGCAAACATTGGATTTGGAGGAAAGGATAGAGGCTTCTATAGCAAGGACAGGTAATCTGAAAGCAGTTTTGGAAGAAGGAGTAAGCTGAGAAGGTCACGGAAAGGGACTTATATGCACAGCAGAAGTGGGCAATGTAGAAGTTGAAATGATTTGTGGTTTCTGTTTAAGTAGTTTGTTGTAAGGAAGGAGTAGTAGGGGAACTGAAGAATTTCAGATGAGTGTCTTTGAGCGCAGTCAAATTCTGCATGCATCAAGTGCTGGCAGGAAAGGCACAGCAGTAGTTAGCAGTGTGCAGGCCTGGCAGTCACTATTTCAGGGAGGCCAGAACTTTTCTCCAACTCCTCTATGTGCTTCGTTGATATTCTCCTTTACCCTTCATTGTGGTAAAACCATTTTTTCATCAGGCTGTAGAAGAAGCAGAATCGAAAAATCTGACAGATTTACCTTTTTAACTGCTAAACTAAATCTAGCTTTTTGCTTTAGCCACAATTAATTTGGGGGAAAAATAACTATTGAGTATAGTACAGACAGAAGCCATATGATGCATTATAAAGAGTCCCAAAATTTACGGGACACAGGACCTAGTAAAGTAAATTGGACACGTGTTGAAAGAGGCATAGATGCACAAGCAGGGAGGAAAGGAGAAACAAAAGATCTCTTTGGGGACAGAATTATTTCCATGGCTTCATGGTAGAAGACTCGCTTAGTTGTTTTGCAGTAGCAATCTGATTTGCTCTTTACATATTGCACAGTAATTTCACAACTAGGATGAAATACCTGTAGCCAGAGCAAACTTATGTTCCTTTTCCTTTGTCATTCAGAAGTTGTGTAACTGAAATAGTCTGAACAGTAGAGTGCTTCCATCCCACTAATGGAAATGAAAAGATATTTCTTCAATTTTTGATTTTTATTTCTGCATTTATCTATTATCAAAATGAATGTTTAAAAGTCCCTATATCATAAAATTTGTCTGGCCTGAAAAAGGCCTTTTGGGTATTAGAATATTGGAGATTAGCTGGGAGGCAGAAGCTGAGTATTAATATTTGCACCTAGAGCAGTCAGACAGGCAGTCTTGTTTCAGGTGGCTCAAGAAATAGTCTGCAACCCTTTTTCTGGAAGACACTGCTAGCAATACAGATTGGTTTGTTTAGCAATAGGGATTAGTACATCAGTTTAAGAACCAATATATTTGGTGAAAGGAATCCATAAGTGATATTATGAAACATTTCACTTCTGGATGTTTTTCCTCAATAATTTTGCACTGGGGTCATTATAGAATACTTTTATCTTCTGTCTCAATGATTTTGTCTCACAAGAAGTATTGGAGTCACAATAGAATACTTCTATCTTTTACCTGAAAATGTGCAGGGACATTTTCCTTGGGTTCCACGTACACTGTTTTTCAAAAATTAGCTCACTATGACCTACTAAGCAACTGAAATTTTCCATACTGGGGAAAAGTGGATGAAAGCAAGTCAGAGGTTTCAGTGACGAAGCTGATGGTGAAAAAAGGGGAAGTAGGTGGCCACTCGACTACCCTCAGTACAACTGAGCATGTCCAAAGAGACATTATCACATATCTGCGAGACCTTGGAAAAGTGAATATGTACTCCAATGTACTGCATATGTATGGCTTAACTGTAGAAACCTAGAACCTGAACGCTAAGAGGGTGCGCTTGCTCCTCAAGTCACCTGGTGTGTGTGCATCTTGAGGAATAAAGGAAGGCCGCTTTCTAACACCACATAGGAGTTACAGTTTTCTTCCCAGATTTCAGATGGCACAGGAGGGTTTTCTGATCATTCTGCCTGAAATTTTTCTCCTTTTTAGTTTTGTATTGTGATATTTTTCTCCTGTGGTATTTACAAGATTCTTAAACTAATACATAGCACCTACATTACCTCCATCTCATTGTGTAATCTTCACTTTTACTCAGTCATGTGTAACTGATTTTCTTTTCTTCATAAATAACTTCCTTGAATCAAAGTTTTCTCTTCCCTTCAGTTTCATACATCTTTTTTTCTGATGTTCAAGATGCTTCTGGTTTGGTATTTTGAGTTCTCAGTAGGAGTAATGCAGGAGAGAACTATCCCATTTCATATGGTAATTTCTGTTCATCTTTAACAAAGCAAATCAAATTCCACTCCACTGCCTGATCTCATACTTTCCAGGCTGCTGCTTCTCTTCCACTTGAAAATTGTTCAGTCTCCGCTTTGCAGGGTTTTCAGAGAATTTCATTGAGCCTACCCTTTTTTAATTACAACTCTTCCCTTCCCTATCTCAGCTGAGCTACTAGACCGTTTCTTATTTATATTGCTTATATATGCTATAAATATTTTTCTCTCTATCTCAGCCATGCTTCCCTGTTTTCAGCGAATTGGGCAGATAGGGCCAGAAACACTTTCCTTAGTAAAATTGTTGTACTGGGTTGATGTAATGCAGTATTGGATTAGGCTCCATGCTTTCCCTCGCTGTGAGAGCAGCCTTGATGTCAGGTACTTAATAGCAGTGTTGTCATGGGCTTTTTTGTTTACCTGTTTTTTACTAATATAGTAAATTTGGATTTGTAGTCTTTTCTTGGCTGTGATGCAGGCTCGCACTTTGACCTAAAAATCATTTGTGCTTGCTTCCTGACTAATGACACATTTATAGGAAAAAAAAATGCTGTCCATCTTCAGTACTATTGTGTAGCAAGATGTTTACATGGACATATTCATGCTTTTGAAACGTAGTTACTTTTACGGTGAAATATGTCAACAATGCAGATTTGTATTATCAGAAACGATAAAAACTTTTCTGTTGTGGTTACTGCCAAAGACAAAGTGTAATTACAGGAGGTGGAATTTAGAAACAACGCAGAGGAATTGGAATGGAAACCTTTTACAGTACATTGCCAAAGATACAAATAAATGGTTAAGACTCAAGAATAGGCTGTATATCATCTAGGAAATCCACTCTTGCTGATGCCATGAATGTCTCAGAATCTGTGTTTATTGGCAGCATACAAAACAACTGAGAATGAAGGGTGATGGGTGGGAGGTATGGGAATATAGTATGTACTAGGTCTTTGCCACTCTCTTACCTGTAGCTCAGTAGTAAATTATACAGTAAGTCTATAAATGTCAGGTCTGTATTATTGTGACTTGACTTTTGTTTCCACCCTGTCTTTCCTTAACCAGTATTTCAGTGTGAAGATCTCTGCTTGACTTGATGTCAACGGTTTACGGGCAGGTTCCAAAACACTCAAAGGTACCAAAGCACTCCAAGCAACCTCTGAACAATTCAAGCTAGTCGTGTGTGTTTATTTGATATGTTGGAGTCTACAGAGAATCTTCATGGATTCTAATGCTGACATTAGTGCAAGAAGAGTGTCAGGAATGGATTGGCTCTGGATGGTCTGCTTCTTTCATCTAGTCACTTCGCTAGAAGGTAAGAATCAATTTCATGTAATTCTTAAGATAATTTTCTTTAGAGGAAAAAAGTTTTCAGGATGCTTGTTCTACTAAAGATGATCATTAAACAAATGTCTTTCTTGGTTATGATGGTGATCACTAACTACTGAGATATAAAAAAAGTATTCATATTGATTCTAGAGGAAAGGGCAATATTGTATCTAGAGAGGACAACACTCATGAAAAACTAGAAATATTCATTAGTGAGACTACTGGCTACCTCAGAAGTGAAGGTCTTAAATAATAAACCTACTTGCCCTAGGAATAAGCTGATTGTTCATGCTTTGCATGTATTTGGTTCTTGTGTTCCTGTTCTTGCTGCATATTAGTGAAGTAGTCTCTTATACTGTTCTACAGATGTCACGGAATTGTCTCTAGATCTATCTGTGTCCATGATGGGGACAGCAGGCCCAGAGGCCTAGAAAAGAAAAAGTGTCAGTGGTTCACAGGCTGGTCTGGCTTGGTCCTGTGACTAATGAGACAGAGGACCCACAAACCCATACTCTGGAAAGGGGAAAAGGGGGAAGGGCAGGGAGATAGTAAATGGGTCTAATGGGTCTAAAAACAGCAGTGGCAATGATCTGAGGAATGTTAACTTACTAAACATGATATCAGAATGCAAAATAACACAATAGAACACAATTTAATTGGAATTGAAGCCAACAAATCAAACAAAATGAGAGAGAGTGTCCAAACCGAAGACCTTACTCTAAAGCTGCAGGCAAAAAGCAGCAATGCCGCACGCACTTCTCTGCAGCAAACAAAGAGAGGCTCCTGAGCTGCCAGGAGCTCCACCTCTCTTCCTCTGGGCGCAAAGTCCTCTGGGGAATGCAGCCCCTTCCCTCCCCCTCTGAGAACCAAGCACCCAGAAACAGTGGTCCATGGAACTGGAACATTAACTCTGTAACTCCCAGTGCTTTGCATGATGTTATGATGTGAAATACTGACAACAAAAAAATAATAATATCACAAAGCCACAACAACAGGGCAACATACAGAGGGCTGAAATCAGGAATTTTTGCCCCTCCATCTGAATCATTTGTCTCAAAAAATAGACAGGGAGAGAATGCTTTGTGTTAAGAGGAGGTGGCCTGTGTTAAACCAGCAGAAAAGGAGACAAAAGGAAAAAAGTGATGAGAAGACAAAATTTAGGAAAGGGGGGAAAAAAACTAAGAAAAGAGGAGAAGAAAGAATAGATGATAGGAGGGAGGATTGTGAGCACAGGACGTGAGATGGCAGCTATGGGAGTAAGATGTAGAAAATCAGAGGTCTTTTTGAAAAAATCCTATTTGTTTGAAGAAGTATCCTTGCAGCTGCATGTGCTCACTGAACTGCACTACATTGTGATGAATGCTCATCTCTCGCACACATGAAAGCTTCCGAAAAAGGAGAAGAATCAAAGGGGGACAAGGAAGGAAAGCCCTGGAGGGACAGAAAGGGGAGCAGTGGTGATCTAAGAAACAGCCAGTAAAGAATGGATAGAAAAAGTGTTTTGTTTTGTTTGTTTTTCTTACAGTGAAGAGGAAATCTTGCTAAATTATTTCTTCACTTAATAGAAGCAGAGGGGAACAAGGGGGAAGTTCAGCGAGGAAATAACAATATAACAAATCCTTAAATATTTGAAACTGTTCATTACTGATTTTTTTTTACATTATTTTAAAAAGTACAGTAAGTGTTATGTGCTTGTGTAACTAGTAGAGGTAACTGAGATGCAGAAAGCAGGGAAAATGTCCAAATATGAAGTAACACAGTGGTGCCCGCAAGAACATTTTTAGAATCTCTCCTGTAATCTTTCCGTTATGACAGACTTTAGGAAAATATTGTGCCATACAACTTCACAGATCACATGTATGATAGAATAGGGCAGTTAAGAAGTGTGGCTGTCTATAAGCTGAAATACAATCCTCAACTCAGTCAGGGAAGACAGAATCTTACGTTGTGATAGTATTATGTCATCCTGGGTTCACACTCCAAAACTCATTTGAATCACAGATGTATTTCTGTTGTTGTCAAAAGGCAAATAACAATTATGCATTAGTGGAAGGAAAGTAAACAATGATTACCATGTAAAAAAATACGATTGGTTTATTACAGTTATCCATAAGAAAGAAACAAGGGTCATAGACATTCTGTTAACTTGCAATCATATGTAGTAAAAACTTGAAACTTTAGACTAGAGATTAAAGTTGAGAAATATAAAGAATATTCACTTTGGTCTTCAAGAAATCTTACAAAAATATTTTAGTGTCTAAAATACTCTAAAATACCAATATTCTTAGTGACTGGAAAAAAAGACAATATCACATCCATTTTTAAGAAGGTTTAAAGAATGATCCCAGGAACTATCAACCTGTCAGTCTCACATCTATTGGGAGAAATCGTGGAGCAGATCCTCCTGGAAGTTATGCTAAAGCATGTGGAAGACAGTGAGGTGATATGAGAGAACTAGCATGGCTTCACCAAGGGCAAATCCTCCTTGATCAACCTAATGGCCTTTTATGATAGTGTAACAGCACCAATGGACAAGGGAAGAGCCACTGATGTCATCTATCTGGATGTCAGTAAGGCCTTTGACAGTACCTTATGACATCCTCCTCTCCAAATTGAAAAGATGGATTTGATGAGTGGACTGTTCAATAGACAAAGAACTGGCTGCAGGATTGAATCCAGAGAGTGGTGTTCAATGGCTCAGTAACTGCATGGATAAGGGTGATGAGTTTAACCCAGAGGTTAGTGCTGAGACTGATACTCTAGTATCTTCATTAATGACACTGACAGTGGGATCGGGTGCACTCTCAGCAAGGCTGCTGATAACAGTAAGCTGTAGGGTGCAGTCAACACAGTAGAGAGATAGGCTGCCATCCAGAGGAACTTACAGGCTTGAGCAGTGGACCCAGGTAAAGCTCTGGATTTACTGAATCTCACAATGCAAGGTTTTGCACCTGGATTAAGGCAACATCCACTACCAATGCAAGCTAGAGAGTAAAATGACTGAGTACAGCCCTGCCAAAAAAGACCGGGGGTACTGGTGGATGACAAACTGGACATGAGCCAGCAGCTTGTCCTGACAGCTCAGAAAGCCATCTATATCCTGGGCTGCATCAAAAGTAGTATGGTCAGCAGGTTAAGATAGGTGATCTTGCCCCTCTGCTCTGCACTGATGAGACTTCACGTGGAGTACTGTGTTCAGATGTGGATACATCTGAACAATACAGGGGAGGCACAGATCTGTTAGAGCATGTCTAGAAAATGATTCAAGGAACACCTCTCTTATAAGGACAGACTGAAAGAGTTAAGGCTGTTCAGTCTGAAGAAGAGAAGGCTCTGAGGTGACCTGATAATGGCCTTTCAGTATCTAAAGGGAACCTACAGAAAAGAAGGAAACAGACTCTTTAGTAGGGTCTGTTGTGATAGAACAAGGGGAAATGGTTTCAAGCTCAATGAAGGTAGTTTTAATCATGGAATCATAGAATCACTAAGGTTGGAAAAGACCTAAAAGATCACCCAGTCCAACCGTTCACCTATTCCCAATAGCTCCTACTAAACCATGTCCCTCAACACAACATCCAGCCTTTAAGTTAGATATTGTAACAATCAGAAAGATTAATGTGATAGAAAGGTGATACAAGATGTGTAATGACAGACAGACTAATACAATAGAACGGTGTTATAAGGGAAGGAAAAAAGGACTGTTCACCCATCTCTGAAGATCTAGGCTCACAGGAGGAATTTCCAGAAGGAGACTCTTTCCTAGTGGCAGTCAGCCCTTAAAAGGTGTGCCATCCCTTCCAGTTGCACAGGTGAAGGCAATTCACCTGTGCTCCCAGGGCTGACCTGGTCCTTTCCCCAGTGCTCAATCAGTGGTTCAGGCCATTACTCAACAGTTACCATATAGATATAAAAGAAAAGTCTTTTACAGCAAGAGCGGTGAGGTATTTGAGCAGGTTACCCAGAGATGTTGTGGGTGTCTTGTCCTTGGAGACTTCAAAGGTGAGGCTGAACCAGGTCCTGGGCAACCTGATCTTGCTGTGGGTGTCCCTATTCGTTGTGGGGAATTCAGACTAGGTGGCCTTTAAAAATCTCTTCTAACTCTAAGGTTTCTATCATTGTGAAACATGTCTCAACACAAGCAGAAGAAAATTGACTGCATGGGTAAAATCAATCAAGACAGTATTTTTTCCAAGATTTTCTGAGTCATTTTTTTCTCAAACAAAACTTTGAAATTTTCTATCAGTGGAAAAACAATATTGCTAAAAACTTAATACAGATAGTTAAGGAACAGAAGGAGAAGCTAGAGAATGGAACAGAAAAATAGACAAAATATTCAAACCAGCCTTCTATACATTCTTAAGAGTTATATATGCAGAATGCTTTTCAAACATAATGAATGCAGTACCCTTTTATGGTACCTATTTGAACTTTAAACTCCTCAGAACTAAAGAAGTTCTTGTATGCTCTTAAAAATATTGTTTGCTGTTGTCAGTGATAAATTTGGTATGTCTAAAAAGAAGTCATTAGGCTGAATTGATTTGATACAGTTCTAGAATGGAAAATATCTATCCAAAATTTTCCAGACATGATTTGTAGAGTAAAAAACAGTTTGAATGGCAAGTATAAGGTAAAACTGCTTTGGAAACCAAAGGCATTTGTGAACTTGTTATTCCAACTTTATATGACAAAAGATTGCTCAGTGTTTCTCATTAAGATTGCACTTTACAGAGTCTGTGGCTTTTCAAGAGTTTCTGAGATTTTAACTTTGGGAGCGTTATTTTTCTAACTTCATACTGGGTGATAACAATGTAGACATTGTTTTTCCTTGTTTTTGAAAAATTATGAAATAAAAATGTATAGAAATATTATTTCTGTGAGTAGCTACTCCTATATGCTTGGTATTTCTCTTTACAGTTTGTCATTTAATATTTCTGGTAAATTAACCCTCCTAATCATAAGAGCTAGGGAAATACAGAACTTAAAAATGGTTGATGAGCTACAGTCAAAATATTGGATAGTGAATCATAACTCATTAATTAAGTAGCTCTTATTAAGGCCAACAATTGAATTTTCTGTGAAATATTGGTTTTGATTTGATTTATAAATGTTTACAACTGTAAACACAAGCAGAGTTCATTTTGCAGTACCAAAGAAGTGATGTATTCGGTATGTGAGTGACTGCGTTTATTTTACAACAAATGATCCAGATTGCTCAAAGATTGGACAGACTTTCTAAATGTCTTCTGGAAGTTTAAGATATAGAGAGGATAATACTGCTTTGGTAACTTCTTATATTAATGTGCCTCCTTAGTAAAAGGGAAATATGGACACAAAAGTTAATCTTCTGAGTAAAAATGCTTGAGAGAGATAGAATCCACCTCACAAAGCAAGGCAAAGATGTTTTTGTCAATTGGATGGCTAACCTCATATGGGGGGCTTTATAATGATATAAGGGAGAGAGAAAGTAAATAGCAGCCTTGTGAAGAAGCGATTATTAGAGAATAAAAGGCATAGGGTGATGTGATTGAGAAGGTGTCACAAAATCAACAAAATAGGGTGTAAGCAATGTCACCTTCTACACTTGCTCGTGGGCAAGGACATTCCTACAAGGCATTGATACGGAGAAACCCCCCCAACCTTTTCTTGGAACACAGCACACTGGGGTGTCTCTGTTAATTGCCTGTGTACTAATGCACATATTATCTTGAATTAACAAGATTGAATTCGATATGTGTTGCAGGGCTATGAACTTGTTGGAATCACAAAGAAATGGTGAGGTGTTTCCTGTGACTGAAGTATTGCAATGGAGGGATACAGTCTCTCCAGGAAGGATAGGTTGGGAAGACAAGATGTGGCTGTTGCTTTTTGTGTGAGGGAAAAAAGCTGGAGTACTTAGAACTCTGCCTGGGAATGGATGAGGAGCCAGTTAAGGGTTAGGATTAAAAGGAAGACAAGTGTAGTGTTTTTCTTTTTTGTTTTTTGCTGCTGGCCATCTGACCAGGAAGAAAAGAGAAGCCCTCAACAGACAGGTAACTCATGAGGCTCTGATCCTCATGGGGAACTTTAAACTTTAAAATTTGTTGGAGGGACAACGCAACAAGACAAGCAATCTAGGAGGCTGCAGGAGTGCATTCATGATAAATTCTTCCTGGAAGTGACAGGAATCAATGAGGAAAGCTGTTAGGCTCATATTTGCCAAAAAGGAAGTGTGAAGGTCAAAGACAGCCTTGTCTGCAATTATCATGAGATGGAGGAGTTCAGTATCCTGGGGGCATGCAGAATGGTGAAAATCAAGCTCGTAACTCTGGATCTCAGGACGGTAAACGTTGATCTCTTCAAAGATCTTCTTGGAAGAATCCTGTTGAATAGGGACCTGCAGGGAGGAAGAGCCCAGGAAAGCTGGTTAATATTCAGGGATCACCTCCTCCAAGCTCAAAAGCAGTCCCTTTCATTGAATAGGAGATTGGGCAGAAACACTAGGAGACCAGCATGGATATGAACAAGGAACTCCTGACCAAGCTTGAGCACATGAAGAAAATCTACAGAGTGGAAGGAAGAATGGGTAACCTACAAGGAGTACAGAGACATTGTCAAAGGAGAAAGCTAGGAAAGCTAAAGACTTAACAGAATTGAATCTGGCCAAGGGTGTCAGACAACAAAAAAGGCTTGTGTAAGAACACTGGTGACTAAATGAAGACTAACACAGATCTGGGCTTTTTGCTGAATGAGTTGAAAGCACAAGACATGGAAAATGTTCAGGCACTTAATTCATTCTTCATTTCTTCAGTCTGTGCTATAGCAAGATTAGCCTTCATGAGACCCAGAGACCAGGGAGAAAGACTGGAGGAAGGATATAACCTTAGTGGAAGAAAGTCAGGTTAGGAAATACTTAGGCAAAGTTGACATTCAGAAGTCTAAGAGTGATGGTGGAATGCACCCATGAGTGCTGAGGGATCTCGCAGATGTAGTTGTGAGGCCACTCTTGATAATCTTTGATCAGTCATGATAATGGAGAGAAATGCTGGAATACTGGAGGAAAGAAAATGTCACTCATGTCTTTGAGACGAGCAAGAGGAAGGACCTAAGAAACTGGAAACTGTATCATATACTTGGGAATATGATGGAGATGTTAATCCTGGAAATCATTTCAAGCCATGTGAAAGGGAAGAAAATTGTCAGAAGTAAATAGTGTGGCTTCATCAAGGGAAAGTCACATTTGAGCAACAAGATAAGCTACTGTGATTAAATGACTAACTTCATAGATGAGGAGAAGGTCATGGATATTATCTTCCTGGACTTTCTTTGACACTGTCTCCTATACGATTCTCATAGAAAAGATCTGCATAGATAGACTGGATGGGCAGATAAGTTAGGTTGATTGAAAACTAGTTGAATGTTCTGGACCAGAGGGCTGTGATCAGTGGCACAAAATCTAGACAGAGGCCAGTAACTAGTAGCATACTAGCAGCATATGTGATGTACTGCATCTGGAGAGGGACAACTCTGGGCACCAGTATACATGCTGAGGGCTGACCGTTTATCTGGAAAACACCTTGGGATTTTTGGTGGTCAGCAAGTTGAACGTATATAAACAATGAGCCCTTGTTGCAAGGAAAGGGCTGTATCGGGCAAAGTATTGTCAGCAGGTTGAGGAAAGTGATCATCCCCCTTCTCAGCAGTGGTGAGACCACACCTGGAGTACTACGTTCAGTTCTGGGGTCTCCCAGCACAAAGAATGATACGAAGCTTCTGGAGAAGCTTTCCCATCCCAATTGAGAGCCATGAAGGTGATTAAGGGGACTGAAACACCTATGGGAAAAGGCTGAGAGAGTTGGGAGTTTTTAGCTTAGAGAAGGCTCACGGAGATCTTATGCATGTATGTAAGTACCTGAGACGCAAAGAGGACAGGCTTTTTTCAGTTGTGTTAGGTGACAAGACTGGAGATAGTGGTTACAAACTGAAACATGGTAGGTTCTGTCCCAACATCAGGAAACATCTGTTTAGCAAATAACTGAGCAAAATAATATGTTACTCAGAGAAGCTGTGTGATCCCCTTCCCTGGAAATATAAAAGGTTGTCCTAACGTAGATCTGTGCAACCTGTTTGAGGAGAGAGTTGGGTGAGATGGCTCCCAGATGTCCCTTCCACCTGGGAAATGAAATGAAATAGCATTTACTTTTGTAATGTACAAAGGAAGTTTGAAATGATATCAGTTTATTTGAAGGGGAAAAAAAAGTGAAATTACCTTTTTGTCATAGAATCACCAAGATTGGAAAAGACTTCCAAGATGATCCAATTCAACTGGCCACCTACCACCAATATCTCCCCAGAATACCATGTTCCCTAGTACAACATCTGAATGTTTTTTGAACACCTCCAGGGGCGGTGATTTAACCACCTCCCTGTACAGCCTGTTCTAGTGTCCGACCTCTCTTCTGGAGAATATATTTTTTTCTAATATCCAACATCAACCTCTACGTGAGGCCATTCCCTCTAGTCCTATCACTGCTTACATAGGAGAAGAGGCTGACCCCGACCTCACCACAACCTTCTTTGAAGGTCTCCCCAAGCCTTCTCTTCTCCTGACTAAACAATTCCAGTTCCCTCAGTTGTTGCTTATAAGATTTGTGCTGCAAATTCCTCACCAGCTTCATTGGCCTTCTCTGGACATGCTCCAGGGTCTCTGTCTTTCTTGTAGTAAGAGGCTCTAAACTCAACATAATACTTGAGGTTGCAGCCTCACCAGAGCTGAGTACAGGGAGACGATCACTTCCCTGCTCCTGCTGGCTACACTATTACTGATGCGTGCCAGGATGCCATTTGCCTTCTTGGCTATCTGGGCACACCGCTGGCTCACGTTTAGCTGAGTGTCAACCAACACAGTCAGGTCCACTTCTTCTACACAGTCTTCCAGCTACTCTGCCCCAAATCTGTAGCACTGCATGGGTTTGTTGCAGCCAAACAATTGGAAGAATCCACAGAGGGTGTGCCTGTGCATTTATTTTGTATGTGTATGTATGCTTATCAGTGAGCAAGAGTGTCTGAATAGAAGCAGCTGGAGTGGGGAATGCAAGATTTAGGTGCTCATACGTTCAAGTGCCAGCAAATGGACAAAACATATACCTAGAGGTCAGTTACTGGGCGGTCGATGTTTGAGGACAGTTATTTTAGGGATCTGAACAGTATATAAATACATATATATATTTCCCACTAACAGACCTGCATCCTGACCAACCAGAAAGGTGAGCAGGATGAGGCCATTGGTGGTGCTGTCATGACTGGTGAGTGTTTCTGTCTGTGCTGATCTTCTTGGCTAGACATATATATCTGTGTGTAATGCCTACATGTTTGTGTGTATGTGCCTATTGAGAATTCACACTCAGCCTTGCTACTGGTTGGAGCCGGGGAACGTTCAACCACTGGGTTAAACTTGGGCACACTGAGCTGGATCAGACTTGCTTCTGACAGATGACTGGATTAAGCAGAACCTAACAACATGTTTTTAGACAAGACCAGAAAATGGTTTCCCTTTCCAGAACTCTCAGAATATTCAGTCTCTCCCCTTTTTCATGTTTAGACATGGTCATGAAAGGAAGAAAACGCCCAGTAATATTTCAGTTATTTTCAAGAAGTATGTGAATCCAGAGGGCTGTGCTGCTTAGGCATTCAGTGGCACAGCAAAGCAAATTTCCTGAAGGCTATATTTTATGTTAGTACCCTTCGCCTTATTTACCAATGTAAACTTGGAAATACTCAGAATTCAACTGGATGAGACCTGGAGCAATCTACTGTAATCTAGCCTGGTCTTGAGAGGGATACTGGACAATATGACTTGTACACCTCTGTATCTTGTTTCATTCTGTGATTCTATGGTTTGATCATTCTTAGCACCACCTTCTAAAACCACAGGTAAAGGGACTGTTTCTTTGTCTTCTTAAGATCAGATTTAATCTCTGGCTATGGATTGGCCTAAACATGGATTATATAACTCCCCCTTGCACCACTCTACTGTTCAAATGCTGAGGACAAATGTGTTTCAGTCCAGAAAGCTATTAGGCCACTTCTGCCTTCGAGGATGTTGTCCCAGTCATCCTTGGGTGAACTGTCATCTTTTTGCCCCAGGGCAATATTTTGCCTATAACACAGGCAATATATTTCAGTGTCTTGCTGAAAGCACTGAATAACACTGAAGAAGATTATTAATATGCCTATTGTCAGCAGTAGTAGTGGCTTCCAGTCTCTGCCAAATTGAGCTTGATATTGACATCATTATACAATGCGAATGAAGAGATTGGTTTGTGTTTTAAGAATAGGCTGCTGCCAGTACTAATCTTTGGGATGTTTTACCTTTTCTAACCTGTAAGAGCAGAAAACACTGAAATGCATATATAGTTAATTCTGAACTTGCCTTAGGAAGAGTACTGTTTGATTGTTGTATTAAAGATCATATTTTTTCTTAATTTAGGGAACAGAAATGTAGGAGAATCTCTCCTCAGCTGTTTTTATTTTCTTTAAACTAAAATAGCAGTCTCCATAAGAAACTGGAATCTCATACTTGCTAAAAATAGTAAGATTAAAGCAGGAGTCAAGGGAGAATTTTCATCACCTCTTGTGAAATCTTGTGAAAAACTCCAGATTACTCAGATATCCTGATTATTCCTCAATTTTAATCCAGTGTGGAATATCATTACTTTGGTGCTCTGAGGTTACCTAATTAAATGTCCTTAGTATCATGGACTGTCCTGGTCCTGGGAGTGATTTGCTGATTACAAGACCCTTGGTTTTGAATGAGATAGAAATGGTGCAAGCCAATTTTTTTTTTGTTTGTTTGCTTGCATGTTTTTGTTTGTTTCTTTGTTGTTTTTTCCAGACCAATAAATTCAACTGAACAGATCATTGCTGAGTGTGCTGAAGCACAGCAGAATACTAATCTGGCTTGGCACACTGAGAATATGGACTAATATATCAGTACTAATGAACTGGCAGAGTGAAAGCTTACACCTGTACACTGGCATGTAATCATCTATTCTGTTAAAATACTGTAACAGTCCCTTGTCATGGGCTTGTCCCATGCCACCTAATCTTCTCCTAAACCCTAGCAGACAGACTGCATACAATCATATGGTTCTGTAAGTGCAGGGTTTTTAGCCATGTAAACATGACCTGTACTGTGTCAGATGTTCTCAGAATTAAACAGCTTGTTAGATTTATGAGTGTGTACAGCCAGTGGAGCTGGGGAGTTGCATATAACCAGTAGGAGAAGAGGAAACACAAAGGGACTTTTGTGCACTTTTTTTTTTTTAATGATTCCTAACAAAATATTTACTGTGAGATGTACAGTTATGTGCTTCAGGCAGCCTCTGTATGTGGAATATTCATGTGCTTGATAAAACATACCTTGCTTACTAATGAGAAGCCATCTGGAAAATATGCTTTCCACTAGTCATGGCAGAACCCAAGCTACTGAGCAGGTATTTTCAGTTTTCTTTCTTTTTCTGACTTTTTTTACTTTTTATCTATCTTTCCCTGTACTGATATTTTTTCCTTTTGTTTTCTCCCAGATTTTCCACAGTATAGTTGCATTACACTTTGGTAAAACAGATGCACTCAGAAATGATTAGGAAAAAAAAATCATTCTTTACTTAAAAATGACCTCATGTTATTTCAGCATGTCAAAGACATGCCTGGGAACCCAGTGGTGAAGGATTGACAAGACATGACATGCAGTCCCTCAGTCTGTGCAGTTCAGTCAGTAGAGTTCATTGGGGAATGTGAAG
Source organism: Tympanuchus pallidicinctus (assembly GCF_026119805.1). Classification (NCBI taxonomy): domain Eukaryota; kingdom Metazoa; phylum Chordata; class Aves; order Galliformes; family Phasianidae; genus Tympanuchus; species Tympanuchus pallidicinctus. The sequence continues at coordinate 348,547 of NW_026294775.1, forward strand.
TCCCCCTGTTGGGACAACCTGGACAGGGACTATGCTTCAAGAAGGCATAGGCATTTCTCAGATATTTTCTCCTCAAATGTGCTATCTTAGCTTGAGTAATAAGGTGCTCAGCATTTCATGAAGTCTATTAGGTAATTGTAGTGAGGTCTGGCTTAGCAATAAGCAGTAGCTCTTTCCATTTCTGGCAAGACAGCTGGGATGTTTTACACTGCTTTTGAAGCTGAGAACTGCAGTTGCTCCTCGGAAAATCCTAAGAAATAATTCATGTATGAAACATAAGTGCTAGGACTTGCTGAAAGCTGAGATCTGGATAAACACAGACAGTTGTTGATGTTTTCCTTAGAATGGCTCTACTCTATTCTTTCTGCTGATTTCTCCCTTTTTGAAGGAGGACCATTCCATTAGCCAAGGGGGAAGACTCACAGTACGTATAACCCAGCAGCTAGGACTGTCATAAGCATCTGCACTGCTCAAGGGCACTCATCCAATCTAACACTCAAGGCAGAATGGTGGGCACTTTTCTGAGAGCAAAGAATGCAGCTCTGGGTGGGAGATCTGCACCATTTACTTCATTGCAATGCAGTCCTCAGATTGCAGAAAGTACCTAGACCTTTCTCCTGAGCCAGGTGGCTGATTACACCTGCAAAAGGTGTGCCAAAGTAGAGAATATCCTGCAAACAAGTGCTTGCACCAGGAGGTGGTGAGAAGGCTGCAAGACATTAGGGAATCTAAGAAGGAGGTAGATAGCCTGTGCCAAATGCATTCTGCAATGGATCCACATTTCATGGCCAAACAACCAAAAATTCCCCCACTGGCACACAGCAGATGGGGGGGCCAATAACATAAAGGGATGGAAGTTTGGGACAACAGGGCCTAACAGGAAGAAGATACTTCCCCTGAGGCTTGAGGTGCCATTACAGATCTGCTTCACCACTCTGCAGACTGAAGAGGAAAGACTCTCAATTCCCATATCAGGAGAGATGCTGGAGGTGACTAGTACAGTCCAGTCCACTCCTAGGTTGACAAGAACAACTAAGAAAAGGCAACAGGTGATAGTGGTAGGCAATTTTCTTCAGAGATATTGAGGCAGTCATTTACCAACTAGATGCACTATCTAAAGAAGTGTTTTTTATTACCGGAGGCTCGTATTGGGGTTGTAACTGAGAAATGCCTCATACACCCACTATTATCCACTGCTGTTTTTTCATGTGGGCATTGGTGATACAGCCAGGAGCAGTCTGAAGAATATCATGAAGGATTACACAGCCATAAGGGCTGCAGTTAAGGGACTCTGGAGCGTGGGTCAGTCTTCCTGGTCAGAGAAAAGGAATCTTAAAACAAGGAACTGAATTTAGCGAATCAACAGACGGTTACAGAATTGATGCTACAGTCTGGGCTTCAGCTGCTTGAACTGTGAGACTTGCTTTGAGAGAAACCTGGTCCACTGGCCCATGTAAGCCTTGCTTTGAAGGAAATGGGTGGCTTGATGATTTGAGATATGGAGAAGGCTGAAGTACTTGTTGACTTTTTTGCCTCAGCATTCACTGGCAAGTGCTCTAGCCACATTTCCCAACCCATTGAATACAGAGGCAGGGACTGGGAAAAGTACGAATCACCCACTGGAAGAAAGCAGATTCAAGGCGTGGGGAGATACAAGCCATCTGATTTCTCCTCTGTTTCTGGTAAGATCATGGAGCAGATCCTCCTGGAAACTATACTAAGGCACATGGAAAACAAAGAGGTGATTGGTAACAACCACCATTGCTTGACAAATTTGGTGACCAACAAGATTAGAGTACTGATGGATGGTGGATGAGGGACAAGCAACTGACACCATCTACCTTGACTTGTGCAAAGCACTTGCCATTGTCCTACACAGTATCTTTGTCTACAAATTGAATTGAGTTTGGCAGACGGACCACTTTGTGAGTAAGGAATTGTCTGGATGGTCACACTGAAAAGGTTACTATCAATAGCTTGATGTTCCAGCGCAGGCCTGCAACTAGTGGTGTTCCTCAGGGGTCAATATTGGGATTAGTGCTATTTAACATCTTTGCTGGTGACATGGACTGTGGGATTGAGTGTACCCTCAGCAAGTTTACTGATGACACCAGTCTGTGTGTTATAGTTGTCGTGCTGGAAGGGGGATACCATCCAGAGGAACCTTGACAGTCTTGACCTGTGAACCTTATTAACTTCAACAAGGCCGAGTGCAAGGTGGTGTACCTGGGCTGGGGCAATTCCAAGCTCAAATACAGGAGGGATGGAGAATGGATTGAAGGCAACTCTGATTAAAAGAACTTGGGATATTGGTTGGTGAGTTCAACCAATGAGCTGACAATAGTTAAAAGAGGGCCAATAAGAAAGGCAGGGAAAAAACACATTATTCTGGAATGTAGTGATAAATTGAAGAGTAATAGCTTAAAACTAAAGGAGGGTAGATTTAGATTAGATATTAGGATGGAATTATTCACTATGAGGTTTGTGAGGCTCTGAAACAGGTTGCCCTGAGAAGTTGTTGTGAACTTTTAAGTCTCTTCCAACCCAAACCATTCTGTGGCTAATGTGGATCAGATCCCAAGCATCACAGATAGTGAAACTTGCAATCCATAATCTGAAAATAGAAGTCTGAATAAAAGATGAGGTAGTCATGTCCTTAAAAAACACTTATGAGATAATTAATAAATACCATATGTAAATAAACTGGATGTTGAAGTTGTTTCTCATTTCCAGTATTTTCTGGGTTTTTTCTTTTACACAAAATAGAAAGACAGAAAATTTGAAATTTAAGTAAGTGAAGGAAAAGGGAGTGACTTTCCAGAACTTAGGGGAAAAAAAAAAGTTGACTTGTACAGTGTATATCAACACGTCAGTGTCTATTTGACTGATTTTTTTTTTCTTCCATGTCTCACTGTAAGTGTACACAGAAAATTGCACATGCTTGCCTTATTTTCCAGGGCATTTACAGACCTGATATAAACTGCTGGAGAATACTGAATATATAGCTTGCACAGTTACAATCTGTTCTGTATTGCTTTGTTCCTGAACAGAGAACACCATCTCCAAGAACACTGAAATCTAGTACCTGTATCCAGTGGTAGATTGATATTCAATGGAAATGCAGACTAGTTCAGGGAATAAGTTAGGCCTGTGAAATTTTGCATGTACTCTACTCTTGAGCAAATAATGCAAGAGGCTGTTTAATACTGAGCTTCTGATGAAGCTGGACTTGTGGCCTAATGCCCTATTCCAGAACAAAGTGAATACATTACAGATTCAGTTATCATCCTAAACTCCCAACACAGAAATTTTATTCCAGAGCTGGAAACAAACATGTTTTGGCTTAGTGTCCATATTTATGTACACACAACCATGGTCCTATGGAAAGCCTGGCATATGCTCATGTAATTAACCTTTCTGCTCTGCTGTTTCCTTTCGAAAAGGAGAGTGTTCTCCCCTGTACTGCTCATTACAATAACTATTCTATAATGTGACTGTGCTTCACTTTGCCTGGTAGAGATTTTGTGTGGCCAGAATATTTCCAAACAACCTAATAACCATGGTATAGGCATGATCACGTGCCCCATGCTTCTGTGTTGGGCATGCTTAATTTCCTAATGCAGATGTAAGCTATTGTATTTAATCTCAAAATATGAATGTATATTCTGGGTGTGTAGAAGCTCTCTACAAGAGATGGCTTCTTTGATTTTAATTGCTAAAGACAATTTGTGAGGGGCAGATAAGATGCTAGACTGACTAAAGCACAACATACTTTTTTATTTAATCTTTTTTAATATAAACAGAAATACTTCTGGATACAACTGGAGAAACCTCAGAGATTGGCTGGACCTCTCACCCTCCTGATGGGGTAAGCATTTCCTTTGCCCTTTTCATGACATTATCTCTGCTGGGAAGGTGTGCATGTAGCTGATGAAGAAAGGGAGACTGGAATAAACAAGACTTGTTTTATGGTTTCATTTACTTAGGAAGAACTTTAACATATTTTGTTCAAACCACATTACTAAAAGAAGATGATACTGGGTATGATACCATTGCCTTTCTCTCTGCTTCTAAAATACTTAATAGGTCTCTTTCTAGCCTTCTGCTCAGACCAACTAATGGAGTTGGGTAGGAGAGACTGATGCATTAATGTTTTCTCCATAGTGATCTCTTGTTTCTGTCTTGTCTGTGTTATGCGTGTATGTAGAGATAGGGAAGTAGTGGTGAAAGATGCAACTCTCTGACTTTAAGATTCTCAACGCCACATGACAATTTTTCATGAGTTATGTTTCAAAACAATTTTTTCCTAAATGCTTTAACAGTTCTTCTTTACGAGGTCATACTCAGTCCTGCGTAGTGTGTTGTTTTGCATGTGACAGCAGCAGGTTCAGATCTTACCATAAACACAGCAAGAAGAAAGAAAGGGGAGAAGGCCTGTCCTGTATTTCAGACATAGTTGAACGCTGAATTCCTTTTTAAATTTTGTATATTGTTTCTTCTTTTTCTCTTTATAGTGGGAAGAAGTAAGTGTCCGGGACGATAAGGAGCGCCAGATCCGAACCTTTCAAGTTTGTAACATGGATGAACCAGGTCAAAATAACTGGTTGCGGACGCACTTCATAGAGCGACGTGGAGCCCACCGAGTCCATGTCCGCCTACATTTCTCAGTGAGAGATTGTGCCAGCATGCGTACTGTGGCCTCTACTTGCAAAGAGACTTTCACACTCTACTACCACCAGTCAAATGTCGACATAGCCTCTCAGGAACTGCCAGAGTGGCACGAAGGCCCCTGGACCAAAGTGGATACTATTGCAGCTGATGAAAGCTTTTCCCAGGTGGACAGAACTGGGAAGGTGGTAAGGATGAACGTTAAAGTACGTAGCTTTGGGCCGCTCACAAAGCATGGCTTCTACCTGGCCTTCCAGGACTCAGGAGCCTGTATGTCCTTGGTGGCAGTCCAGGTCTTTTTCTACAAGTGTCCAGCTGTGGTGAGAGGATTTGCCTCCTTCCCTGAAACTTTTGCTGGAGGAGAAAAGACCTCACTGGTGGAGTCACCAGGGACATGTGTAGCAAATGCTGAAGAGGCAAGCACAACTGGGTCTTCAGGTGTTCGGTTGCACTGCAATGGAGAAGGCGAGTGGATGGTGGCCACTGGACGATGCTCTTGCAAGGCTGGTTACCAATCTGTTGACAGTGAACAAGCTTGTCAAGGTGAGATGCCATTTCCCCCCCCTTATGTAGGCACTTTTTTATTCTTTCCTGTGATAACATTTGTCAGAAGTTCACAATCATGTCTCACAGAGAATGAATGATTACTAGCAGCTTCTTCTCCTTGTGATTCCAGTTCCTCAGACTACAGTATCAGGGACCATGTCCTGGAACCAGGAACACAGTTGGAAACTCCATTCAGGCCAAGTTTAAACTGCAACCAGAGAGAATTTGTTGGGCTATATTTCCAGAATGAGAAGTTGTAACTAGACGGTTCTAATGTGTTTACACTTCTTTATGAATATGCAACAATATTACAGTAGAGGCATCACATGGAGCAGAGCTGAGGTCAAATCTAACATAACCTACCATCCTAACTATCTTGGGCCCTTTTGTTGGTGCTGTTGAAACCAATGGTAAAAAAAGAAAGGGGAAGTGGCAGCATCCTGATCATGCAACAGTGGATCAGAGATCTGTGAGCCTGACTTGGTAAGGAACAGTGATAACTGTTTTATTATTAGATCTCTAATGTACTCTGCCCTGAGGCTGATGGTACATTGTGTAAAATGTTTCTAAGAGTAAGTAGAATAAATTGGCTATTTCTAAGTAATGGTATTTGGCCAAAACCTGACTACCCAGTCTAATATGTTGACTGTCTTCCCATTTCAATCTCAAGTCAATCCATTAGACCAAACTGTGGCTTATCTTGCTTATATATTATGTATAATGTCATTTTCATCCTTCCTTGGTTTTGATATGTATCTACTCAGCATCTCAGCAATATATAATGTTGCTACACCACAATTAGTACTCTAAAACATTAAATGTAATGTGGAGCTTGTTTTCAGCCACAGACACAATTTTTAAGTTGGACTGTAATTTATTCAAATAAGAGTTTGACTGGGACATTGAGAGTACAAGTATTCTGGTTAACACAAAGTTCAAATCCAGTAGATTGTTAATGGTTGTCAATATATTATTCACTTTCTGTTTTTTTGAAGTGTTGGGGTTATGCAAAATAACATTATTAAAACACAGTTCATTGTGGTGAAGATTTATGAAAGGAATTAAAGTTAGTTAGTACTGCTTATTTGTTTATTCTTTGAGAAGAATTAAAATGTGTGTCTCTTTTTATCTTGCTCCTGAAAGCTACATTCATACAGTATTGCTCTTAAAAGAGAAAACTCAGTCAGTCGTATAGTGGTTCTAACTAGCACTAGCATTGTTGTCGTTATCAGTACTGCGACTAATCCAAAATCCAGGTAAACCAGTCAAAAATTTAGTATCAAGTAATAGTTGTAAGCACTCAAACACTATGGAAATTAGAATAGGCAAGGAAAAATGAGGATTTTAAAAAAAATCTTAAAGATTTTCAAACATTCTGGCTTTTGTAGGCTTCAAAACACAGACACTCCCCTGCAGTCCCACTACTGCAGGAGCTGGGCATAGAGGAGAATAGTCAAATATTTTAAGTATTACAGTTTTTCAGACTCAGAACACTACTCCTACTAATTGCTTCCTGAGCATAGAATAAGCGAACAAAAAACAACCAACTAGTAATCCTTAATGTTAGAAGACGATTTTTCTCCTCACATTTTTTGTGAACTCTTGAGGACCTGAAGTCTTATGCTAAAAATATGTTGCTGTCCTGTCAGAAAGAAAAAAACATTCAGCTGGTTCAATTTGTCCTCTTGTTTATAGTGTCTTTCCCAGTACTTGTCCTCTTCGTATATTCTCACTTCTTCCTAAGAACTAAAGGATTAGATATGTGATTATATAGTGTTCTGTGTGAAATAACAGAGCAAAAGCAGTAGTCTAAGAGCAGACCTCTACTGAATGTCCTGCATAGAGCTCTTTTTATCAGGACCAAGGAGTGAACTAGGGATAGGAAGGAGAAGCAAATTCCATAATAAAGTCTCTTCTTTAGTAGAAGAGTGTGGGCACTGCCTTCTTCCTCACCATATGGATGTCCATGGAGTCCTTCCTGGAACAACTGTTGCCTGTTTATTTAGTACTAAGAATCTGGCAAGAAGCATTCAAAGTAGATAGAAAGCCCTCCTACTTCTCTGCTTCCTACTATCAGTTAAGATATTCTTTCTTTCATTAGTTTCTTAAGAGTGCCTGATGATTCTTACTATATGGCAAATTTCTCCAGCTAAACAGAATGGTGAAAAGACATCTAAGTCAGCCCTCAAGCTGATATGGTGTGGGCCAGCTTCATTTTTCACTTTATCCAAGTAGAATTTCTTCTTTTGCAAAACAATCAGAGAGGAGAATGGCAGGATACAGAAGAGAAGGGAACGTTGGAATCTTGTTTTATTTTCTTCAAGAGTTAGTACTGGGATCAGTACTCTTTAATACATTTATCAATGACTTGGATGAGGAAATAGAGTGCACTGTCAGCAAGCTTGCTGATGACACAAAACTGGGAGGAGTGGCTGACACACCAGAAGTCTGTGCTGCCATCCAGCGAGACCTGGGCAGGGTGTTGAGTTGAATGGGGAGACACTTAATGAATTATAACAAGGGCAAGCGTAGAATCTTGCATTTTGTATACTTGTACCAGTATAGGTTGGGGACTGACCTACTGGAGGGCAGTGTAAGGAGATGGAACCTGGGGGCCCTGGTGGACTGCAGAATGACTATGAGCCAGCACTGCACTCTTGTGGCCAAGAATGCCATTGGCATTCTCCGGTGTATTACAAGGGGCGTGGTTAGTAGGTCGAGAGAGGTTCTCCTCCCCCTCTGCTCTGCCCTGGTGAGGCTGCATCTGGAATATTGTGTCCAGTTCTGGGTCCCTCAGTTCAAGAATGACAGGGAACTGCTTGAGAGAGTCCAGCACAGAGCTGCAAAGATGAGTAAGGGAGTGGAGCGTCTCCCTCATGAGGAAAGGCTGAGGGAGCTGGGTCTTTAGGTGTCTAGCTTGGAGGAGACTGAGGGGTGACATAATTAATGCTTATAAATATGTAAAGGGTGAGTATCAGGAAAATGGAGCCAGGCTCTTCTCAGTGACATCCAATGATAGGACAAGGGGCATTGGTTGCAAGCTGTAACATAGGAAGTTCCACAAAAGTAGGAGAAAAAAACTTCCTTACAGTGAGGGTGATAGAACATTGGAACAGGCTGCCCAGAGAGTTTGTGGGATCTCCTTTGGAGATATTCAAAACCCACCTGGACACATTCCTGGGTGACCTAATCTAGATGTTCCTGCTCCAGCAGGGGTATAGGACTTGATGATATTTCGAGATCCCTTCCAATACCTGACAATCTGTAATTCTTTGATTCTGTGATTCTTGTCTTGTGGGGTTTTCTGCATCTCTGAGGGTTTTGCCTCACAGAGGGTCTGGAACAGAAATTTCTGAGTGATTAGGTCATCTTAGATTATTGGCTCCCATATTACTCATTGGTGAATCTCAAATTGATAGATTCATTTATGGAAGCAGTTGCTCCTGGATTTCATTCCCACAAATCAGTTTACAGTGTGATGTTTCTTGGCATTCACTGCCCACTGTTTATCATGGACTCTTAGCTGAAAGTCCCATGGGTTATCAGATGCTTTTGCAAATAGTACTTAGAATTAATGACTAAAACATCATTTAGAAAATATTTCAATAATGAGAATGTTGGGGGGAAAGAGAAGAAATGACTATTTGATAAAGTGCTAAGCTGACAGTTTCTTATGAAGGAGTAAGGTGATCTTTGAACTTGAAAAGTCATTAAAATAAGGCTATTAATTTAATGATGTTTCTCTTTTTCCCTCTGAAGTTCAGAATACAAACTAACTCCAGAGCAGTCCTGTCACTCAAGCTTTATATCTGTTTTTCTTCTGTCTCATACTAGTATCCAATACAGTGTTTGCCCCATATCATTGAAAATGTGCCATTACTGCATCTGTGTTTTTCTACATCAGCAATTGCCCACCAGCTACCCTGCTGCTTATGTATCTCAGAGAATCAGCTTTTCTTCTTTTATCCACTTCGATCTCTGAGGGAGAAAAGATCACAGAAGTGTTGGAAAGAACACAAATTGAACCATACTTTGAAAGGGATGGGGAGTGGTGGGAGCTACTTAGATCATGAGATCATGAGATATAGATATGCATACTGAAGTCTCCTGGTTAGACTGCTTTGCTCTCTTGTTGGGTATCACAACATATGCAATTTCTGTGATAAGGATTTAGTAATGGTGGAGAATTAAGGGACAGCCTCTGTTAGAAGAGGTTAGGGGCTTTCCTGTGCCAGACACAACTGTTTCCAGATAATTCTGCAACAGCCCAAGGACAGGACACAGCTGAACTGATCAGACATATGGCATTTCTAGGCAAGCATGTTTAAAGGAAAAAATACTAGACAGAGAGAGGAAGAGAGAATAAAAAGACTGAGAAACAGCAGAGGGAATGATAGTCAGAGCAGAAGAAGGAAGTATTCCAGCCACCAGAGTAGATATTCTCTGCAGCCTGTGGTAGACCCAATGCTCTAATGGTGAATACTTCCTGATGGAACTGCAGCCTGTGGAGAATTTATGCCAGGGAAGGGCAAAAGCACGAGAGAGGAGTTGCTATGCACTGTCCACACACATTGCATCTTCCCCTGTGTGTCTTGAGTGAGGGAGAAGATTTTGGTGGGAAGGAGTTACAGAGAGGGGAGGAAAAGTGTTGTTTTAACTTTTTTTTTGGTTTCTCATCTACCCAAATTTATTTTAAAGAGCAGTAAATTAAGTTTCCTGGAGACAAATCTGTCTTGCCTGTGATACTAACGGGTAAGCAATCTCCCTGTCTTTATCTCAATCCACATTCTTATGCTGTTTCCTCCCCATGTCACGCTGAGGGTGGGGAGTGGCTGGGTGGGCATCTGGCTGTTTGCCAATGTATTAAGAAGTGAGCTGGAGAAAATAAAATTGCGATTGTATTGTATTCATTGTAGAATGAATCACAACCGTATTACTTGAGGGCTAGTATCAGTTATTAAACTTTCTCCATTAAACCTCTCCATGAAGAAGGAGGAGAGCTAAGGGAAAAATGTTTTTAGTAATATATTGGATTCACAAAATCTTGGCAATGGGTGGACTGCAGGGTTGATTTCTTTGTGGAGAGATCAGGAGCTACCTCATGTTGGAAGGAGACTGTCCTATCTGGTGTCAGCAGGAACACACTACTGACCAGAGCTGAACCACCTTTGTGACTACAAAACTCCATTCCTATTTACAGCTGATCCATTTCACGTCTTTGTCTTGCATTGTCCTCCACTATTTCAGGAGAGCAAGCAGCATGACCCATACCAAGTTATCCTTTTTTAAACTCCACGCTGATAATATTTTGCCTAGTCATTCTCATGTGAGGCCCTTTGCACAGCCAGTTTTCCCTGGCTATGATCTCAAGTACTCCCAGTTTTACTCTAATATCAGCTCTGACACTCTGTTCATTTTTGATACTCTCATATTCATATACTCATATACTCTAATATTCATTATTGTCCCACTCTGTTTATTTGTTGGACTACTTTACCAACAGATTAAATGGGTGAATGGAGTCACTTTAAAACCAGCCGCTAGGTCCATTGCAAGTAAAGGGATGGGTGTCTGATTTTTCAAGAATAAGTCATTATCAGATCATGCAGTGATGCAAACCATGTCTTAAGGCTCCCTAACACTGTCTTGAACTGATGTAACAGGGCACTGGTAAAAGGTTTGCATATATATTGTGTGATTAGAGAAGAGTGATATCTGGGCAGTGACTAATGTGTATTTCCTGTCTAACATCATGCTCAAAACAGCCTCACAAAAAGATCAGAGAGGTTTCTCAGGGCTTTATTTTAATATGGTCTTGAATGTCCTCAGGAATGGAAGCCATATAACCTCTCTGCGGAAATTTTCCGTGATGATGGAAAGAATTTCGTTGTACTTTGTCAGAATCTTGTGTTTTTCAGTTTATGCCTGTTACCTCTCATCTTTCTACTGTGCACAACTGCAAAGAACCTAAGTCTGTCTTCCCAGAAAAGTCTTTGAAGACTGGCCTTTCTTCTTGAGGTTAATAAAATGAAGTTTACTCAGCCTTTCTTCATAGAGCAGTTGCCCCAGTTGTATAAATATATAAGTGGCCATCTGCTGAACTTGCTTCAGTTTTTCAATAGCTCTGAGGGATCCAAAACTGGATATAGTAATATCAATGCACTCCTAAAACCTTTGCATCTCTGCTAGATAACTGTAGGGCCATGGGACTTCTTTCATTCAATCCTACAAATGCAATTTAATAAGAAATATTTTCGGATTACTAAATTTATCAGTAGCCAATATCAAAGCCAGTGGATCTCTTCTGCCCTCTTCTAGAGTTCTTTCCATCTGACCTCCCCAAGCAATTGCCTTCTAGTATTGCTGTGCTCTCTCCTTCATTGTAGGACAGCAGCCAGAAACAGTCTGGTGACTTGGAGAGGATGTTCTGATCAGATCCCATCCAATAATGTTTCTTTAACTTTCCATTACTCTGTTGCTCATGAGATTTGAGCATGAGAATGTGTCTGTATAAACTACATATGTATGTATTTATAAGAATTGGTCAATTTTTCCTGGACTAGCAACAGCTCCCGACATATACCACCCTTTATTGTTGTTATCTATTTTTATATATTGATCTTCTCTTCATGAATCAAACAGTTTTGTTAATCTAGTACCTGTACTATTTCTCTTCCTACACTTGCAGTCAGAGCAAATATATCCCAGACGTGTCTTGTTTCAGAATTGGTCAGTCACACAATTGCCATATTTTAAAATGGAAACATGAATTTTTCCTAAGCAATTGCAGGAAAGAAATTTTCCCCAGAGCTCTTATCACTGTCTCAGTCAAAAGGAGAATGATGTTTTGCTCTTCTAAGTGTCTTCCTAAGTCCTAGCTCAGATCCAAAGCATGACTGGGTACAAATAGTCAAAACATGTAACTGTGTGCCCTAAAAATGGCACTGCAGATACATGTATGTCTGTTGATATTTCTGTTTATTTTTCTTGATCCTTCTCCTTACTCTATTTTGTTTGCTCTCAGAAGCTTTCCTTTCTGTGCTTATTGCTGAAGTGGGCTTTTCATTATGCCTCTTCTTCTCTCTTGCTTTCTTTAGTTCTGTCCTCTTCTACTCATGATCCCAAGACTCTTCTCTGCTGTTTATGATATGCTAGTCCTCTATCAGAAAATGCTTCTCTAGCCTCTCTGAGGAACTTTTCCTCAGAGCATTCAGATAAATGCAGACAACACAGCAGGGAGTATTCTAGGGAGGAGCTAAGGAAAATTGGGTCAGTGTCTCTGAGATGAGCTGTGCCCAACTAAACTGTTGTGGCATTCTGGAACTGGGCCAAGATGCAAAAATGACTGAGATATGCTGGGAGAAAAAGCACCTGCACATGCCAGAGTCAGCCTTCTGCTATCATAGCCTTGATTAATGGGAAATGGCAGCTTACTGCATCCCTTGAGGTGCTAGCTCTGCTAGCTTCTGTCCTTGCATTAGATTTCCTCAATTGATGAGGCCTAACTCTGTGTTTTATTGGTAAGTACTGGTCCTGGGGGATGATCCAGTGACAAGGCCTGCGGCTTAATTTCTACTGATGTTTTTTGTTTTTTTTTTTGTGAGGTTATTCTATAGGCAAATGGTGGAAGTGTTCAGGAGAAGCTGTTCTTGTTCAGGCTTTCTCTAGTATGTTCCTAAGATGGTGATTTTCACTAAGGCAATACGTGTTAGTCCTAGTGATGGTGGGCTCCTTTCAGCTTGGGTATTCGTTATTGACTGTTTCCAGTGAACACAGTAGACATCTGCAGAGACTGTAAGATCACAGAAAGTGAACATGATGCCATGATCTGCATTAAGAAGGGAATGTAAGGCACACAAAAACTGACAGTGTAAAGAAGGGAATCCTGCAGAAATGAGTGAGAGCTAGACACTATGGAAAGATGGTCCTAGGCTCACTACAACTGCTGGACTAAAAGGAGGTAGCTTTAGCATATTTAGGTTGCCAGGGAAGTTTTTCTCTTTCCTTCTGAGTTAATCTTTGATACCTTATTTATAGAGTGACTGGACTGAGGCAATGTTAGGAAGAGCCTCATGTCATGGGAATGATTATTGGTGCCCTCTGTGAGTAGTAAGCTATCATATTTTAGGCAACTTTTGGAAAGGGATAAAGATGCTCACAAATGTGTTCAACTGTCTGACTGAATACAGAAGCTGAATTCGCATGGAAGTAGAGGGTGTGTGACAGCTGTGGTCCTTGACCATGCAGGATAGTCTTCAGCTACATGAAGGTCAGTTAGTCTCTACTATAGTCAGTCCACATATATTGAACAAAACTGCTAATGAAAAATGCAGTTAACTAGAATTTTAGGTCATAGTCTGTTTTCTATTTTTTTTTCCCCCAAAATTTTCATTAGGAAGGTGAGGGAGATGTGAATCTTATTTAATCTCTACAAATCAGCTTAGCTTCTAATATGCTATGTGATTTCAGTTTGCTGGTTATTTTTTTCCTTGACATAGGAAGTAGAAATAACTAGGGGTGACAGAAATGAGAATTTGGAAGTGTGATCCTTGCTCTGTATCTGCCATTTCTTCTGGAAATACAAGCATCTAATTACTATCATTCATCATTATTGAAGTCCCTATTACAGTCTGACTCTTCCAGGACTTACCACTCTAGCACAACACATGTGGAGGTTATGCTGTAGCCAGAAGACTGCAAACAGAGAAGGTGATACTAGAAACCTAAAGCTCATAGGACTTCATGGATATTATTGACTGCTGTGTCTGGAATGTGGCTGTATACAGGCCCAAAACTATACATCAGAAATGCCCAATGTAGTTAGAAAACTCAAAGCAATAGGAATTGAATGCATATGAAAAGGAGGATCAGTAAGTGAGATACTCTTATTTTTCTGAAGTTACTTGTTAAGAAAAATGCATAAATGGTCACTTAGAGCCTAAGTGAGTTAGAAATAATTTCTAAAGTTTGTTATTGTTCCTTTGTTATTGTTATTGGAGGTGGAAGCCCGCTTTCCTTTAGCGTAGTAAGTAATTACCAGGTGAGTTAATTCTTCAGTGTCTGGTGTGGTGTTCCATTTCAGAACACTCATTAGATGTCCTGACTTCATATTAACAGTTGCATACAGTGTTCTTCTCTTACAGAGTTCTCTTTGATATATAACATTTTTGGTATTCTCAGTCTTTTGGATTCTTCTGCTTATGGTAATCACTTGGAGAGTTTTTCTCTTGAATGTAGAAAGCAGCATTCCCATCAGTCTTCTGAAATCAAAAACACATTTGGGGGTCTATATGAAAGCTTCTCCTTCCCTAGAAATGTTCTTTGTTGTGAAACTAACTAAACAAATGTCAGTCCATGAATGAACTTTCACCACAGCTAATTAGTTGGTAACATCTAAAAATTCTGTGTCTATTTATATAGAAAAGCAGCTTTAAAAGCATGCATAAAACTTGCATTAAAATTATAAAAGCTGTGTCCTAATATTTCGGCAAAGATCCAAGTACTTCCTGCGAGGTAATTCAGTACAGCATCTTTGCTGACCCTAGAATGTGTTATACTCCCATATTCATAATAATTTATTATATTTTTCATTTTCTTTCTTGTGCGAAGGATTTTCATCCTTGTTTCAGCTTTTTCCATAGGCGTGTTCCTGTAAATTTTCAGATTGAACTTGACCAACTTAAGAGGCTTGTAGCCGTGCCTGGGAAGTTTCCGGAACTACAGAAAAACAGTTAGGATTGCCTTTATGAGTTCTGGCTTCAATTTGATGCAAAATCAGCCATGGTAGCTTATATTACTTTATGCAATAAAACTGTCTAAAACAGCTTTCAAAAAAAGCGATTTTTTCTGCTATGCCAGCTGAGAGAAAGTAGATGTGCAAAATTGCACCTTAAACAATGCTTAAGTTCAGAGCTGATATTTTCTGTACTGCCATAAAATAATAACCTGCCGTAGCTAGTAACAAGTTTTCCCAACACCAGCAGCATGAGTTAAATATAAATAAGGTTGCATTGTTTCTGGTATCTGAATTAATGAGTTTCCTGTTCTTTTCTGTCTTATTTTCCTCTCCTTAGCCTGTCCCATTGGTTCCTTTAAAGCATCTGTGGGAGATGGTCCTTGCCTTCTCTGCCCTGCCCACAGCCACGCTCCACTGCCAGGTTCCATTGAATGTATGTGTCAAAATCACTACTACCGATCTGCTTCTGACAATTCTGATGCTCCATGCACTGGTAAGTATTTGAAAGGAGTATTTGAAAGTAGGAAGAAGGGCAGTTAATTAGAGACAACTTGTCTGAATGATTCATGGAAGTTCCAACTCATCTCTTCTCATAATCAGCTGAAACAGTCCAAAATGACCCTGGGCTTCCTTCTCTTGATGACTGTAGATAAGAAGGTAGAAGTGTTCCTACATGCTATTTACAAAGATGGTACACCAGAAGAACTGTATGTTTAGAATATTGGGATGCTGCAATATCAGATACTTAGAATGAAGATATGCCAGATTTTAAATGACTCATGCAATGTTAAATAATAATAATAATCCCAGATCACATCCTTATTTCTGAGTTAAAAGACATAGATTTGAAAGCTGGACTATTCATTGGATTAAAAATAAGTCAGATGATCATAGCCAGAGAGTTGTTATCCAGGTGGAGGCTGGTGATGAGTGGTGTCCCCCAGGGGTCTGTCATGGGATTGGTACTCTTTAACATCTTTATCAGTGATATAGATGATGGAATTGAGTGCACCCTTAGCAAGTTTGCAGGTGACACTAAGCTAACTGTAGTTGACACCACAGAAGGAAGGCATGTTATCCAAAGCAATCTGGACAGGCTTGAAAAGTAGATCCATGAGAACCTAATGAAGTTCAATAACTCCTTACGCTTGAGTTCAGGGCAATCCCAGATATGTTTACAGACTGGGAGAACTCCTTGAGAGCAGCCCCACAGACAAAGACTTGGTGGTTCTGGTGGACAAAAAGCTGGACATGAGCAAGCACTGTGCACTTGCAGCCCAGAAGACCAACAGTATTCTGGGCTGCATCAGAAGAGGTGTGGCTGACAGAGAGAGATTGTACCCCTCCACTCTGCCTTTGTAAGGCTCCTCTGGAGTACTGCATGCAGGTCTGGGGCTCTCAGCATAAGAAGGATCTTGAACCATTGAAAAGGGTCCGTAAAAGGTCCATGAGGATGATCAGAGGGCTGGAGAACCTCTGCCATGAAGAAAGGTAAGGGAGTTGGACTTGTTTAGTTTGGAGAAGAGAACGCTCCAGGGAGACCTCATTGCAGCCTTGCAGTACCTGAAGAGAGCTTATGAGCAAGCAGGGAAGCGATTTTGTATATGGTCTAATAGTGATAAGACACAGGGGAATGGCTTTAAACTAAAAAAGAGGAAATTTATGTTAGATGTTAGGAAAAAGTTCTTTACTCAGAGATGATGAACCACTGGGACAGGTTGCCCTGAAAAGTTGTAGATGTTTTTATCTCTGGAGGCATTCAAGGCCAGACTGGATGGGGCCCTGGGCAGACCGATCTAGCATCTGGCAACCTTCCCCATGGCAGGGGTGTTGGAGCTTGATGATTTCTAAGCTTCACCCTAAGACATTCTTTAATTTGATAATTACGAACGTTAATAGATCAAGAAAGTAATTAACCCCAGGAAAGGAATTTGAGTTGGTGATGAGCTCTCAACAGTCTAGTTTAAATAACACGTCAAGAATCACTCATGAATTTTATGGCAGTGATGGAAGTAATTCATGTCCCAAAGCAACTTACAGTTTCTCTATGGCTATGAAGTTAAACACTCAGATATTAGGAAATGTGTTTTGTTTTGTTTTTTTTCTTCTATATTCTCTTGCTATATATACTGCACGGACTCTATCTGCATCAACATCAAGCAATTTCTACTTCACAGGGATTTATTTCCTGAGCAATTGTCTATCCTTTTGCACTGGCTGCAATAATAATCCTCAGGGACAGCTAGTATGTGATTATACTATTAAGTACTATATCACAATACAAGTACAATACAAATACATTACAGATACAAAGTGGCAAAGTTAACAAAATCAAATTTAGTTCTTATATTTCTTGACATTCTAATCCTTCATCTTACCTCCAATATATTTTAACCAGTCTTCTGCATGCAATTTTCTGGCATTTTTATTTTGTTCATAACTCTGGAATCCCCTAGATACATGTATCTATCTACAGGATATGTTCAAATGCTCCAGCATTGAACGAGACTGTAGATCAAGAGATTCCCCACAAAAACCTCATCCAGCTGTTATAATAAATAATACAATCCTTTACATTAATCAAGAGCAAATGTACAAAAGACTATCAGCAGGTATCTAAGAAACCTATAGGTAGATAATAGAAGAATAGTGAGAATGAGAATTCTTGGTTCTTGTTCAAGCCTTATGGAAGGATGTGTTCTGTAATTCTTTTTTCCCTTACTCCTCCCTGTTATTGAGCTCAGCCACTCTGTCCCTGCCTTTCCTGTCTCCATGTCCAGATTTAGAAGTGCGACTCTGCTTCTTATATTTACTTTTCTTACAGCTTTGTCTAGCCTTCAATGTTTTGTCCCATTCGTATCCCCAAGCTGTCTTCTCATCCTCTGCATTTTATACCTTCAGTTTACTGCCTCTGATAGGGCAAGTGGTGTGCTGTACTTTAACCCAGCAGGTGGCTGTGTACTGCACAGTCATTCACTCACTCCCCTTACTTCCCAGTGGGATAGAAAAGAGAATTAAGAAAAGCAAAGTAGAACTTGTGGGTTGAGATAAAACTTTTTTCTAAGACAGAGAAAAGGAAAAGAAAAATAATTATGATATATAAAAAAAAATATATAAAAATATATAATATGTCTGTATGTATTTAAGGTGTAATGCACGAGCAATTGCTCAGCATCCCACATCCAGTGCCCAGCTAGCCCCAAACAGGGGAAGAAAGCTAGATGAACTCCCACCCTCTTCAAAACTCATTCAGCTTGATGTCAAATGGTATAGAATATACCTCTGGGCAATTTAAGTCAGCAGTCTTAATTCTGTTCCCTCCCAGTTCGTTGGGCCCTTCACTGAGAATGGCCCTGGCTCTGTACAATGGTTTTTAGCACGCAGCTATAAACTTCAGCATGTTAATCTACATTGTTTTTCTCCTAGAAACAAAACATAGCATACCAGACACTGAAGAAAACAGTTTCATCCCAGATGAAACTAAGATAATATCGACCCTTTATCCCATAGCATTTACATCATGCTCAAGTGTCACAGCTTCTACACATCCTAACAAATCCTATAGTCTGTGGGCCTTTAATGTAGATTGTCTATGGTATTCATTTTAGTTCATAACTTTGGGCTTCATCTGTTGTAACAGTCCTCCAGTGCAGGAAGAATGATTCACAGTGTTGGATTCCTGCATCCAGAAACTAATTCTGGTTCCACTGAAGTTTTTTTGTTTTTTAACCTGGGAAATTCTTATTGTATTACTGTTAACGATTCTTACAATAACTGTAATAAAATGGCATGCAGCATTATGTAGTAATTTAACGTCATACAATTTAAATTATTGGCTGTTCTCACCCAGCATCAAATCATCTTAAGGTATATAATGGACATCCCCATCCTTCCACATTACCCACAGTGTGCACCCAGGTCCTTGAACAAAAAGCAGTCCCATGAATAGGCTTGCCTTTGCCCAAGGCAAGAATAACCCAGGCTGTCTTGCCCCACATGGAAGATGTGTAAATATGTGCACCACTGGCATTTTATCCCCTTCTGCAGTATGTAGGATATTTGATTGGGCAGAACTAGCTCAATTGGCAGATCTCTGAATGTTGATTAACCAGGTGTGTCCCAGTGTTTGTATGTCCCAGTGTTGTCAATGTATTGCAGGTGTTCAGGAGCTGTCTTAATTCTGTTCCCTCCCAGCTCCTTTGGCCCATTGCTGTGAATGGTCTTGGCTTGGTACAGCATTGCTTAGTAGGCAACTATAAACATTGGTATATTTTCAACATTTTTTTTTCTCCTAGAACCAAAGCATGGCATCATACCAGGCATTGAAAAAAAAACAGTTCTGTCCCAGATGAAACTAAGACATGGTGGAGGCACAGAATGGGCTGTTTTTAATGCTGTCAGAATGCCACTCGAGAATCTTCCCGTAGCAGGAATAATTGTAGGGCAAGTGCTGTTCAACTGTTGCAATATATGGAGAAGGCAAACTAAAATCTGAGAGAATTCAGAGGTGTTAGGTGCCAAAGGAGAGATCTAGAGGCCTCAGTGGAGACATGTCTTCACTAAGCTTGTATAAAATTTAGTATTTCAAAGGTTTGAGACTTTTCTAAACACTGGATGTTCTTTTGGGGAAAAATGTAAGTCATGCCCTTGATACAAAGAGCTTTTTAGTCAATTTTGTATCCCTAAAATATGATTGTGTAGTTACTCCCTTTGTATACAAATGTATGTCTGATATAGAAAAGAGCACATTTTTTCAATGTTATCCAGAGAAACATCTAGAAAACAGTAAGAATGAGAAGAAAAAGCATCTTAATTTTTAATCTTCCATTTTTTTCCCTACTTCACTGTCTTATTCGCTCCTCTACCTCTTTTCCATTCTTTTGTAAGATTTTTGTCTTTCATACTGTCTTCTAGGCATCCCCTCTGCTCCCCGTGACCTCAGCTATGAAATTGTTGGATCCAGCGTGCTCCTGACCTGGCGCCTCCCCAAGGACTTGGGTGGCCGCAAGGATGTTTTCTTCAATGTCATCTGCAAAGAATGCCCAACAAGGTCAGCAGGGACATGTGTGCGCTGTGGGGACAATGTACAATTTGAGCCACGCCAAGTGGGCCTGACAGAAAGTCGTGTTCAAGTCTCCAACCTACTGGCCCGTGTGCAGTACACTTTTGAGATCCAGGCTGTCAATTTGGTGACTGAATTGAGTTCAGAAGCACCCCAGTATGCTACCATCAACGTTAGCACCAGCCAGTCAGGTGAGAAGCCTCCTGCATCGAAGTCACAAAATTTCTATGTCTGTCTCTCATTTGATTTGCTTCAATGGACCAGAAGCTTTTTTTTTTTTTTTTGCCCTTTTTTATCTTTCTATATCAATTGCTTGATTTCTCCTCTGTCTTTCTATTTCCTGATTTCTCTGGAATGGCTTTTTTTTCTTCCCCTTTTCAAAAAAAAACCCCAAAAACAACAACAAACAAACAAACAAAAAAGACTTAGTTTATCAGTTGATGTTCTTATACATGATGAGTAGATGTTGAGGACAAACTGCCCTAGAGAATATAGCAATGGGAAATGTTGCTCCGTGGGTCAGACAAAGCATTTTGCTTTGTTTGCTGCTAGGGTTTGATAAGAATTTTGTCAGCATCAGCTTCCCACAGCAGCTCTCAGAAAGCATTTCTTTTTTTTTTTTTTTTTTTTTTTTTTGTTCACCTTGTCTATTTCCTATTTTTATCTTAGAATCCATTCTAAAATAAAATTCCATTTTGTCATAGAATCATTAGTGTTAGAATGGATGTTTAGACATCAACTAGTTTAACTCCCCTGCAGTGAACAGGGACAGGCACAGCTAAAACAAGTTGTCCAGGGCTTGATCCAGCCTCACATTGAATGTCTCCAGGGATGGGGCATCTGCCACATCTCTAGGCAGCGTGTTCCAGTGCCTCACCACACTCACTGTAAAAGATTTTTTCCTTTCATCCAACCTAATTCTATCCTCTTTGAGTTTGAGACCATTTCGCCTTGTTCTGTCACCAGAGACCCTGATAAAGAGCCTGTCCCCTTCTTTCCTGTAGATCCTCTTTAAATATTGAAAGGCCGATATCAGGTCAACTCAGAGCCGTCTGTTCTCCAGGCTGTACAGCCACAGCTCTCAGCCTGTCCTCCTAGGAGAAGTGTTCGATCCCTTATCTTCTTATACTTCATTGATGTACATTCATTCATATATGTATCTAGAATTTTTCACCTCTTCAATTTTAATTTCAAAGTTAGTGTTTTTCCACCCTCTATTATTCCAGTACATCAACTTCCAATCCCCTGATTTCAGTTCCTACCTTGATGCACTTTAATAAATATTATTGAGTGTTTTGTCAAATCTGTTCGCCTTTTGCCTTGTTGCTTAATAAAATAAGAAGGTAGAAAATTGAGAAAGACATTATGTAAAGGTAAAGAATACTGATAGGAACTGTATAACAGTAGAACAGGCCGTAACAGAAAGAACGTACACAATTACATTTACTAATCACCTACATATAAACAATATGAAAATCACAGTGTTTACTGTTCTTGGGGAAGCATTAAACTGAATTTTGACAAAACATCCAGAAGCAAAGTCACCATTGCTATTTTATTTGAGTTGCTCTCCATTATTTACACATCTTGTTT
This sequence comes from Tympanuchus pallidicinctus, assembly GCF_026119805.1. Lineage (NCBI taxonomy): Eukaryota > Metazoa > Chordata > Aves > Galliformes > Phasianidae > Tympanuchus > Tympanuchus pallidicinctus. Next base: position 370,152 of record NW_026294775.1, read on the forward strand.
TTACTGGTACTTTGCTCTTACCTTTTTATCCTTGTTTTGATAAATGATTTTGGAATGTTATTCTCTTGTCGGTAAGGAACAGATTTTTTTTGCCTTTTACCATGATAGAACTTTTAAAATATCTTACATTTTTCACAAAGCTGTTGTGATCCTTGTAGCTAGGATCTAAACAAGAGAGAGATGACTAGGAACTAATTATACTTCATGATAATTACTAAAATACAAATGATTTATGTGGACAGTCAGAGAAAAAAGTAAAAAAAGAGGTAAAAGTGTTGAAGGGGAAGTCAAATTGATGTATAAAGAAGTTGTATATCTGGAAGAAAGAACAGTCAATTTTGTATTTCTGTGAACATCCTACACAAGGACTTAATTACAGAAGCAACTGGAGAGAGCATGTATACAGTTCTGCTAAATGTTAGCAATTAGAGATTGGGTGTGTATTGTTCTTTATAAGCATGTATAAGCAGGTATGGAGAGGAACTGTACACAGCTTGGTTGAGAAGGTACGGAGAGGAATAATATGGTAAGGAGGAGAATTAGGGGGAACAATTTAAACTGAGCAACGTAAAATGTCTGTAAACATTTAGAGATGTGTAAATGTTCACACAGTTGGATTTCATACTGTAGTTGCTGAAACCAGTGGGGGAAAAAAATCAGTAAAGCTCAAAAAGATAAAAGTGATGTGAGATATGAAGTTTGTTCAATCACGTCTATTGATTTCTGCTTCTTCTGTGCCTTCAAAAGGAAGGGAACACATATACAACCCAAGCAACTTCCTACTTTTAGCAAATGCCAGAGGTTTTGAACTACTTTCTCAAAGACATCGAGTAGCAGACCGTATACAGGGATACCTGGTCGTCTTAGGAGTCTGGCTCCAAGTGGATGGTCAGTTTTTGTTTACAGTGAAAGGCCTGGCTGGATAATTCATTTGGTAATTTCAGGCAAATCCTTTGACTTCTACCGAATATAGGCAGGTATTCTATTAATATCCTAAAGAATTATCTTTCTTCCTGCTGCTTCTCAGCCTTCCTCATTTGATGTAATTTAAATGAACAGCTGCTTTCTCCTTCTGCCTAAAATCACCGAATCTGCTTTTTTGCTTTTGACTTTTCTCACCACTCCTATTCTCCTTGGTGTCTCTTAGCATGTCTGGGCCTGTTGGGTTTCTTGGATATCTCTCTCCCAAGTGGTCTCTCACTCAGTAATGCAGTCTTCAGTGAGAGAAGGTGGGATTCCTGAAACAGTGTATTTTGAGCTTGTTGATTTTGTGTTCCCATTTTTTCTCTTGCTCTTCGTTGACTTTGCTAGGAGTGAGCTTGAAATGAGCCATCCTGGATTCAAGGTGATAGCTCTGCTGTGACAAAACCCTGCTTCCTCCATTATACAACCTGTATTATGCATGTCCCCCTCCCTTCAATGCAGTTTTTCACATTAGTTTCGCTTACTATTGTTATTATTATTATTTTAGCAATTATTATTACATGGCAAAGGTGGATATTTCAAGTTGTTCTGTTCTTAAAGAAACAAGGAGGGGACAGGAAGACATGAAGAGCAGAAAAATCTAAATTGGGAAAAGATGAGCTGTATGAGTGAATAGACATATCAGAAATTTTATTTCCATTGAATTAAAAGTGACAAAAGAAATACCCTTTAGTACTGATAGCTTCTGAATATTCTGCTTTTTCATGCATTAGAGTTTTCTGACTTCCTTCATTTGCTGATGCAAAAAAAAAAACTCCTTCCCACACTCTGACTCTTTATTAAAGATGTCATAAGGTGGCATTCTGTCCTGGCACAGTTGTACTTTTTTTTCTTTTTCGTTTTTTTTTCCATGCTATCTATTTGCTCTTCATCTTTGTCTCCAGAACACTGTTCATCTAAGGGTTTGCTTATCCCTTACAGTCTGATAACCTAACTGAAAGTATGGTAGGATCCTCTATTTACACAATCACATTTTATGTATGATAGCATGATTATGATATTCCTAACCTTCAATGACTGTGTTTTTAGAGTTAGAATAAGAAGGACTAGCATAGAGAAACTTTCTTTAATATTAGACTTAACTTTTTTAATAAGAATTAATCTTTTATAGCAAAAAACATTTGTAATATTTTTGGATAGTAATAATGTGATATAAAATGAGGCATTATGTGACTCTGAGGCATGGCACCAGGAGGAAGAACTGTCCCAGAGGAGAGACAAGGGAAAAGGGAATTGCTGAAGTGATAAGGATGAATAGCTAAAGAAGTATCGGGATATGTAGGAGGATGTTAGGAGGCCATTCCAGATTGCATGAATTGCATGAAGAAAAGCTACTATTTAATTTTAACGTGATTATTCTTCTTCAGACAGGAGAGAGCCAGGCACAGAGTGAACACAGAACTTAAAAACCAATCATCATATTATTGGGAAAAAAAATAATAATCTAATTAAAATTTTAGTAATTATTTTAACAATATTTCTTCTCTGCCTCAGGGCAGAAGTCAGGCTTTCATTTTAGGGACACTGAAAAAACTCTCTGTGCACAGCTGTAAACTGCCTATCCATTACTTCTTTTTCCTACAGTTTCCACTGTGGCATGAAATAATACTGAGTTGTATTATTGAGTTGTATTATTCAGAACTTACTCATTCTGAAACTTGTTGCATTCGTAGTCAGTAGAGAAAGAGAGAGAGCAGAGAGAAAGATGCAAATTTTGGAGCAAGTCCCTGCAGAGTTTTAAAAGCAACTAGAGTTTTTTAGCTGAATCCAGATATTAGGATAGCTAACACAGGACAAAGGTGATGTGGCCAGATTGCTTTGTACCTGTGGAAAGATATCTAGCAGCCTTCTGCATCAGCTGGGTTAAGACTAGAGGGACCTGGCAATATCAAAGAAGCACAGAAATGCAGAAATAAAAGCTGGAGAGGCTGAAGGCTTGTGTAGGAGCTTGGGTGAAAACGATAGTTATGGATGATACCACGAAATTTCAAAGGATCCGATAAAAGATTTTCAGGTGGAAGTGAAGAAAAGGCTTAAATTCCAAGTATGATCTGAGTTTGTAAAGGCAAATGGATGAATCAGTCAGAAAAAATAAGAAAAATTTTCTTGAAGATGTTTGCTCTTTCAAAAAGAAAACTAAGTGCTGTATTTACCTAGCAGTTAGACTACTTAACATCTTTCATTAGGTGTTACGTGTGACACTTGTGCAAGAATTTTCCATACATTTGCTATTTTATAAATATTTTAATAAAAAACAGTCTTTTCAAACTTCCTTAAAACATGCAGGCCTCATATCTCACAATATGCTGTTTGCATTCAATGAATAGTTAGTGGAGCTACAAAGTGCTTCACTGTATACATTAAAGAAGCTTTGAAACCAATGTTCTGTTACACAAATTGTTGAAGATCAGAATGTATACAAAGGAAAACATGCTCTTAGAACTTTGGTGGCACAAGAGGCAAGGTAGCATAGGTGTTTTCTTACAATAGCAAACTTTGAACTTTGTATTCCCTAATTTGCTAACACTGGGAAAAGACCTTTGTCAATAAGCTTCTGACAGCAAATACGAACTTATTTTACACCGATCCATTCACGTTTCACATCGCCTTTTCATTTATATGAGGTGTTTCAAAGGAGAAATCTAGAAAACTCTTACTTGAAATGTGGGAAAGCTCTCTGGCAGTGTTTAATGTGTTGACTTATCTAAATAAGAGAGAAACTTGAATATAAAAATCTAAACTCAGAATGCTGGTCAGAAGTCCATTCAAACTGGACCATAGGGATACTGGGATTCTTAAACACAACAGTTGTTTTGCTATCTGCATTACAGCTTTATTAAGGGCTGGTCTGAGATTTAGGAGCTACTCTGAACAGTAGGCTGCAGATGAGGCTATGAAAATGAGATGCTTTCATTCTCTATCGTCTGCAACTGATCTGGGACCACTGAATGGAGGAATACTTCAAAGTCTGTCCCTTAATTCATTTGTGTCCTCCAGTGTCAATCTTCTAGTTTGCAACAGTGATGTGGAAGTGAGAGAACTCTGTTATTTTGGGAGCTCATTGTTGGTGTTTTGTTTTGGTTTTCCCCAGACAAAGAATTATACTGTAGGGGAGAAGCTTTAGAGAATAGTGTGCTCTCCTTTTGCTCTTATCATATTGTATGTCCAAGCATGACCCTAGAGCAAGGAAGTACACTCTGTCAGTGTACTTTCATTTTGTGTGTAAAAATTTAAAGTTTGAAGCCCAAAATAATTTTAGCTACAATATATATATATTTTCAGAACTCCTGTGCATGATCAGTTAAATGTCTGTCCCGATTTTCAGTGACTATATCTCTACTCCCAGTAGAGTAGAATTGTACATGGTTTCTGGTTGTTTTACAAAGTAAAAAGGGAAATTAAGGAAGGGAGTGACCCAACCTTTTAATTTTTCATAACAAATATTCAACTATAGGACTTGGTTAATCTTTTCACTTTGCAGTCACTCTTCTCTTTTATTCCAGTGCCCTCCTCAATCCCTATGATGCATCAGGTGAGTCGTGCTACCAGTAGCATCACACTGTCTTGGCCTCAACCAGACCAGCCCAATGGGGTTATCCTGGATTACCAGCTACGGTACTTTGACAAGGTGAGAAGAGAGTGATGCAGTGCAGATTGCTGTATAGCTATTATGCAGAAGAGAATGGGGGAGTCTTCTGTCTGGAAGATTCACCCTTGGATCAGGTTGGATGAGGCTGAGAAAAATGATCCAATTATGAAGGAAGATCAAACTGTAGTAAGCATCAGAGTTATGCTTCATCTAACATCTGTCCATCTGCATTTCCCAGCTTGAAACCATCTAGAAATGATGTTAAAAATGGAAAAGACGCTTGTAGCTAAGGTAAAAAACTGTGAGTGAAATAACTGAATAAATTTAGCATCATCTGATACAGGAAACAGGGGAAGAAGCTCAAGTTTCCAAGAGTCTATATTGGAAATGGACTCACTGCAACTGTCCTGTGTCTCCATTTATGCCTCAATGGACACCTCTAAGAAATTCTGGCAAAAAGAATGCTCTCTTTCATTTACTAGCTGGCAGATCCCAGTTACATGTTTATGTGCTGAAATGACAAGGTGACACATACAAAGTCATTCTCCATTCACTTCTTTCACAACTCCTAATCTTGATGGGAAGAGGTCCATAGGGCTGTTCAGACAAGTTGCCATTCTCTATATTTGATCTCTTACTTAAATATGTGCAGAATCTGTAGGGCTACTGTTTCTTCTAGCAGCAAAGGGGCCTGCTGTTTGTAACAACCTGCCTGTTAGCTTCTTGGATATATTCTCACTCAGAATTCTCCAATGAGAATCACATGAGTCTAATAGAATATCCTGAGTTGGAAAAGATTCACAAGGGTCACTGAGAGCTTTGTGGGGAACCCAGGCATAAGGGAATGAAAAGTAGCCATGAGAAGTGACATTGATGTTGGGGGGCTCTGTAACAAATTCAAAAAATAGTACACCCACATGGAAACTATCATTCCTTGATATGAAGAGCCAGCCATATTGACAGAAGTCTCACTTTTTTTTTTTTTTCTTTTTTTCTTTTTTTTTTTTTTTTGGTCACTGACATTCACAGGCAGAAGATGAGGATAATTCATTTACTTTGACTAGTGAAACTAACATGGCCACTATATTAAATCTGAGTCCAGGCAAGATCTATGTCTTCCAAGTACGAGCTAGAACAGCAGTAGGTTATGGCCCATACAGTGGAAAGATGTATTTCCAGACTTTAACGGGAGGTAAGTGCTACCATTTAGTATTCACATCTGCACATGCCCATCTTTTATTTGTGTGTCACACTTTTAATTAGCTTATCCTCTGGAGAATGCTATAAGACACTGCTACTCAACTTGTATATTGCAATTTGCATATGCAGATTGTTTTCACTCTGAGAAAATTCATGTTGTCAGAGCATGTTGTTTACACTCCCTTAGCTTTGACTACCTTCCGATTATCCATTTCTACTCCTTGATTTCATATACTTTTCAGCAGGAGCAGTGTGTGTCAACAGAACTCTCCTTAGGAGCATAGCACAATATGCAGTTGTTTGGTCTTCACTTGTGACAGGGCATCTTATTTCTGAATGCTCTGTGAAAGTCTTGAGACAAGTGAAACAAAGGACATATACACAGAACCTTACCTTCTAGCAGTATTACCATCCACTCGTGCAGAGAGTAATGTACTGCATTGTGGTGCCCTTTACTTTTGATCAAAGGTACATGTGTCTACAAGCTAAAATAATAGTATGAAATGGGATCATAGCCCAGGTTTAGAGCCAGCCAATGCTTAAATGGCTAGTCAGATGTTGGTGAACTAGGAAAAGGAAGAATGAACTGGGAGGGAGTACTGGCTTTCAAAAATAGGAAGGAAAGCACTGGAGCAGCAAGGCTGAAGGGGTAAAAGGATAACTGAGACAAGCATTTGCTAAATGATCAGGTTTAGCCTGGGAGGCAGAAGGCTGATAGGAATAGAATTATGGCTGAAATCTAGATGAACAGATGGGAAACTCTAATTGTACTTGTTCTGTACATTTGCATGTGTGTGTATTCTTTTCTAGGAGAGCACTCAGAGATGGCACAGGACCGACTGCCACTTATTGTGGGCTCAGCACTTGGTGGTCTAGCTTTCTTGGTAATTGCTGCCATTGCAATTCTTGCCATCATCTTCAAGAGGTGAATTCTTTGACTTACTTATGTCCCAGTGCCTGCACCCTAGACAGTGAAACTTTCCTACCCCTGCTACATAACACAATCCCCAGAGCAGCTGCCTGATCTACAGTTAGCTGTAACCAGTTTGCCAGATCATTCCACGGAACACAGATTCATAAAACATAGGGTAAAAAAGCAAGTATCACTTTCAATTTTGGAAAAGAAAAAGTGTTAACTCAATGTAGAGATAGTCTGATATGGCAAAAGAGCAGGGCAGGAATCTTAGAAAGGAAGAAAAGTGAGGGTCGCTGGAAGAGCTCTGTAGAGGTATAAAAGTAAACAGTGGAGGAGGGCTAAAGAAAAAAACAGTCATCACCTGCTCCTTCAATGTAAGGGTTTGAACTTAATTCCCTAGACTGTCAGTAATGAATTCATGGATCTTTTCTCCACTCTGCCACTGAACAAAATGAACTTATTAACTTTCTTTGTTGAATTATAGAGCTATATAAATCCATTTTTAGGAAATGACACCTAGTTTTAGCTCTTTTTTGTTGTTGTTTTTTTATTTATTTAATTTATTTTCTTCATCAGTGTGTATTCACTTTTAATATTTTTATTTCGGGGAAGAAAAGAATGAAATATTGTTATATTTACAATGTTATCTCCTTTTGTAGATTTGAACTCTTCAAATACAATTTCTTATTACAGATGCAAATCTGACGTTATGTGTGCAAGTCAATAAAGGGTATATTTAAAAAAAAAAAAATCCAAACCCAGAGTAAATTAATATTACCAAATCTGAGTAGGGGAAAGATTTTTTTTTTTAATTTATTTTTTTTTTTTTTGTAAATGTAAGCATGTAAAAAGAAATGTCATGAAAATAGATACATTTATACATGAAGAATCATGTAGTAGTGGCTCAGAGAAAGTGAAGAAATAACATGGCTATTTTTAATTTGTCCTTGATAAGGAAAATGAATTTGATGATATAGGAAACCCACATGAAAATCTTTAAAAGGCCAAATATACATGGAGACAAATACAGTAATTTTAAGTTAGTTTTGCAAATTCTGACACATCTTGTCCTGCTAATACACAGTACACAAAATATTAATATGTCAAATGACCTATAAAAAATCTGAATACTGACCTGACTTTCACATCCAATAACAGAGTTAGAATTTGTAGGTATGAGTCCCCAGTGAAGCCATTTTTTCCCCCAACAGAAAGAACAGACTTTGAAGAAGGAAATATCTGTGGTTTTGGAATCTTAGCAGAATTTTAAGAAATAAGCTTTATAAGTATGAATAATCCACATTTCCTGTTAGAATGATAGAACAATAGTAAAGGAAAGTAATATTATGTTTCACAAAGCTCTGACTTCAGATGTTATTGAATCAGATAGGTCTTGTGTTAAAACAACAAAGTCGATGAGTTGATAAGGCTTCTTGTATATAGCAGTGATTCTGTAGGAAACACAGATTTGATTTACAATCTAGTATAATTAATATGATTTAGAAAAGGTAATAAACTACTATGTACATCTTCAGGGGGAAATAAAACTATAACCATTGCTGGGATGCAAAGAAGGTTACTGGAAAAATGGAAAATATTAAGATCAAACCAATAACTGGGTAATACTTGAAAAACAGCTAGATTATGTGATAAAAATGGCTTGAATAAAACACATTTGAAATGATACTGAAATCTGAGAAGCACCTATGCTGAGAATAACCTATGCATACTGGAATTTGGATTCTTATTTGCAATAAGTATTACAGTAAAAGACTGTTTTAAGCTGCACATATGGAGAGCACATAATGGAACAGATGCCCATCCATCTTTTTCTTTGTGATTGTTTTTCGGTGCCTTACTGAAAGAGCAGTCAAAGTATGTGCTGTTAAAGGAGAAGTATGAGAAACAAACAATGGAATTTATATACATCAATCATTTGTAATTTGAGTAGACTGCTCTTAGAATGTCTTTGAATGTTTTTTCACAGGAGATGAACTAGATTGTTACTGAAAATAATTTGTTGTAATTGAATAAAATTAAAATGTAAATTTACAAGAATATAAAGAAAACTTCCAAGACAGTAAAGTTAAAATGCAATTTTCTTTTTCAGTAGACTGCTGGATTCCATCTCATTTCTCATGTCTAAAGTGGGGTTGCACACAATAGTGTAAAAACTACCAAGTAGAGAACAAGCTGGGTTACCAAGAGATCTGCAGGATCTTAACAGTATCATATATACCTAAATTCAAGGACTCAAGTCTTTCACTGAGAAGCTTATCACAATATATGGGGCAGACTTCTGCATGTTTTGACTTTCCTTTCCTTTATGTCCTGCAGTAAGAGACAAGAGACACCATACACAGACCGCCTGCAGCAGTATATCAGTACACGAGGTAAGTGTTCTTAAGCAGCAAATGACAAAGACGTATCTCTTCAGGACTCAGTAGAACCCATTTTCCTCAGGGGCGGATTCTGGTGATGTTTTGGACTGTCTCCTCCACTGCAGGACTTGGAGTGAAGTATTACATTGATCCTTCCACGTATGAAGATCCCAACGAAGCTATTCGGGAGTTTGCCAAGGAGATTGATGTGTCCTTCATCAAAATTGAGGAAGTCATTGGATCAGGTAGTATGAGAAGCTTTGGAATTTGAACTTTCTTATCATAACTTAACACACTAGTGGCCTGAAATGGACCAAATACTGAAGTGGACCAAATCAAGTCTCTCTCTCTCCAAACCAAGTTTAAAGCACCCTTTGAAGATTCATTTGACTTCCTCATATGACTCTGAACAAGTAGTCCCCAACCTGACTGAATTCAGAGCCTTCATCAAGAACTTTACCTTGACCTAAATGGTCTTAAGTAACGTTGTTTCCAAGCAGTTTCAGAGATCTTCCATATAGGAATGTTTGAATGCACCTGACTAAACACTTTTCTGTGTTTCCTTACTTGAAGTGTGTTTCATCCCTTCCTAACAGGAGAATTTGGAGAGGTGTGCTTTGGGCGCCTAAAACACCCAGGGAAACGTGAATACACAGTAGCTATTAAAACCCTGAAGTCAGGTTATACTGATGAACAGCGTCGAGAGTTCCTGAGTGAGGCCAGCATCATGGGGCAATTTGAGCATCCCAATGTCATCCACCTGGAGGGTGTGGTCACCAAAAGCCGACCAGTCATGATTGTCACAGAGTTCATGGAGAATGGATCGCTGGATTCCTTCCTCAGGGTACCATAACTGGAATCTCCCACAACTGTTACCTCTTAGTCTTCCTCCTGCCATTCTCAGACCTGATAATTGCCTATCCTTCCTCTTCCCCTTGTCTCCACAAGTCCTCGATAGCCCTCTGTGCGCAATATGAGTATGTGCAATAGGAATAACAGCAAATCAGGCTGTCAGTTTTTAATGCCCATATTACAAAAGTTTACCTATCATCTATGCATTGTTTTAGACCTCTCAAACTCAACAATATGAAATTATTCACCTGGCCTTTCACTTACTAGGGACGTATTCTAAATTTGCCTTTTAAATAATGCTGTTCAGAGTTAATTCCACTGAATGTTTTCAAGTAACTTCCAATAATTAAATTTGTTACTATTTTTGGACTCAAGAATCTCCAGTGTTTTTTTCCAATAATTAAATAAAAATACAGATATTTCTGTACTACAGTGCTTTACTTCTTTCTTCATTGATGCAGATTATAATTCAACCCAGCCACTTCAGCAGGTGCATTTTGAAAAGCACGGGAAACCATTGTATAGAATTGAATAGAACTCATTGTAAAAATTTCAGAACATTATGAGTGGATTTTATGTTTCCCTTCACTTAGACATCTTAGTAGTTAATGGGAGAGTAGACATAGGATGCTAAAGGAAGATACAACCACAATATGAGATTTATCTTCAGAAGTACATCATCAAAGTCTGACTTCATTTGAGATTCAGCCCTTTAGGCCCAGTTTCCTTTCTTATTTGCTGTTCATGAGGCCTTAGAGTTCAGCTGAAATTAAGACGTTTTCTAACTTCATAAATCTACCTTATTAACTTTCTCTTTGATAGTCTTTCCTATGGGCTTAATTTCCTGTGGTCATAAAAGCCTGTGTTTGCCTCTTCACTTGCAGCAGAAGGAGGGACAGTTCAGTGTGTTACAGCTGGTGGGAATGCTACGAGGGATTGCAGCAGGCATGCGCTACCTTTCAGACATGAACTATGTGCATCGTGATCTCGCAGCACGTAACATCTTAGTCAACAGTAACCTTGTATGCAAGGTCTCAGACTTTGGTTTGTCCCGCTTTCTTGAAGATGATGCTTCAAATCCCACTTACACTGGAGCTCTGGTGAGTTACCACTGTGGAGTGATTTACTGCAGTGCTACCCACTATAAATTTGTTCTCTGTGCACCCTTTTTAGCCCATCTTGAAACCTGTGTGACCAGTCGGGTGAGGGTGAAGCCTCTACCTTGCAAGCTGTCTATTTCAAACAAAGAAAGAATGATAACTTGAGTATCTGATTCCCTCTGCCATGTGAAATTGAGTCTAAGTGAAGTTCTTTGTGGCATGATGGGGAATAGGACAAAAAGAAGACAGGCTTCATAAATTAGCATAGATGCTATCTTTTCTTTTACATGGGTTTCTTATAGGAAATTAGAAGAACTGAAGGTAAGATTGAAGACTGTACTACTACATTTGAGGAAAGAATAATTTTTTTCCTGTAGAAAAGATAATCAGCCTAAATTTGGACTTACTACCAATCATCAAATGAACTTATTGCGTATAATGTTCTGATGCCTTTTATACCTTCCACAAAAGTGGTGTGATTTTAAGAGATGTATTGAAACTACCATTTAACATGCAAGGAATAAAGAATTTTGTCACTGAAAGGGGAGATAAGTTTTAGATACAGGTATTCTGAAGAACCAACACACCTGAATCGTATTTCGTCTGCCAGGTTGTAACTGCGTGTCAGAGAGGTTAAGATGGAAAGAAGAGAGATTTAATGATAGTCACTTAGTGTATCCATCATTGGAGTTGCAGGTTGAGATAGTTCATGTTGTGAGTTATGGTCATACAGGATCCTCTCTTAAGTGATATTGAGGTGACCATCTGCAGATCGAACCCTGTTTCAAATTTGTTGCCTCCTGAGGACTCAGATGAGGGATGTCACTAGAGTAATTAAAAGTTTATTACAACTATTACCAACTCCTCTCTTTCATGTAGGAACCAGTGATGTTGCCTTAGGAAGTTTCAGGTAATCAAAATGGATGATTACTAGAGAATTCAGGTGCTTAGGTAGTGTTTTCTTCTATCCTCCTGTTGACGTAGAAGGATATTGAAAGAAACAGACAAGTATAGGACAACGTCTAGCTCCAACACTTCTGGCAACAATTTCTTTGCCAGAAATCTTTTTTGTAACCACTAGGAATGCTGTGGATAAGGCAAGGAATGACACAGCTAATGAGAGTGTTTACCTTCGTCCAGGGAGCACTGAGGGCTTGGGAGTCTATCTAAAATGCCTGTACATCAATGCATGTATTATGAGAAGCAAACAGGAGGAACCCAAAACTTCACTCTGTTCTCAGATCTGTGACAGTATTGTTAATAATGGGACTTGGTGCCCCAGCTGGAGTGCTGGGATAGAGGACTATAGTCTGTCTAGGAGAGATGGGCAGGGCAGACATGGTGGACGAGCTGCAGTATACAAAAGGGAGATATTTAATTGTACAGTCCTTTCAGTTAGGAATAACCTGCTTGAGTGCCTCTGGGTAAAAGGATTAGGGGTATGTGCAACGAAGCAGACACTGTCAAAGATTTCTATCATAGTTCACGCAACCAGAATGGTTGATTAGTTATTTAATAGACAATTAAGGGAAATTTCTGAATTGGTAGTCCCTGTACTTTTGGGAGATTCTAACTTCTCTGATATTAACAGGGAACATCATACTGTAGTGGCAAGTAAGTCTGGGAAATTACTGAAGTATGTCAAAGATAACTTCTTGTCACAGATACTTAGTTTACTAACCAGGAAAGGTATGTTCCTATACTTGTTCATGAGTACAGAGGGCATCATGGAAGATGAGACTGTTGCTGACTATCTTAGCCAAAGTGGTCGTGAAATGTTTTAATTGAACATTTTTAATGAAATAAGAAAAATGGTCATTCTTGATTTTAGAAGAGCAAACTTAAATACTCAGGGAGTTAGCAGAATTCCCTGTGAATCTTCCTCTAAGGGCCTGGGGGTCTACAAGAACTGATTACTTTTTAAAGAACCCCTTTTAAAAGCACAGAAGCAGGCAAATTCACTGTGTCGTAAATTAAGTAAGCAGGGCAGAAGACCAGCTTGGCTGAATAAGGAACTCTTCTTGGAATTCAAGTAGAAAAAGGAAGCAGCATGATCTCTCTAGGCAAGGTCAGGCCATACAGGAAGATTGGCTGGAGAGCAGTGCTGCAAGAAGGGATGTGGGGAAGCTGGCTGGTATGTTCAGTATGAGCCAGCAATGTACCCTGGCAGCTAAGAAAACAAAACGTGTTCTGGGATGCTTTAAACACAGCATAGCTGGCCAGTCAAAAGAGATAATTATCCTATTACATACAGCATTGGTCCAAATTCTCTTGGAATACTGCATGCAGTTCCGAGTTACACAGTTTAAAAAGGATGTTAAGATACTTGAATGCATCCAGAGGATTGCAAGAAAGCTGGTTAAAACTTTGGGAAGCATGTCCTCTGAGGAGTCGGTGAGAGTACTTGATTTGTCTAGTTTGGAGAAAAGAAGGCTTAAAGGGATTTTGTTGCTCTTTACAATTTCCTGAGTACAATTAGTAGAGAGTTGCTCATCTTTTATCCCATTTCTTTTAACAGGACACGTGGCAATAGCTCAGAGCTGTTTGTGAAGGTTCAGACTAGACCATAGGAAAAATTTCCAGTTAGTCACTGGAACAGTGATTGATATCTTGTGAGTCTCTCTTTTTAAGAGGCATTTGGATAATGTAGTTGGACTCAATCATTGTAACTCCCTTCGAGCTGAACTATTCTGTTTAACTATTCTATTCTATTCTACGTGGCTTTCAATTTCGAAATTGTTGAGACTTTTAGGAGGATTTGACTGTCTGCTACCTCTTAAATGCTGCACAGAAGAGCTATAAAACTTAAATTCCATTATGTTAAGGATTTGCAGCAGCAAGGGGACATGAGTCTATGTTGTTTGTTTTTTTGTTTTGTTTAACTTGTATGTTTCATTAGAACGAGGTGGAAACTTTTAACATACTTTGAATTTAAACCACCAATGTGTACAAGACAGCATTAACTGAACTGGCACATTATTTCAGAGTTGTGTCATTCTGCTGGCATCTGACCTGGTCAGTGTTGTCATTTTCCAAGTAGTCCTTATCTCACTAACATTCTGATTACTCTCTGATACTTTCTAGGGTTGCAAAATCCCCATCCGTTGGACTGCCCCTGAAGCTGTCCAGTATCGCAAGTTCACTTCCTCCAGTGATGTCTGGAGCTATGGCATTGTAATGTGGGAGGTGATGTCCTATGGTGAGAGACCTTACTGGGACATGTCCAACCAGGATGTAAGTTGGGGAAGTGGTGGGAATGTACATCTGCCCTTCTGCTCTGCGTCTTCAAGCAGAAGAAAGTCATACACTGCCAAATGACTGAAGCTTGCCTTTTACTTTCCTAGCTGTGATAACACTTTATTCTACTTTTTTTGGCAGGTAATTAATGCCATTGACCAGGACTATCGCCTACCACCACCCCCAGACTGCCCAACTGTTTTGCATCTGCTGATGCTTGACTGCTGGCAGAAGGAACGAGTCCAGAGACCAAAATTTGAACAAATAGTCAGTGCCCTAGATAAAATGATTCGCAAGCCATCTGCTCTCAAAGCCACTGGCACTGGGAGCAGCAGGTGAGATGAGGATTTAATGCAAAATAATACAGCTGGTATCTGGGTAGACATCATAAGGAAAAGAAGGCAGTAACTCAGTCTATATACTGTTTTTCCAGTTCTCTCTTCCGAAACTGAGACCAATTAATAAATAAAAAATGGAGTAGACAGTTGGAAGAGATGTATATCCTGATTCAGTTGTGAGTGATGAGGATGAATTAGGAGTCGTGAGTGCTGAATGTGACAAGAAAGAGATCTTGACGAGTTGAAAGACCTTTGGGAATGTGAGTAGGGACAGATCTGGTGCAGCTATACAAGGTACTCTGTGATCACATAAAACTCTGTGACAGCAAGAGGTGTTAAAGGAAGAAAAGACCATAGCTTGTGGAGTGAAGGAATTCTGTAGCTAAAACTAATCAGAATTGCAGCTTACATCTCATATTTTCCCATCTCTATTTTGCTACCTGATAGAACCAGAGGGAGGAGGTTAGCAAGGGAGAGGTCTCCAGAGGGAGGTAAATGGAGCTAAGATTAGAAAGCTGATAGGCTGATAATAGAATTACATCCTGCTGATATGGAGGATTTTGCTGCAGTTATAGACTCTGCTCAGTGCAACGTGCTGCAAAGCTTGGAGCGAGGAGGAAAATGAAGTAATGCCCAATTTACTAAAAAACAGTATAGAATTGCTCTGGACACATTGAGATGCCAGGAAAAACATAACATGCCATTCATAAACAGTGTTTTCTTTGACTTTTTATTGCTTTCTTCTGACTGATGTGTGTTGAAACCCAAATAACACACTATCTTATAGGGTCCTTTGTGATCCAAAAAAAACCTACATCCTTGAGAAGCAGAGCTATTCACAAAAGTAAAAAGGTACCAGGTCTCATCTCTGTGCCTTGGAAACTGCAGCTCTTAATTCAGATGATAGGTTTAGACCCAGAAAGTGGAAAGATCTGGGATAAGAGGAGGAGATCGTTCTTGAGGGAGTATAAAATGGGAAGAAAGGATCAACAGCTTAGGTTGGGTAGATAGTTTTTAGGCAGAAGGAAGACATAATCTAGAAAAAGACATCAAGGTGGGGCTTTGTGAACCAGATCAGGAAGAACAAATGTAATTGTTTAGTCCATGCTGTGCTGTTCTCTCTCTCTCTCTTGTAAGTGACCTTATCATGGTCACCTGATGTTGATAATGGAAAATTTTAGAAGCTGACTCTTTTGCAGACCATCTCAGCCTCTCCTGAGCAACTCCCCTCCAGATTTTCCTTCACTCAGCAATGCCCATGAGTGGTTGGATGCCATCAAGATGGGTCGTTACAAGGAGAATTTTGACCAGGCTGGTCTGAATACATTTGATGTCGTATCACGTATGACTCTGGAGTAAGTATAGAGACAAAGAGCATAGTATGCAATGCAGAAAGTGAGAGATGCAAAGTAAGAGCTATATGGAGAATATATATGCATAAAACAGGAAAAAGAATCTAGAGCAAAGTAGCTACTCTGTCTTACATCTTTATTAGGACTTCTGGTTGCCCTCCATACCATTATATATATATATATATTCTGTTTCTGTAAGCATTAATACATAAGAATATATATATATATACACATATATATATATATTCTGTTTCTGTAAGCATTAATACATAAGCACTAACTGATGTACAATACAAAACATAGTCAGTGTTACAGAGAGAATGTTAGTTAGAAAGTTCATGACACCTGGCACAAACAGGAATCACTTAAGGGGGTTGTGTAGAACCAGCCACACTATATACTAAGTATATACAGCTTTCTGAGGTGATCAACTCCAGTATAGGCATGTTTTGCAGTGAACCAGAGGATCAAGGTGTGCAGCGATGTTCCTACGATTCAAGATACTCTGGGGAAGTAGAGAGAGCCACCAGACATTGTGAGAGTGGCTGACAAGGCATGGGCAAGATCAGGAACAGAAGCAGTACATTTAAACACAGCGTAACTACCATTAACTTGCTGGGGCAATCAGCTGAAATCCAGATGGAGAGGCCACAACCTTCCTGTGCAGACCCACATATCCAAACAGACCTCCAAAGGGCTGAAAGAGCTGCCCAGACCTTCATTTTCAAGGAATTACAGATTTTGGACATCTCCCTAGAGCCTGAGGGCAGAAGTGGGTGTCATAGGTGCAAACGTGTCCACCTGGATGAATGTTTTTGAGCAAGTTGCCAGGTTGCACGAAGAAATCATCAGGCAGTGTAGTAGTCCATGCTATGCTGTTCTCTCTCTCTCTTGTAGTGTAGTAACCAGGAATCCGAGAAGAGGTTGATGCCTGGTATTGTATGGTATTGTATGCCACTTGTACTGACCAAGTGACAGTTATGCTTAACTTCCTGAGAGGGGAAAGCTGACTAGTTTCCAAACCTGAGGTGATGGACTGCACTGACACACAGGACAAGTGAGACTGGACAGACATCTCTGCTAAGAGCAGAAGGAGACACTACCCTCTTGCCTCTGATGTGCTTCCAGGACTCTGGGGCTGAAAAAAGAGAACTACATAAGTAATGATCAAGATCCAGGAAAGGGCAACTGCATAAAGTTGGTCCAACCAACCACCTGTATCAGTGCTTTTATGTTCCTCAGAAAAATGTTGAAGGGATTGAGAGCAGAAGTAGCATTATCCCCTGTCCTCCCAGTTGGAGAAGGAGTTAAATGGATTGACTGAATGACTGGATGCAAGGTTGCTACCATGTTCAGGGATATTGGTTGTATGATCTTGGACACACCTTTGAGAAACTGGATATAATGATACCAGATGGGACACAGCTGACCAGTTCAGACAAGAATGTTCTGGGCAGCAAGATGGCTGGACTTAGTAGCAGAGTTTTAAACTAGATTCAGTGGGGTAAAGGGATGTACTTCTGAGTAACAGAGAAGATCCAGGGAATCACCAACACTTTAGGAAGCAGCAGGGAAAAAGATGTGAATTATTCCCCAAAAATTAGGAAGGGCTCCTCTAAGAAGGTAATGCAGCCAACAGCCTGGCTGAAGAGCCTCTACACCAATGCATGCAGAAAGGGAAATAAGCAGGAAAGGCTGGAAATCATAGTGGTATTGGAAAACTACGATGTCATTTCTTTCAAGGAGATAGAGTGGGTTGAATCATACAACTGGAATTTTATGATCGAGGGCTACAAGATTTTCAGAGAGGTGAGAATGTTGCCCACTGTGTTAAGAAATTGACAGATTGCAGAAAGCTGCCTCTGAGAAACAGCCATGAACAGGCTGAGAACTTGTGGTTAAACATCAAGGACTGGACCAATAAAGAACATGTGGTGGTCAGGATCTACTGCACACCTGATCAAGGAGAGCCTGTTGACGAGGCCTTGCTTCAGCTAAAAGAGGCCTTGCACTTGCGGACTGCTCATCAATGCAAAGAAGATCATAAAAGGAGAGGTGGACTGGAGGTGGTCTGGGCTTCAGTCACCATGTTTTATTTATGTTCGTGATCTTGAGGAACAGGAACTCAACAAAGAGCAAAGACACGGACCCTGAACTTTAGAAAAGAAAACTAGAAAATGTTCTCTGTCCTTGGAGACAAAGGAATTGAGCAAATCTAGCAACTCTTTAAGGAAACCTTTCTTAGAGTGCAAGAACTCTCTGTTTCCATGTGTAAGAAATTAAGCAAGGAAGGCAGGAAATTGGTATGGCCAAGCAAGGACCAGCTAGTCAAATTGAGATTTAAGGCCCGAAAATCATAGGCAGTGGAAGCAAGTTATGTGGCTTGGAAAGAAAACAGGGTTGCCATCAGAATATGTAAGAATGGGATTGGATCAGGAAGCCAAGGCACATATGGAACTGAGCTTGGCAAGGGATGCAAAGAATAACAAGAAGGAATTTGGTAGGTAGATTGATCAGAAAAGAAAGGCCCTCCGAGAAATGAGAAGAGAGAACCAGCTACAACAGACATGGAGAAGACTGAGGCACTCTACTATTTCTGTGCCTCAGTCTTCATTAGCAGTCAAGCTTTCCACATTTCTAAAGTCCCTGAACTTCTAAGTGGAGACTGAGGAAACAACATCCTTCATACTGTAAGCAAATAACAGGTTCAGTGAGATTGAATGTGTGTAAGATATGGGGCCCAACCCCAGTGTACTGAGGAAACTGGCTGGTGTAGTTGCCATGCCATCACATTTGAGAAGTCAAGACTATCGGAAGTCCCTGGTGACTGGAAAAACCAAACCATTATCCCACTTTTAAGAAGGACTGAAAGGAAGACTTGGGGAACTAAGGCTGGTGAAATTCTCCTCTGTGCCTGGAAACATCCTGGAGCAGATTGTTCTGGAAGCACTGTTAAGGCACACGCAAGACAAAGATGTGATCTGAGACAACCAGCATAGCTTCACCAGGGACAAATGATGCCTGACCAATCTAATGGCCTTCTATGGTGGAATGACTATGTCACTTGACAAGAGAAGACTGAACAATGTCATCTATCTGAATTTCTGTAAGACCTTTGATGAGGTCGCACAGAACATCCATGTAACTGAATTGGACAGAAATGGATTGAATGGGTGGGCTATTCAGTGGATAAGGAGTTGACTGGATGGCTGCAGCTGAAATCATGGTCAGTGGCTCTATGTCAACATGAAGGCCAGTGGCGAGCAGTGTTCTTCAGGGGTCTGTCTTGGGACTGATGCTTCTTATCTTTATTATTTACATAGCCAGTGAGATCAAATTGACCCTGAGCAAGTTTGCAGATGACACCAAGCTGAGTAGTGCAGTTGATACTGCAGAAGGAAGGGTTGCAATCCAAAGAGACCTAGATAAGTATGAGATGTATGCCCTCATGAACCCAACGAGGTTCAACAAAGCCAAATGCAAGGTGCAGCTCTTTGTTCAGGGCAATCCTAAATACATGTACAGACTTAGAGAAGAATTCATTGAAAGCAGTCCTGCAGAGAAGGATTTTATTATTCTGGTGGATGAAAAGCCAGAGGTGTGTGCTTACAGCCTGTAAGGCCAACTGTGTGCTGGTCTGCATCAAAAGAGGGGTGGCCAGCAGGGAGAGGAAGGGGGTGATCCCAGTTCTACTCCTCATGAGACCTAATCTGGTGTACATTGTCCAGATCTGGGGCTATCAGCACAGGAAACACACAGAGCTGTTGGAGTGGGTTCCAGAGGAGACCACAAAGATGATTAGAAGGTTGGACCACCTCTGCTATGAAGAAAGGCTGAGGGAGTTGGGTTTATTTGGTCTGAAGAAGAGAAGGCATCAGGAAGGCCTTACTGCAGCATTTCAGTACATAAAGGGAGTTTATTAAAAAAATCCAGAATGACTTTTTACGTGATCTGATAGCGATAGGTTTTAAGCTAGAAGAGGGAGATTTAAGCTAAAAGATGGAGATTTATGTTAGATATTGGAATGAGATGATCTTAAAGGTTCCCTCCAACCCAAACCATTCCGTGATTCTATGATGATTCTATGCTAGGACAATATATTTTTTACTCCAAGAGTGGTGAGGTACTGAAACAGGTTGCTCAGAGAAATTGTTGAATGCCCCATCCCAGGAGGTATTCAAAACCAGGCTAGATGTGACAATTGACATCTTGATCTAGTTGGTAGCAACCCTACCCGTATCAGCTGGGTCGGGACTAGATTATCTTTACGGTCTCTTTCAACTCAAGCCATTCTAAGATTCTGTGATTCTATGAAGTGTCACATAGAGCACAGGAGCCAGGAAAATATTTCTTTTTTAAATCATAATCTATCAAGTTCTGCCCACACCTCCTCTACCCAAACATTTGCCAAGCAAAAGCAGAAACCTTTTAAACTGTTTCGCAGACATGGATAACCACATATATCAATATGGAGTAACAGGGAAAGGAATTGGGTCTGTTCAGAATAATAAAACCATTTAAACATTTTCTACACCTTCTATTCTTTTGCAGAGATCTCCAGCGTATTGGAATCACCCTGGTTGGTCACCAGAAAAAGATTCTAAACAGCATCCAGCTCATGAAAGTTCATTTGAATCAGCTTGAACCAGTTGAAGTGTGATGCTTTAATTCTTTATTTCACCAGACTCAAATTCTGAGAGGATTCAGAGGGATTGTCACTGTAAGAAAAGGAAATGGCAAGATGCTCCTTGAAGACTTATTGCACCTAGAGAGTAGACATTACATGTCCCATTTCATCAGCAAAAAGAGAATCTTGCCATGATTCAAAAGCAGAGCTTTTAGCTCTGCTAGCTGGTGGTGTTTAAATATGGCTGGCATACACTAGGAGTAGGTCAGGGGAGGGAAGGTTATAGTAATGCAGGGGGAGCTGGTATAATAGTTTGGACAGATCACAAGCACCTGCTAGCTCTTCTCCACTAACTAAAAATATCAGACAATTCTCCAAATGTCATCAGCAGGCTTTATCTGTGACGGGGAACTCAACAAAGTGGTAAAGACATAAAAGCCACAAAGAAATCAGAATTTTTCCAGAAGAATATCAGCATATTGTGAGAGATTATCACTCAGTTGGAAATGGACATTGCTTCCATCTGCGGTATGCCAGAATAGTGAGAAAGTGGAGTTCCACTTAATACATAGTATTGGTAAACAATGAGATACATCACCTGGTAATTTTTCACAGAGGTTAAGAGTAAAGGGATTGAAATTCTGTGCTATAACATAGGCAATTCTTGGGTCTGTCCCATGATCCAGAAGGGAAACTTACTAATCCATTGTTCTGAGGCAAGGAACAACAAGACTTAGATGCATAGCATCTATCTATGGGAGTGTAAACAGAATAAAAAATAATGGTTCATAAAATCCATCCTGCTGAATTTTCAATTGGAGAGCCCATTCTTGAGAAGAAAGGTGCAAGTTGCACTCAATTCTGGTTTCATTCTTTTCTAACTCTCCTCCAGTCCCTCCCCTCTACCCAGATATGCAGATATGGAAGAGAGTAACAGAAATAAATCTGAAGTCCTTTGCAATTGAAAAATGTTTTCTCCTTTTCTCACCCTGACAAGTCATAGCAGTCCACATTAATACTGATTGAAAACTGTTTCTGAGGAAAATGCAGATCTACAGTAGTCAATTCCAAATAGACAATTGGATCAAAGGATGCGAAACTCCTTCACAAATTCTTGTCAGAGAACGGTACCAGTCGCAGCAGTAACTTCAGTCTGGATCCAAGTTGAGGGAAGGAAGATTTAGGTTGGATGTTAGGGGGAAGTTCTTCATAAGGAGAGTAGTTAGGCCCTGGAACAGGCTGCCCAGGGAGGTTGTGGATGCCCTGTCCTTGGACGTGTTCAAGGCCAGGTTGGACGGGGTCCTGGGCAACCTGATCTGAATGTGGATGTTTGGTGGCCCTGCTAGGCAGGGGGGTTGGAACTACATGATCCTTGAGGTCCCTTCCAACCCGGGTGATTCTGTGATTCTGTGATTCTGTGATTCAGTCTCTAAAATAAGAATAACTATGTTCTTGGGATCAATCATACTGCCTGGTCAGTAGTGCATGAGAATGACCAGAGGAGTCAGATTCTCTCTCCCTTTTTAGATAGACTGCCTAAGAAAAGATCTCTTTGTGGAGGGGAAGAGCTTCAAGACTTAGGATGTATCCCAGTGTCTGTCACTGAGCAGAAGCAGGAAAACAAGAAGCTCAGCTTGAAAGTAAAATTCAACCAATACACTTGTTCACCTCATCAAGACATAAGAAAGGAAATGGAAATAGCCTTGCTAAGCAAGACCACAATTAAGACACTGCATAAAAAGATACATTCTTCATGTCTGGAGTGACTCACCGTTCTGATCTGTGAATGATTTGGTTCACCATGAACTAGTCATCAATCACTGTATTTTTCCAAATGTCAGGGTTAGAGTTGCACTTCAGCAGTACTAATTCCTGTATAGTTTTAAGAGTTTCCCCCAGCAATTAAAAGATATAAATCACTTTTTTTCACTTATGAATCTCATTATACAATAGGAGGTGCACCAGAATAGTTGCGCTCCAATAGCCAACACAGTTCAGATTATTACAACATAAGAGCAACATATGCTAACATTTTCAGTTGGAAGAGTAAGAGCAGAAGTACATTTTTTCAAGAAATAAAAAGTCAATCCAAAAACAATCCAAAGGAATAAGAACAAAACATTCGTAACAGTACAAAGAGAACGTGAAGATTTTTTTTAAATGAACAAATCTAGAAGTGGTCCACCTGTAAAAAGCAAGATTCTATAACTTGTAAAAGAATTTCTAGGATCTTGCAATGCTCAGAAGTCCAAGGTTTTGTGTATGCTGACTATCAGTTACACCCACAGCATATGAAACTGAGCAAGAGTTGCTCTCTTCAGAAAGGCTACTGAGCAGAAAGTGTTGAGGGGAATCTAGGGTTTCTAGCACCTTCCACAGAGGGCACAAACACGTGTACATGCATTCATATATGAGTATGTTTTAACAGTTCTGCAGGCCATTTGGAGAAACAGCAGGCTATGTTTTTCATACACAGTGGTCCCTTTTAATGGTCAAGATTAGTGGAGAAATTAATGATCTAGTTCAAATTCTGTCTCTTTTTAGTCCAGTGGAGACTTAATCCTATGTGCTTTTTCAGCACTTAATTTTTCTGCAGTAGGAAACAAAATAGGAGCCTTGTCTTACTCTCGGACTAGTGACAGTGAGGTTTAATAGCCTTCTGTGGGGATCTGCAATGAATTTATCTGCTTGGTGAGAATGCAAGCAATAGTACATTTACTGTTGCATGCCAAGTCTATGATAAAGTTGTTTACACATACAAAGGATAATGATTTACTTGCTTATTGTAGCTTAATCTGGCAGCTAAATACCACACAGTTATTTGCTCACTCTCCCACCTACCCCCCTATATAGAATAAGAGAGAGAATCTGTAATAAAATAGAACTCATGGGTTGAGATAAAAAAAGTATTTACTAAGGCAGAAGAGGAAAACGGAAACAGAAAAGCAATTATAGAATATATATAGCCACAAGGCAATTACTCAGCAATAAATACAACATTGCACCAGCAATGCAAGGTCTCCTTCACACTGATTAGTGCTCCCACAACCCCGGAGCAGCAACTGTTCTCTGGCCAACTCCCCATAGCATTATGGCCTTTCCCGTGGTGTCATTAGTAAGGCACCTGTCCTGGCTCTGTCCCATCCCCTGCACCATCATAGCATCTGCTGTTCTCCACGCTCCGTTGCTCAGGAACAACCAAACATCCATCCAATGCAATTGGCACTGTTTCATCTGAAATCAGGAGACTGCTATACCAAGATAGGTAAGTAGTGATAAGACATCATAAATCTCCCTGTTCTTGAGTTTGGTTGAAATATTCCTATAACTGGCCAAAGGGGTCAGTATTCAAGATGTCCTGTTGTAGCTAGAGTTGTGCAGAGAGAGGTTTGAGGTAGCAGATGGAATGCAAAAGGGCAACTGTCTTCTGTAAGAAGTCCCTTTATATATTCTCAGGGGATCCCTATTTTTCCTCTTAACTTGGGGTGCAAAGACTGTTGTGTTTAATATATCTTGTGTGATTTGTCATCATGTCACTCCTCAACTTTGCAAATATGAAGGAAAGGTAATCCTGTACTAGTGAATAAGCAAAAGAGAAGATGGAAAAAAAAGCACTAGAAATAATATCCTGATCTCACTTTAGTCAACCCTATGTGAAAATAGAAATCTCACTTTCTGTTCCAACAGACATCGGTGGGGATCTTCTGCAGTATATGAGCACCCTTAACAAGTAGGAATGAGAATCAGAAGGGAAAACAGTGGGATCCACCTAGACATCTGCTATCTGTAATTACTAGAAAAAAAGAGAAACAATGCAATAAAGTTTTACAGACCCATATTATCTACTGGAGAGTCAGCTGGGAGATTAACTAGTTATTACATGGAGTAAATGTGGATAATATCTGTAATGTGTATAATAGGCATTGCAGGATGCAGAAGCAGAAGAAATAAAGAATATCCATGGCTTCCATGAGACCAGTGTAACAAATACAAAAGTCACATTTTTCTAATCACCTTGAAATTCATTAATGACTTTATGATTTTTGTTATTGGTATTCCACATCACATAGCTGTAATTATCACCTAGTCTCACCTCTGCTTATATGCATTCAGTTTTTCCCTCCATAGGAAAATCCACAACTCTTATGAACTGAACTGTCCACATGTCTTTGAGACACAAGTTCTCTCTCTTCCAAAACTGGAAAGCAGTCTGTCCTTTCCATCAGATTCATCACAATTCAGAAGAGGGAATTATGTAACTGAACTGTTCTCTTACCTGCATTTTCCAAAGTTCATCCTGCTTGTAAGCCACTCTCCACAGGGTGGCATCCATCACAGCAGTGAGCAAGCTGAGCACAAAGAGAGCGGCAGAAGCAGTGAAGGTTAAATATCTGATGCAATACATGAGGGCTAGGTCTATTTCGCTGGTGGAGATCCATTGATCTTGGTAAAGAACTCGTAAGTACTGAAAAGCTGTTTAATGTAGTTGTGAAGGTGGCCATCAGGATCTTGGGTCTGGAAGATGGTTTAAAAAGCTAGCAAAGAAAACGAAGGACGAAAAATACAAAAAAGAAGAAAACTGAAGGCCACTGTCATGGCCCTTGCCAGCATAATCTGATAATCTGTAAACTATAGCATCGGATTTTAGCCCAAACATCTGTGTCATCCTGGTCTCTCCTATGTACCCTAGTTTCAGTTTGAGGCAGTTAATTTTCTTCCTGGTAGCTGGTATGATGTTGTGTTTTGGATTTAGGATCAGAACAACGTTGATCACATACCAACATCCTTGTTGCTGAGTAGCACTTACACTAGGTCAAGGACTTTTCAGTTTCGCATGTTGTCCTGACAGCAAGGAAGTCAGAGGTGCACCAGGAGCTGAGAGAGGGCCGAACCAGAATAGCTGATCCAAAATGGCCAGAGGTATTTTCCATACTACGTGACATCATGCTGAACAATAAAACTGCAGTAGTTGGCCAGGGGATGCTTTTGCTGCTGGGGAACTGGAAGTGAATTTGTATTGCCTCTGAAAAAAAAAAAAAAAACAGAAAACGAGAAGAGTGTAGATACTCTCTTACTAGCAGTACTGGAATTTTTCCACAGTTCAATCAAATTCCAGTTGTTTTCTTCTTCTGAGTTCACAGAATTTGGGATTTGGGTCCTTTAAATAACTTTTCTTTTAATGGAACTAAGTCAAAGCAACTTTTCTGCTAAGATATATCAGGTCATCTATGACAGAAGGGACTGCATGAGTAGGAGAGCACAGAAAAATGAGAAAGGAAAAAAAAAAAAAGTAGAAGACTGAAGAAAAAGAAAAGAAATAACAGAGTAGGCATTTGTACATATTCACAGTATGTATAGAAGATTTATAGCCATACCTGCGTGTCCTAACTTGACTTACACAAGTACTGAAAAACCACATACAAATATTACAAATATTCTGTAGAATTTTGTTGGTGAATATTTACAATATGCTGGTTTGGGAAAATTATTTTGGCCTTTTAATCTCTACCAGCTTGTTTGTGGCATCTTGTTGGCTAACATATGCTTACTCACGTGATGCAAAACCAAAGATCACATCACCATGAACCAGCTGAGCCACATGAGGTCCCAAAATACCATCTTGACACACTCCATTCTCCAGTTTATTTCACCCTATGAGAAGACAGTGACTATGGCGCACTTCACTGACACATACCAGGTGCACCAAAACAATTCAAATTTTACTGTCCCATCTTGCTCCCTGGTTTGTTTTGCTCAGTCACATCTGATGACTATGGCACACTTCGCTGACACAGATCAGGTGCACAAAAACAATCTGTTTGCACGTATGATCACATGTATTCTAAGCAAATAGTGCATTAGCCTATGACTAATCAGTGTTCTAGGGACAGGAAGTTAGGGTAGAGAAGGGTAAATTAGGTTGAGTGAAGTTATACAAATTTTGGGAAAGGTAAATTAGGGCAGGAAAGGTTATACAACCTGTTTCATTAATACATCCGTCGTGGGATGGGGTCCAAGGATGGGGCGTGCTTGCAGGCTGGAGGAGTTTCAGGCTGGCTGAGTGAAACTCTGAAAATCGTCCTCCAGAGTCCTGACTTTATACCCCTTTTACACACGGTTTGCCATGATAAGCAAGGGGCAGGGGGCAAACTGTTACAAGGTATGCAGGTTAAGATATAGATAGGGGTACGACTGCAAAAAAGCAGACAAACTTCCATTCATACCATAAGGCCTTGTTTTCAGATCCCAAAAATGTGAGGGATTACCTATGTATTAATTATCACACAGTTTTATGGTCTCTGTATTTTTGCCAAAGGCAGTACTTTTTCTTTTCCCTGAGAACTTCTGCTCATAGGCTCGGTCCCTTGACACGTGTACTGGGCTGCATGGTATTAGACAAGGAGAGTGACAGAGGCATAACTGTGGCCTTTTATCTGACCTGCATGGCTAGGGGCAGTTCTTGTTATCAGCTAGAGGACAGCTACTGGACCTACGCCCCATCTTGTTCTTTGATCTTGCATGAACTCTCTTCAGCAGGCTCTGCTTGGGCTACATTCCACATATCTGCAGCTTAGGCAAAGTACAAGTAAAAAGACTAAATTGTTAAAAAAACCAAGAGCGTGTTACCATGAAAATTAAGGCAGAAGAGGAAAGACTGATCATCCAGTCTGATTTCCTTTACTCCACAGTACTTTACTTTTCACCATTCTACTCACTGTTGAGTTTAATTTACACTTGAATGAAGGATATTAGCTAGAAAAGCATCTAATTTTGATTAATTCAGGAACAATGAATCTACCAGACACCTTGATTCATTTCCCACAAGGCTACACAATCCTTAATGGCAGTTTGCCGTATACTTTTTTTTGCTATACCAACTGAGAATAAAGAGTTATTTGTAACATGATACTTCTAAGTTTCCCACCACAATCAGGTTCCATCTTCACTTCTCTATATTCTAAAAATTTGAAATATTTAAATATCTCCTGTCACACCTCTCATATTGCCTTCATACTATTGTTATGGTTCATTGCTTCATCACATTTTTGGCCATTGTTTTTAAGTGAATATCAAGACAGACACCATTAGCCTAACTAATACCATAATGGACAGAAAAATCAGGCTCCCACACTGACTCTGCTATTGATCCAACCACAGACCACAGGAAGCCTTTTGCAACAGAATTCATTGACCAGTAGAACACACAGTTCATTCTCAGTTCTACGTTTTTTAGGAAATTCATTCTACGTAGAAAGAATATTTCCCTAGCTTTTTTTTCCCTAGCTGTCAAGAACTAGCCTTAGATGAAAGTTTTTCAGAAATGAGTTTTCATATTAGTAGTTTACAATGCTAATCAATCTTTAATCATCATTGCCAATCTCTCCCACAAAATAATAATCAGCTATAGCTCACATTTGAACATTTTATCAGAGCTTTGCTATCCAAATAATATACAAGAACAATCTGAATTAAAATGCAGTAGTGTCTGCCACACCTTCACTAGACGCAGCTTTTTATGCTTGCTCAGTACCCCCTTGTCAGAAGAATCAGTCATCTAATTATTCTGAAACTGTAAATCCTTCTTAAACACAGTGAGTTTTGACCCTGTATCTCCCATTTTATGAAACAAGGGCAGGGATTTACAAAATCTTGGGTCTTATCACTAATGCATTTTGTATATTACATTTAAGGCTTTATGAAGTTATAAAATCTTTCTCTCCATTGCCGAAAAATTGAATAGCCTCATAAAAGGTAGACAATACCACATCACAAATGTTTGCTCATAACTGCTCATTTATGGTTTTTTTCCTAAGCAATTTTTGTTACAACAGTTTTGATTTCTTAGTTACAACGAGAAAGCATCTATCAGCTCAGAGCAGAGATAAACACCGAGTCACATGTGTGATCTGATAGGTAAGTGCAGCAGCAAACTAGGACTTAAACTCAGAAAACAAAGTCTTAAACTACTTCTTCTTATAGGTCCAGCAGGGCAACTGTGGATGTCAGGCCAGGGCATTTAGATCTTAAAATTTGTTAGTGCATCTGGATATTAATACTGTAAAAATATCTTGTCTTTTATTATAGTCATAACCGAGTACAACCCTTTGATCTCTGCCGTTCAAACAATTCATCAACTAGCATAACATAAACCTGTTCAGCTCAGTATTGGAGAATTTGCCCAAAAGGATGCTGTTAGAAATGGTATCAAAGACCTTACTAAAACTCGAAAGGATTACATCCACCGCCTTGTCTTCACCCACTAAGTGGGTGACCTTATCATAGAGGGAGATTAAATTACTAAGGCCGGTTTGTTCCTCATATTGAATTTGTACACGAGCATTTCAGATGTGCCCCTGAATTCTCAGTGCTCCTCATAGCAGAGGATATACCTTGCCAATTAGCCTCACCACTCTCAAGTTGTGCCATACAACCTCCTGGCTTAACATTAGGGTTCCTACTGGTATCCTTCTGTCATCAATCCTAGCTTCAAGCTCTGTCAATCAGTCATGCCAAGTTATGGTCCAAGAAATTTTTCCCACTTCAAGTGGAGGTCTTAAGAGGCTCCAGCTGAACTCATCTTAAAGACTCTTCAATCATTATAAAACTCAAAATTATTGCGGAGGCACCTTTATTGGAGCTTATAGCTCAACTGTTTCTGTCCCTGTCTCTCTTCATTACTGAGAAGATTGATGAAAACACTACCTGTGCTCTAAAACATAAGAAACAAACATTTTGAAATAGTGTGGAGCAAATGCAGGGGAAAAAATGTAAAACTAAGCAACAGCTTTGGACCTAAAGTTTCTAAAAGGCTGAAAATGCAGCAAACACATGAAGAACAGGGCTAACTGGATTCTACAGCCTCTTTGAGCAACTTGTGCCAGTGTTCAGCACCCTCACACTAGAAGATTTTCCTGATGTTCAGACAGAACCTCCTGTATCTCAATTTGTGCCCCTTGCCCCTTATTCCTATCACTGGACATCACTGAGAAGAGCATATCTCAGTTTTGTTGTTGTTGTTGTTCTTGGTGTTTTACAACATCTCTTCATGTTTTTGTACTTGTTGAACTGTCACAGCACCCTCAGCCTTTACTCATGTGAGAGAAGGTAAAGTATCCTGATTGTCTTTGTGGCCATTTGTTAGACTCTCTCTAGAAGAGCCATCTCTCTCTTGCACTAGATGACCCAGAACTGGACACAGCATCCCAGACATGGGCTACCAGAAGTGAGTAGAGGGGCAGGATCATCACCTTAGACCTGCTGACAATACTTTAATGAATCAGACCAAGGTGCATTAGCCTTCTTAGAAGCAAAGGTACGTTGCTGGCTCATGGTTGACCTAGTGACCACCAGGAAGCCCTGGTCTTTTTCTCAAAAGTCACAGAGCCAAAGGCAGGTATTTTTACATGCTTTCATTTTGGTGTAGGAATCCTCCTTTGGTCTTACAGAATGGGGAGAAAGGACAATTCAAATAAGTATGAACTGACATATAACAAAGAAAATACTTGGTCTTCTAAATTACTTACAAACATCAGAAGATCAAAAAAAGAAGGAAGGTAAATGGTTTTTATTAACCTTATCTTCTGTTCACAGTCTTATTTGCTACATATAATTACTGTTAACAGAGCAAAATAGGACATGAGTGGATGTACCTATTCAGCATTTGTATGAGTGAGAAGATAGCCCTGATCTCCTATCTATTATTTACTTAAAACTACTGGGCATATCCTGAGTGTTTGGTTTGATAGCAAGGAGGAGACTTTAGCAGATACAAAAGGCACTGACTGATTGATGTCACCATAGGCAGCTTTTCTGAAGCCCTTCTCCCAGTTTGTAAAACTGTGTATCCCATTTTTTTTAATACTGGTTCAACCACAAACCAGTATTTGAAACTCTGGGTTTATGTTTGTTTGCTTTGTTAACTGGGGGATAAAAAACACAAATACAAAGCAAAACAAAACAAAAACAAATCACCTGTTTTTGAGAATAGCTTCAAGGAAAAAAGAATTTTTTCTTGTCAGAATTTAATATTTTGTCTGGAAGAAACCTTTGGAGGTGTCTTCTCTGGGATTTTCTACTTAAAATGCCTGCTCACCAGGTTCTTCAAGTGAATTCTGAACATCTCCAAGAATTTAGGTTCTTCAGGCTAGAAACTCTGGGAAATTTTTCCCATGCTGAGCCTGAACTACCATCAGGGGAATAATTTTTTCCTTAAATTGCATCAGAACTTTCCATAATGCAATCTGTTTCAGTTGCCTCTCTCTTTCACTGTGTTATTCTAAGAGTGGGATGTCTCCTTTTTCAATTACCCTCCTCCAGCACTCTAAATATTACACTGATCCTTAACTGTACTCATTTCTGTACTGCAGATCTCAGCCCAGGACTTTTGCTAAATGCAGTCTCATCTATGCTGAAGTAAACAATCACTTCTCTGCTTTGTTGACTACACTTTTTGTAGCACATCACAGCAAGAAGTTAAAAGCATTACCTCAAAGGCACAATTCTTCTTTGTCTTGTCTTTGGCAATTTCATTTCTGCCAGGCCATCCTTTCATTACTTTCTCCCTGGCCTGTACTGAGTCATGCAATTAGTTCCATTTCAGAAGCAGGACTTAGCTCTGAATTACATAATGGCAAAGTTTCAGCTTTCTTTCTATTCTTTTTACAATCTATTATTCAGATGTGTGACTACAGGAAGAAAATAGTTCTTCCCACCTTTTTAACTTCATTGAGCAAGTGGATATTTTCTATCTAATAAAAACATAAGATAAAATGTCATTCAAGCCTGTGGTTTTCTTTCTTTGCATCTGAAGATTACCTCAACAAATACAGTGGTATTTAGGTCTGTTTGGCCAGTAAGCCTTTCTGGAGAGATAGACCACCGTGCCAAAGAGAATAAACATTTGTGAAAACTGAGTACTTGATAGATAAGAAATAAACATGACAGTTGTTTTCATAACATATATCTTTGTTAGAGGTAGAAGCAGCAAGAAATCCTGTCATCAAAAGAACAGCTTTTTTGAACAGTTGGTTACAAATGATTGATCAAATCAAATTTTCTTGCTCACTGAAAAATGAAAATTCTCACCAGTGTTTCTGCTGCTTCTAGAATGATGGTGGGAATAGAAACACTCATAAACCATGTGTTTTGCCAAGCACTGGCTTCTATTTTTCAGTGGATAGAAAAATCTCTTTGGAGCAAACTTTAGCGTGAACAGATAGTGGGTGTACAACAGAAATAATCATCTGCAAAGAATTTGCTAATCTAAAAACGCGTAGCATCACTCAGACCTAAAAGTGTACCTCAAATGACTACTACAAGTACTTCTCCGGACTTAAACTATCCATTTTGGATTGTTAGTGTACGATGTAATACAAATCTGATATCCACTCTGATGTAATGAAACTGTATGACCACAAGGTGGCAGCAGAGACCTGAGTGGAACATGGAAGTGGCTTAAGGAAATCCTATGTTTGAAATCTGTTTTTTCTGGGAGGAATTACGTAACTCGGTATATGAGTACAAGTAAGCTGTTCAAAAAACTGCCAGTTTGCAGACCTGGAAACTGATGTAAAAGCTAAGTTTTAATGACAGAAAAGTAGGGGAGTTCTCAGGTGTATTCAGAATACAAAACAACTTTATCAGGTTGGCAGTTGGGTGGGTTTTTATTTGTAAATAGACCTGCCGTGATGCCTGAGAACAACAATGATTTTTACAGTGACATTTAGATAATTATGTTAACTGCATCTTGGATACCCAGAAACACTTTTTGATTTGCCTAAAGCTGTTTCTAGAAAATTAACTTGCATTCACCAAGACTACTATAGTATTATCCACACATATTTGGACCGGCTTAATAAAGCTAGCACATAATCACACTTTAAAGAGTAAAAATGTATGTTTACGTTTAGAGAAGATCTACGTGAAACAACTTCAAGTATATACAAAGCATTTGAATTAGGTTTCGGTTTTTAAACTTGCTGCTATAAACTAACTCAGTATGAAGTCTGATCTTTATCGCCATGTGAGATTAAGACAACTCTTCTTCCTGAATAAATAGACACTCTGCTTTGGAAGTGTGCACATAGTTTGATAAGAAAAGGAGCCTTTCAAGAATTAAGTGCGGAGCACATTATTCATTAGTGTTTATTTTGACTGCCTTCCCTTAGTTCATTCTTGCAGCTCCTACGGAACAAAGTACCCAGCCATGTCGTATCTACTTGATTTTTTTCACCATCCTCACCTCCACCTGAGCAGAAATTAGAATCACCCACACACTGTATTCAGTGTATTATTGGAAACAATACATCTGGGCAATTCTTTAGGGATATGTCAGTAAACCTTGAAAATGAAACCTTTGTTTCAAAATAATAGCCAGAGATTAAGAGATTATTTTTTCAGAGTTATTAACTTTGACTATTCTTAAGGCACACAACAGAGATTGCATCACATATTAGAAAAGTCTCAGGTCAGAATATGCATTAATTTTACTTCAATTTTGTCAAGATCCAACTGTACAATTGTGTATCGTTTGGCCAGGTGCCTACTGTTCCTTTATTCTTCGTGCGATGTTAAAAAAATAATGAAAAATATAAAACCAAGTAGAATAGATAATGTCTACATTTAGAGGGGACTTGCCCTCCTGAAATTACACAGGTAAAATACTCTTACAGTATCTGGAGATAAAAATTACATTGATGACAATGACATCTTTACTGAAGGGGAAAATGTGAAATAAATGAACCTCAATTTTCATGCAGTTAGAGGGAAAAAAAAGATACTTAGACATCATTCAAATAGACAAAAGTGTCATTTATTTTCCTACTATATTGCTGTTGTGGGTACAATTATTTTGAAATCATACCGGTCAGATTTCTCTATTTGTACCTCGGCTGCTTCCATTCTTCAGTATTCCAGGGATAGTTCTCTTTATATTGAAATGGGAAAAAAAGCTGAAACGTTTCTGAAAGCTATTTAGATTCACGCCATCTTAATGTAAGTCATGCTAGCTTTGAGACTGCAGTGAACCATCTTTCTGCTTCTTGAGGTATAAAATTTTATATTCATTTTCGTGTTGCTGTTTTCATCTGATTATCTCAAATCTTTTTCAGAACACAGCTATGGGCTTTGTTTTGTTTTTTTCTATTTGTTACACAGATGAGGAAACTGAGATGTTGAAAGTGATGAAAGTGTTGTCAAATTCACAAAGCCAGTCAAAATGAAAATGCCCAACTCTAAGGTATCGTGTCATTCAGCTCCCTGATGCAACCACTAAGCCCTACTGTCAGATACCAGGGAGAAAATTTGCCGCTTTATCTTCAAACAGATAAAACCCAACCTTAAAACCATTCAAATATTTATTATTTCAGATCCACTTCATGAAAAGAATTGTAAACAAAAATACCACAAGTTATTAATATTCCTTTACTATGGTTATCAAGTTTAGAAGTCTGGTAAGTTACAAACAAAATAAATCCTTTCCTTACTAGAGTTCTATTCCAAAGGTTAGTCTAGAAACATATCCACTGCTTCATCCTAGGTGTAGGTAACTCAGGACATAAGGATTTTCTCTCCCCTGGAAGATCATATCACCCTGGAGATCATCACATATATTTCCATTTTAAAAGCCTTAGGGCTCAAGTTCTTTAAGAACTGTACTAAAGAGGAGTAGTGCTCTATTAGAAGGAATATGCATTGCATGACATCATGAAGTGCTGGTATCTTTTAAGTCTCTAAATACTGTATTTTGCCCAGAATATGGAGCTGAATTTTGAGAATATCGAGAACTACCTTCATTCTGAACTTCTGATATAAAACGCAACAAAGAAGTGGAGATTCTATTTAAACTATTTTGACTAAATAAAATATATGTGAATATGTCTGTGGAGTAAATGACTATAAAAATATTGGTGCGACAATTGAGATGTTTGATTTGGAGTACTGGAGAAGTCATTCTTTTTTAAGAATAAAACTTGCTTAGTTTAGGTTAAGATCAGAACATAATTCTCTTTAAATTAGGGCTCAGAATTACGTTAATTTTGGCCACACAGTGAATTAGAGAGAAGTTGGTGCAATGTCACTTCAAGATCATAGATCACCTTTGTCCTTTGTAAATGGAATATCATTGCAATTTTCTGTGAAATCCTTTTGTAGAACTTTTTGACTAAGGTGAAGCCTGGGCACATCAAACTACTCCAAATCTCTCAGAACTAAAATGCTGTAAATATCTAAACATCCATACTTGAATTTACTCTACTAAAGCTAATGTACTTGATGATTTGCTGGTGCTGGTTTTGCAGTTTTTGGCAGATACTTTATCCGCATGAAAATTACGTTTGGAACCAATTTTACAACTACCTTCTAACCAAAAAGTATGAATAACTTACCCTATCAGATTGAGGCAAATATAAACAGAACCATCATATACAGGATTTAAAGGAAAGGGAAAGTGACACCCTACTGTGCCTTTCAACTCATTTACCTATGCTATGGCAGCACTGAATTTAAATCCATACAATACATAATACAAAGCAGAATTTAATTCAGAGTCTTAGGAAAAGGCTCGCACCAGACTCCTGCAAGGAATTGTAAAAGAACATTTCCTCTTCTTTTGGATTAATTACATGGAAATGGTAAAAAGATTGGAAACCATTAAATCTGTTAAAATCCCATTGTTCTTTAGTGCAAGAAAAGACACATCCCTGTCTTTAATCATGATAGGATAATTAATATCAACTCTTTGAAAGGGTAGATAATGGCAGGACAAGGGGAAATTTTTTTAAGTTGAGGGAGAGAAGATTTAAGTTGGATGTCAGGGGGAAGTTCTTTACAGAGAGAGTGGTGAGGTGCTGGAACAGCTGCCCAGAGAGGTTGTGGATGCCCCAAGAGGTGTTCAAGGCCAGGTTGGAGGGAGCCCTGGGCAGCCTGGTCTGGTATTAAATGGGGAGGTTGGTGGCCTTGCATGTGGCAGGGGGGTTGGAGATTCATGATGCTTGAGGTCCCTTCCAACACTGGCCGTTCTGTGATTCTGTAATATTAGAAACAATGTTTCTCACGTTATTGTGGTAGACCATCTTCATGGTGCTCATGTAGCTCTCACTCAGCTTTTGTTATGCAAGTAAACCTGCTAAAGATGTCAGTTATAGAAAGTAAAACATGGAATTTTTTTTAACTGTTTAAATTGTTTAAACAAATTTGTCTCCAACACACACAATTTTTTTCAATTAATTGTACTTACTACATATTTCTATTTGCCAGGTGCAATTAAATAATTAAAAAAAAAAAATTCAAACTGGATTTCAGATATGAAAATCCTTCGACTATTTTTGTAGCTTTGTGAGATAACATAGGTAGAAGGACTATTGGTCAAAAGGTCATACATTCTTGGACCCACTTGGACAGGCTAGCTGAGGTCAGTGGGGTTGGAGAGTGTCACTGACAGTAAGAATTAGCTCATAAAAATGCAATGGCTCTAGGCTGTTTGTGTTACATAATAAACTTTTAGATAAACCTTTTAGAAAAAGTCATTCTTTTATGGTAATGACTACGTTGCTAATACTCTGTTAGCAGGGCTGCATTCCTTGGCATGTTATCTATGTAATCATCTAAAAGAATGCCCAGACAGTTCTACATGAAATTCCAGTTCTTGCTAGGTAGTGGGGCACTTCTTAGACATCTGACTAAACAAAGATGATTTAACATGAAACATGCACACACCAACGATAGTTTTTGGCTTTACCTATGCCAGGAATGCACGTAGTGTCAAAAAATTCTACGCATATTCCAAAAATGTATCTATAATTTAATGATGTATAATCATTTAAAATGCATAATCAAATGGTATATACAGATTTTAAGAAATAGAAATCTTTGCAAGACCAACTCCTTCATATTTTTAATGTAACCAAGATGTTACTCTCTATGATATAGTCAAAATTTTTAATCAACGTTGACCTGCTTTAAAATGCGAATTAATCAGAGGAAGTTATTCATGGCGATGAGCCACAATTAAAATTCAAGATTAAGTTGCACTTGTGCAACACAAATTTGCTTTCAGATAAGAAGTATTGTGAAACTAAGGTAATAGTCTAGTCCTCACTATTATCTTGACTACTAAGAAAATATAGTCTTCACCATACTGTGACACTGTTGCAGCTCACTAATCCAGTGCTCTGTTAGAGAATGTGGCCAATGTCATATATGATGGAGAAAGATGCCAGAGGTTTTTTAGAGGCCAATACCTGGATCAGATCCACTCATTAAATATATGAGGCAGTTCATGCTGTGGGATATGTAATGTAAAGTAGCATAATAGCATTGAGGATGGGAGCACCTGCAGGACATTTAACTGTCTCTTTCCTGGTAAAGCTTCACCATTAAAAAGTCTCCTGGATCTCTGACTGTATTCTGGTAAACAACAGCTTTATGCCAGTAACTATGAATTTAATCTACCTTAAAAACAAACAAACGAAACCCTCTATATTCTCTATGCTTTTGTGTGTGTGTATGTGCTCCGCTTTTTACTTCACTATATCCTGTTCCAGAAGTTGATTACATTTTCTCTAAAAACAATTTTTGCAGTTAACAGCATGTCATATTTCTTCCCTATAAGAAGGACAGGGCCATCTTTCTTTACTCCATTGATTATCTTAGAGCATCTTCCCTCTGTGTACACAGACTCCCACTTACTCATCTACTCTCTAAACCAAACAATTTCAGCTCCTTCTTACATCATAGTTTCTTCATGCTTTCAATAAGCTTTTGTGCACATTCACACATTGCCCTCTTTCCCTCTTCTTCTTCTTTTTTTTTTTTTTTTTCTTTCAGATAGGATGATAAGGTATCCTGAACACATGATTACAGCAGAAAATTTTCTCACTCATTTACAGAAGCAAATTTTTGGAGAGATGGTGACTATGACTGTTCTCTCATTCAGTTTATAGTTGCCTATAGCCCTAAGCATTAGCATTTTCTCATTCTCTACCTACCCATTCTCTACCTAGTCTAAAATTTAAAAAGTAAACCAGTAAGAAATGAAATATTTTAATGCCTAACACTTTTCCCACTTACAAATATATTCCACTAATTTCATTCTTTGCTTTAAACAGTTGGTTAAATCAGTGGTGGTGAACATTGTTAAGTAATGGAGTAGGAGGGCTTAGAAGAGAGGTTTACAGTTACTTCTAGTTACTATATAATTACTGGCCCTCTGTACTTCAGTTCTCAGGTCAAGTTTTATTGCCATCATGTTCAGAATTTCCTTAGGTGCAAGTCATCATGGTTGAGACAAACAGAATTAAATGCATGCACCCTAAGACTTAATAGCATAAACAACCAATCAAGCCAGTCCTATGAGTCACCTATTTGGCCACCCAGAGGAAATTATCATCTGCAGCACAACACTCAATTTTTTCCAAATACCTCACAGGAAAAGAGTCTACAGCAGCTACCATGCTTACATTGTGAAAAAATTCCTATAATAACAAAAGGGTTTTATTTCCCTCACTGCATTCAACCTGGTAGAGCAGCAGGTCACCCAGAGCATGCTCCCCCTCTCCTAAATATCATTTAAGTAACACTGATGCTTTGTCTCCTTAAAATTTATAACAATGATGGTTTTATAGCTCCCTGCAAGGAAGAATGAGGTACTTCTCAGCTAAAACTCAAAAATCCTACTCATTCAGCAAGCACACCAAGGGCTGAAGGGGTAGTTTTTGCAGCCTAGTTTCAGACAGTTGGCTATCCCCCACTACAATGCACAACACCATCACAGGAGGAGGATGTTAAGCAAGTTGTGTTTAAGGTTGCTGCTGCACAGCCATTTTGAGTGTGGGGGGTCAAGGGAGGGGGAGGAACAAAGAAAACAGTCTTATCATTTTCTCTGCTTCTGCCTTCTTTTGCATGTGTCAGTGATAGTTCAGTTCTCAGCAAACACTAAAAGAATTGAAACAGCTAAAAACAAACCCTCTCCACAGATTTGTAGTCTGCAGCAATTGCATTTCTCTGCTGCAAGTTGGAGCACAGATACATTATCATCAGTGTTTTCACAAGTAAGGAAAGAGGCAGAGGGATCTTCTCTTTTCAGTGGCAGCCAAAGCACAAGATGTCAGATACTGTGGCCACATAAATTCAGCCTAACTGAATGGGCACTTTCTAATTGGCTGATTTTCTTCCCCTAGGACTTTGTACGTAGATGGTAGAAGATATCTGTGAGTCTCTGTTACATTCTTATCCACAGTCAGGAGAAAGTACAAATGCTTTAAAAATGTGTCTCTCTCCACAAATATTTCAGCAGAAAGGAGACATAACAGAGAAGATAACAGAGGATGGGTGTGACACATCAGATTTCTGGTTGCAATTGGGCTAAAGGTTGGAGTATGTCTCTTTCAAGACCACAGATGACTAAAGATGGCGAAAGATTACTAAGGTCTCTGTTACTCTTTCCCTAAAAATTTGGACCTACTGAAGTCAAATCATCTATATATTTTTGTTGCAGTGCCCTTCAGTTAGTCCTTAGGAGGTTTGCCCTTCTGAAATGCCCATTTTACCAACCAGTGATATATGAAAAGAACTATTTCCAAGCTGCCTGAAAGACAGCAATAATTTTTTGCCTATGGCAGAAAACAAATACAAGGTGGGAACAGCAGACAAGACAAAGATCTGAAGTAAAAAGCAGTGAGGAATGGCAGCTCTTAGCCATAGCTTTTTTGCTGCAATAGGTTGATTTCATTCAGGAATCTGGCCTGAACTCTTTCACCCTACCAACTGTGGCAAGAGCCAGTGGAGCAACCCATGATTCTCAGACAGGGCCATCTCCATGGTTCTGTGCTCTTTCTCCCCATCTGAACTCAAACTGTAACCTTCATCTTTTTCTAATGTAATGGTCACCTACATGTCTTTCTCCCTCTAATGTATGCCTGTAAACAGCATTTTCTCTCCCTATTTCACCTGAAATGAACAACCTAAGAGGGAAGCAGGTGCTTCTATGGAAAAGGTCAAGACAGAAGATCAACAAATGTTGCAACATTTGTCTGAAGGTAACTTTCAGAGAAAGCCTGCTGGAGAGTTGCTTAGTGAAAGGCAGCACACACTTTTCTTCCATACCACTTTCTGATTTTTAGAGAGAAGGCTCTGTTCTCTCTAAAAAACCACAATTTTTTTTTTGGTAAAAGCTATGTGAAATCTTTGTATTCTGATTATGTCCCACTCAGAGCTTCCAGAACAGATTTCCAAGTACAGATTTTAAGAGAAACAGCAGTGAATACCAAAGGTTGTCACCAGCTGCATTTCCTTCCTTTTCACTTTCTTTCTTTTTCTGTCACATTTTGCCCCTCGTTTCAGAAGAAAGCCAAAGATTTGCTTGAAGATCTCCTGCATTATGTTTGAGGAAAACTTCTCATGTCTCTGTCCATGATGAGCAAGTCCTGATGCATTTGCTTACAGTCCAGTCTCTTGGGAACAACTATGTATGCCTTTCACCTGGTCTAAGCCATTTTTCCTCCCTTCTGGGAGTCATTAAACCAAAAACATATCAGCAAAGAGTCTGCAAAGACTCATCTCCATAAGTTCCCTTTCATGTAGACACCTGTTGCACCTATAAAAATATCTCTGCAGTTATTTTTTTTCTCTTACATTATTTAATCAAAGAAGTATGAAAATTGAAGTGCGAGGGTGAGATATGTAACAGGTTTCTTGCTAAATGAATTAGGTAATTGATCTCTTGTTAAATAGACATAATTATCACAGAATGGCTTGGGTTGGGAGGGACTTCAAAGATCATCTAGTTCCAACTCCACTGCTATGGGCAGGGTTGTTCTCCACTAGATCAAGTTGCACATGGCCACATCCAACCTGGCCTTGAAAACCTTCTGGAATGGGGCATCTGCAGCTTCTCTGGGCAGCCTGTTCCAGTGCCACACCACTCAAGTAAAAAAGTTCCTTCCAATATCTAGCCTGTCTTATTTAGTTTAAAACCATTTCTCTCTTTTCCTATCACTACAAGAACATGTAAAATTCTCTCTCCATCTTTTTTTTTTTTAATGCCCCTTTAATTACTGAAAGGTTGTCATGAGACCTCTGAGCCTTCTTTTCTCCAGACCAAACAAGTCCAATTCCCTCACCCTTTCTTCATAGGAGAGGTTCTCCAGCCCTCTGATCATGGACCTCCTCTGGACTTGGGTGTATTATTCCAGGTGGGTCCTCACAAGGACAGAGAGGCAAGGAGTCACTTCCCTAACCATGC
This sequence comes from Tympanuchus pallidicinctus, assembly GCF_026119805.1. Taxonomy (NCBI): domain Eukaryota; kingdom Metazoa; phylum Chordata; class Aves; order Galliformes; family Phasianidae; genus Tympanuchus; species Tympanuchus pallidicinctus. The sequence goes on from NW_026294775.1 coordinate 410,967, forward strand.
TGGCCCCTCTATGGTGCAGGCCAGGATACAGATGGTTTTCCGAGATGCTGGCTTATGTTCATCCACCAGAACCTCCCAGTCCTCCTCTGCAGGGCTGCTCTCAATATCCATACTCATGCCTGTGAGTGCCCTGATCTTCAATCTCATTAGGTCCACATGGGTCCACTTCTCAAACTTGTCCCTGTCCCTTTGGATGGCATTTTCCAGTCACTGTGGACTTCTCCTGACAACTTTTAAAACCTTTAAAACTCCTAACTTTTAAAATATGATGGAGAGTGACTTGGAAACTACATCAGCCAGTTCCTTGAGGACCCTGGGATTCATGTTGTCCAGCCCCATGGACATGGACATGTTCAACCGCAGTTTCATCAAGCAATCTCAAACTCGCTCTTGGCTTACTGCACGAGGGATTTTTCTCTGCCTAGAGGTTCAGGGACTTGAGGGAAGTGGGAAGCCTGACTGTCAATGAAGACTGAGACAAAGAAATTGTTGAGTACCTCAGCCTTCTCAAGGTCTGTTTTAACCTGCTCTCCATTCTCATTTATCAGAGTGGATACACTCTCCTCGGCCTTTTCCGATCATATTGGATGCCCTAGTATTCACAGTACATAACGCAAAGGGAAATTCCTACAGACCATGATGATACTGAAACAAGTTTTCTCCAGATAGAAAGACTGTATAGCAAATGTTTAGGAAACTACTTGATTGACTGATTTTCCTAAAGTTGATGAGCAAAATATATGGAATATTAAAACATTTTTAGTGTTAAAATAGATTCAGTGTTCTCAAAAAACCATTACAATCATTTGAGTTCAGGATGTCTTTTGTTATTAACATTTTTAATTAATCTTCTTTTTCCCTCAGATTTTAGAGCATCTCGATACACTTGAAAACTTACTTTTATTTCTGGCAGCTATATCTCATCCTACAAAATTCAGCTTTGCAGCAGCCTAATACATTGATCTAACTGGGTGAGGAGGCATTCTTTTCAATGACAATTTCTAAGTTTGGAATGAAGTCTTAACAGAAATAAAATCAAGCTGCAGAATACTAGTGAAATAAGATGACATATTCTGTAGAATACTATTGCTGGACATCTAAAATATGTTTTCCCTCACACCTATGCATCTCAGAAGTATTAGATAGTTGAGATGGACTTCTGATTCATAACAGGTTGAATTTAAGTGCTCAAATTTTTATTGTGTCTTTAACACAATACATACTGTGTATATAGGGAAAGAGGAGTTGAAGGAAAGATGTTTCTTTTACTCAATACCCACAGCGCTATATTTAGTGTAAAATTTCAGATGTTTTAATGAAGAGTTTAACATTAGTATTACAGAATCATAGAATGGCTTGGGTTGGAAAAGACCTCAAATGTCACCTAGTTACAACCCCCTGCTGTGGGCAGGGTTGCCAACCAATAAATTAGGCATTGGAACAGGTTACCCAGGGCCCCATCCAACCTGGCTTTGAATACCTCCAGGGATGTGGCATCCACAGCCTTCCTGGGCAGCCTGTGCCAGTGCTCCACCACCCCCACCTCTCATTGAAAAATTTTTCCTATCTAATCTAAATCTCCTATCTCTTCATTTAAAATCATTCCCCATTGTCCTGTGACTATATACCCATGTAAAAAGTTGATTTCCATCCTGCTTAGAAGCTCCCTTGAAGTACTGGAAAGCTGCAATGAGGTCTCTCCTGACCCTTCTCTTCTCCAGGGTAAACAATTCCTTCAACCTGCCATTGTAGGAGAGGTGCTCCAGCCCTCTGATCATCTTCATGGCCCTCCTATGGACTCATTCGAAAAACTCCTCATCCTTCCTGTACTGGGGCCCCAGGCCTGGGCGCGGTACTCCAGATGAGGCCTCACAAGAGCAGAATAGAGATGGACAATCACCTCCCTTTCTCTGCTGGCTACTTACTTACTTACTCCTCTTTAGATGCATCCCAGCCTTCCAGGCTACAAGCACATGCTGGTGGCTTGTTAAGTTTTTCATTTAGCAGGAACCCCCAGTCCTTCTTAGCAGGGCTGCTCTCAAGGAGTTCTTCTTCCAGACTGCACTCCTATCTGGGATTTCCCTGACACGCCTTGCACTTGGCCTTGTTGAGCCTCATTAAGTTCACATGCGTTAATTTCTCAAGCCTGTCCAGGTTCGTCTGGATGGCATCCCTTCCGTCTGTCATAACAACTGCAGCACTCAGCTTTGTATTGTCCACAGACTTACTGTGGGTGTCTTCATCCTGTGATCTACGTCACTGAAAAAGATGTTAAAATGTGCTGATCCCAAAATGGACTCCTGGCAGACACCACCCATCACCGGTTTCCACCTGGACATAGATCCGTTGACTACAACCATCTGGCTATGACCAATTCTTTATTCACTGATTAGTCCGCCCTTCAAATCCTTATCTCTCCAAGTTAGAGATAAAGATGTCATGCAGGACAATGTAAAAGGCTGTGCACAAGTCCAAGTAGGCAACATCAGTTCTGTTGTCCGCCAGAGCTGTCACTCCATCATAGAAGGCCACCAGACTGGTCAGGCATAATCTGCCCATGGTGAATCCATGCTATCTGTCTCATATCACTTCCTCATCCCCCATGTGTCTTAACATATCTTTCAGAAGTATCTGTTCCATGATTTTTCCAGGCACAGACATGAGGCTTGTCAGCATGTAATTCTCCAGGTCTTCCTTTCTCCTTTCTTGAAAATGGGAGTGATGTTTCCCTTTTCCAGTCAGTGGGGACTTCACCTGATAGCCACAATAATTCAAATATTTTGGAGAGTGGCTTGACAACCACATCAGCCAACTCCTTCACGACTCTGGGACACATGCCATTGGGCCCGGTGGACTTATATACATTCATTGTCATGAGGTGGTTTTGAACTTGCTCTTGTCTTTCTGTTGGGAGAGATTTTCTTCCCCAGTCCCCATCCAGAGGTTCAGGTGTGTGAGGTTCTGGGATGTGAGAGAGTGAGAAGCCTGGCTGCCAGTGAAGACTAAGACAAAGAACCACTGAGTACTTCAGCCTTCTCCACGACTCTTGAAACTGTTCTCCCCTTCTAACCCATGAGCAGGATTACCCTTGCAATCTTAATCTCTTTAATGAGCTCCACTGTGTTGGTGAACATCAGGTCCAGAAACACTTCTCTGGTCAGTTTATCTAATATCTAGACCATGAAATTATCTTCAACATACTCCAGGAGTCTCCTGGATTGCTTCCAGTCTGTCGTGTTACCTTCTCAGGAGACATCCAGGTGACTGAAAACACCCTGTGATCATGACACTTCTTGTAAGATGAAGCAAAAAGGCCTCAACCACTGGCTTCCCTCAGTCAAGCAGCTTGTAATATACTCTGTCAACTAGATGCTCTTTGTTGGTCCAGTCCCTGATTTCCACCCACAAACTTTCAGCCTGACCATAGCTGTTTCTCAGAGACAGCTCTTTGCACTCTATCCAAGTCTTAATGTAAAGGGCAACTTCCCCTCCCCCTTCCCTGCCCATCTCTTCTGAAAAGCTTGTGGCCCTCATTCATCATGCTTCAGTCATGTGAATCACCTCACCATGTCTCTGTGATCACAATTTGGTCACAGTTTTCTAATTGCGCTATGGCTTCCAACTCTTCCTGCTTATTTCCCCGGCTGTGTGCAGTGGTGTGAAGAAATACATAATATAAAAACTATTGTGCTACCAAATGCGTCTATTCTCTTGGACACTTGAACTCTACATCATGGTTTCATGATATGTAAAATAGGAACATAATACCAAACATAATTCATCTTAGTATAAAAAGCTAGCTCCCAATTTTCATTGATAATTTCCCATACCACTGTGGTAAGTAGCTTTTAAGGTCCTAACATCTGTAATTTCTTTGATACTAGGAAAGACAAAGAATTGTTGCGTAATGCACAGAAAGGTTGTAAATAATTACATACTGAATTTGCTGTTCTGATGGTAAGAACTACTACAGTGAGTAGTGTTTTGCTAGTGAAAAGAGGTCAGCACAAAGGTCAAGTTAAAGGAATGCATTTATCTTTACTTAAGTTTAAAGCAATGAGAAAATAAGTGAAGCTGCAAGAATAATACAGAACAAGGCAATGCATCTACATGAAGATAGTGATAGCGATTAAGAAAGATATATCACAAATTGCCCTAATACTTTATCATCATCCAGATCTGCAGACACTGGGGAGCCCTGGTAGCAGTGAGGATGTGAAGAACCTTTCCCAGCAACTGGGAAGTCCTATGCAGTGCATGCACTTGTAGGTGAGGCCTCCAACTTTGCTGCAAGAGGATCCATATGTTGTTGAATAAACACATTTACAGGAGAATTATGGTTTCATTCTCCCTTTGGTTTCCACCTCAAGCCTGGAGAGGTCTCAAGGAGGAGCCAAGGAAGTTTGTGTACTAGTAGGCCTTGACGCTATGCTTCCAAGCAAGAAGAGGTTAAAATGTTCTCATAACACTTTCTCTAAGCTACATCTCTTGATAATGAGATGTTTTGTCCAAGATACATATTTTGCTAATGATCGTATGATCATTACAGATGCTGATTACATATTTTGCTGATGATTGGATACTGATGATATATAGCTTCTGATTCAGTCACTTTGAAATGTAACTGATCTTTGAGAAACTAACCTTAAAGATAGAGCCAACCCATAAATGCTTATCATCTCCTCTTTGGTATTACACTCTTAGATTCATTTTTCTTCTTTGAAAATTAAACATGTCTGACTCTACATAAACCATAAATTTTACAAGTTCAGACTAGATACTAAGAGGCAAGCAGAATTTTTTATTGTTTTCCAATTTTAATCATCTTACAAAATCAAAAGTTGCAAAGCATGGTAGGTTTTAAAGAAGTAATGTCATACAGCAGTACATGATGACAACTCTGACAACTCCGACATGTTAATACAATAATTTTGTCTGGAAGAAAATAAATAAATTCAGTCATGGTGGGTTTCAAAATTGTAGTAATGGCTCTGCTTCCTCATTAGGTTCCTGAAATTTTTTATTTATTGCCAAAGCATGGCAATAATACAAGCTTCAAAATAGAAGAGCCTTTGCATTTTTTTTGTATTCTAGCATACATATCCTAATAAATATTTATGAATATAAAAAACATTTTAATTTTAAAAAAAAAAAAGTCCAGGAATAGTAATTAAGTGAGAGATATGATGTTCACAAATCCTTCTCTGCAGAATTCAGATATTTCCAGGTATGTTATTCAACAGTTTGAATAGTATCACTAAGTTATATATTACCAGACTCTCAAAAGAAGTAAAGTACAAGCCATATCAGTAAGTGCAATTACTTCTGCAAGTCTTGCTATTCCCTGAAGGGGAGGATGCAGAAAATAAGTTAAAGTAATACTTCATAGTGAGTTGAGGATAAAGACTGAGCTGCTATATGCACATTTCTAGTACTACTTCTCAGCGGATTAAAAATCCTTACTGTTTTTCTGATTTAAAAATGGCACTAATCTCAAGATTTTGAAGCAGTTTGCTCTTAATATAAATGAAGCTACGTAAATAAAAGCAGAAAGCAGATCTCCAAAGATGCTGAGACAAGATACAGAATTGAGTTTCTTTTGTTCTCTACAGTTACAAATTCTGTGAAGTGTAAGCATGAAATAAATGGCAACTTTCAGTATGATTCCAAAAAGAAGCAAAGCAATACATGTTGAGTTGCATTTTCAGTTAGAAAGGAGAAATGCTAGCAACATCTCTGCAGGGAAACTGTGAAAGGAAAAACATGAAAGTCAAAAATTTATCCAATCTCTCAGTACTGTTGTATTTCTGGTTCAAATGCAGCTGTATATTATCTAAATATAGAGAAGACTTCTAGAAAACATAAATAATCATTAAGCTGCCAAAAACAAGGTTACATAGACATGCACTTTGATGACATTACAGCTGCTGAAGGAGTATCTTCCAGATCTTCTGTTTCACTTGAATTTTTAATGGTATCCCCAACGTCATGAATCCCAACTTGATTTCATTGAAAGGGAAAAGAAGGAAAGAAAGGTGAATAATGGATTGTGGGTGGGGTTTTTTTTTGCTTTGCTTTTGGTGCTGTTGCTGTGATTTTTACTGGAAGGGGGGAAGATTAACGGGAAATTAAAAAGAAAACTGAGCAACAATGATTGATTCATTCAAAGTTTAAGGAGAGCTATTTGACCTGCTTCAGAAGCAACTTTGCAGATGATTTGTGTCACCACAAGAGATTTAGATTAGATATCAGAGGAAAATTTTTCACTGAGAGAGTGGTGAGGTGCTGGAGCAGGCTGCCCTGAGAAGCTGTGGATGCCACATCCCTGTATGTTCATAGCCACATCAGACAGGGCTGGGCAACCCGATCTGGTGTCTGATTTAGTGGTTGGCAGCCCTGCCTGGGGTAGGAGCATCAGAACTAGATGATGTTTGAGATCCTTTCCAACCCATATTCTCTTAACACTGGTTATTGATGGAAGTCTTTGGCACTAAAGTAATTCCAACTAAATTTACAATGTTGGTACCAAAGTTAATCAAGAATGAATTTTGTCTTTGCAATGTAATGAATCCAGATAACTTTTTCACAAGCAGGAAATATGAGAAGAGATAATAATTCTGTGACAACTTATTCCGGCACAGAAAAAAGTCACTGTACTCCATGGATAACCTGTTTATGTCATTCAATGAAGCTTCTAACCTTTATTATCATCTGCATTTTACTCCAACCCTGTTTATGTGGCTTTTCACCTGGATCCACAACATATTCACAACAGATTCAGGGGGTAATGGCTTTAAGTTGTGTCAGGGGGGATTCAGGTTGGATGTTAGGAAAAATTTCTTCTCAGAAAGAGTAGTGATGTACTGGAACAGGCAGCCAGGGAGGCAGTGGAGTCACCATCCCTGGAGGTGTTCAGCAAAAAGATAGATGTCACACTGAGTGACATGGGTTAGTGGGCATAGTGGTGATGGGTTGACAGTTGGATTACATGATCTTAGTGGTCCCTTCCAATCTTAACAATTCAATGGTGATTCCCTATCCAGATTTTGTGACTCCCCATTCCTGGAGGTGTTTAAGATGTGTGGGCATGGTACCAAGGGATGTGATTTAGTGACAGGACCTGGTAGATCAGGTTGATGGTTGGACTCTGATCTTGGAGGTCTTTTCCAACCTAAACAATTTTATGATTCTAAAAGTTTCTTTTACATTTTACTTTTGATTTCATACAAATCAAGAGATTTATTTGTGTCTTTTATTGGCACCAAAGAAGCCATTTCTTCAGAGACATTGTATTCAGTATCAATACCTCTAATGAAAACGGCATATTGAGCCATATCAGTAGCATCAGTACTTTCATCTATCACTATACCATCTATCACTAGGGCATTACATTTGAAATTAGCAGTTTTACTCTCCAAATTTCTTTTGAAAGATTTCCTATGTCTTCATTTTGTCTGGATACGGTCTGGTGAATTGAACTGATTTTAAAAAAATCCACTTTTTATCAGGGCAAGTTATATCAGCCATGCTTTTCCATACATTGCTTAATAAATTCATCATCAGAAAAATGGTTTTGATTTTTTTTGCAATTAGATTTGCTACAATATAGCTAGCTTTTATAGCAGAGTCTGTTTGATTTTGGACTTTTTAAAAAAGATTTTATTGGGATGAAAGACTGTTTTTTCAGTTTTGCTATTTCGTATTTATGAAGCATTCCTTGATATTCATTGAATTTGGCAGCATGTTTCTTCAGATAATGTGTTTTCAAATTGTAATCTTTGAAAACCGACACAATTTCCTTACAAATTAAGCACAGTATCATATTATTTGTCTTGAAAAGAAAACACTCACCTGTCCATTTTTCTTTGAACACCCTTCATTCACAATTATTCTTTTTTGGGGCTCTGTTTTCTTTTGAGATAGCATTAGGTAGGTTGAAGGATTAGTATCAGCAATCACTGCATTTTACTCAGCAAGCAGCACAAGGCATATGTAATACACACAAGTTTCAGTGCAACCAAATGTGTGAGAGGAAGTCAGCACTGCAGCGCAGCCTCCGTTTGCCTTGGTTTCAGCCCAGACAGTGCCAATTGCACACCAACATTTGGTTGTTGCTGAGCAATTGGTCTTTGCCTGGGGCTGTGCCAGGCCACTCAGTGGGGAAGAGACGCTGCCATGATGATATGGGTCAGGACGGGTTGTGCTGTGCCACATGTGGCCTGTGGGTAGGGCATTTCTGGGTTAATGATTTTAAGCCAGAGGAGAACAGGTTTACACAAGACATAAGGAAGAAATTCTTTACTAAGACAATGGTTAGGTACTGGAACAGGTTGCCCAGAGAAGTTGTTTATGTCCCATCACTGGAAGTGTCCAAGGTCATGTCTGATGTGACTCTGACCAGCCTGATTTAGTGCAACTTGTCCTTGCCTGAAGCATGGAGTTTGGATGAGAAGGTTTTTAAATGTCCCTTCCAACCCAAATGATCATGTGATTGTATGAATTAGGAAAGGTTAAATTGCACAGTGCCTCTTATGCTCAGTTGAGTTCAAGAATAAACTGCAGTTCCTGAGAAAAAAAATGCATTAATTCAACAGATCTTAGGTACAGATGCTTTGCGAAAGTGATAGCATGTACAGATAGACATTTTATGGATTTCAGTAATCAGGATTATTTAGGGATGATCACGAATAACTGTTCTGTAAATGGTTAAGTAATCTCATTTTTCACCTTCAGCCATTTCACTCTGAATGGCAATTGCATTATGAGATGAGAAGGGATGGGGTTTCTTTTTTCCCTATTGCTGTGGAAAATAATAAATTGTGCCTTCTCATGCATCTAGTCTTTTTAGAATTGTTATGCACACTCAACACTATAAAAGGTGCAGTTTTGCTTCTCTTTTTTCAGTTTTATTAATTATATTCCCTTGTTTTTATCATGAGCCCATATGAATATACTAGTATGTACATTATCTTTGTAGGGATCAGTGCGTAAGTGAAGATGGACAACAAATGCAATTCTAGGCTGACTAGAAGGGTATCTGGTCAAGGCCCTTTTCCAAGGCAACAAGAGATATTAATTAAGGGGGGTAGTGACGGGAATCAAGTCTCATCATTCTATGAGCAGGTGGAAAAGTAGAAATGTTTTTACCAGCAGGGTTACCTGATTGAGGACTTCTAAGGTGGAAGATAATCACAAGACAAAAACCTCTTGGTCATACCAGTTGATGGGCTCACAAGCTACAGGTACCACTCTGAGGAAGGATTAACCTTTCAACCAGTAAGATTGTTCACAGACAGACCCTGGGCTGAGAGTGTTCTGAAAACTCTAGAGCTCTCTACATCTGTGGAGGAAGAGAGGTGAAGTGTGGGGAGAAAGAGAAGCAGGAGGAGAAGAGAGGGGATATAGGTAGAAAAGGGTAGAAAAGGGAATAATTTCTGGCTATAATTTATCGCTTTAGTCAGAAATTATATACTCTCTGGAGAATACCTCTTCTAAAAATGGACATTACTGACGTTTTCCAAAGAACTAAATAAAGACCCAAGTGTTCCTTACTTGGAAAATGCCTTTACTTCTCACTATTCATATCCACCCATGTTTAAATAGGTCACCTGTGTTCCGTATGGTGAGGAGGTAGTTCGGACGCAAGGTCATTTGTTATGTACTGGATTTTCTGTCAATAAAGAAGCACCATTGTGGCTACATGTTTTCCTCACATTCTCGCAGCACCCAATTCACTGACTACAGGTATTGCAAAGCCCTTGAAACACTCATTAAAATACTCAGCAATCGCATTCAGTTACGTTTGCTACAAATCAAATATTCATAAAGAGAAAACACTGAAGAAAGCCATAAATGGCAACTCCTGCATGGAGTGGCAAAGAGTGGGAAAAGCAATTCTGATTGAATTGAATTCTAATTTGAAAAAACATTTCAAAATGTCCCAACTTCATGCTTCACAGAGAAGGGGAGGAAAACATCTGTGCTTGTGAAAAGGTGGTGGCTAAAGATCTTAGCACATCCTAATAGCCTGGACTGACCACATGTTTTCTTTCAGTTTGGATTCTATCAGCGCATGAGTCTGGTGAAACTGTTTGGCTATAAATCCATCTGGGTATGCCATATGCAAGCTAGTGAGCCACTGCTTCCAACAACCCCTCCCTAGTGAGATTAGTATTTGTTAAAGGTCACATGTTTTTGAATTGTGATCAACATCCAGATACGTGTGTGCAGCCTACCCACGGCCAGTGTTGTCTGTTAACATAATGCCATGAAAGTGACCTTTTGCACATTGACATTTATGATCCATTCCTAATCATTTCATATGTGGAGTATTATGCAGTCTTGCCAATGGGAGTTGGTGAGGCACATCCCAAGTGTTGAGACATAAGAAAAACGAGCACACAAGTGCCCTCAAGAATTTCAGCTACATCCCTGCTGCACTGCATTAAAGCAAGAAAACCTAGTCTAGGGTACTTTTCCTAGCAGACGAATCAAGCTAACAGTACTATGACATAGCCTTAATAAGGAACTAACTCATATCTGAATCAATTAGGTTGTTTCTTGTCACTTGTAAATAATAATGTTTGGAAGTAGCATGCAGCATGCCCACCTATGGGCAGACGTTGTAACAACTGATTTCTGGAAAAAATATGAGCAGCTATGATCTCTTTTCGGTGTAAAAACAAAGACAGTATCTTAGTTCAAAGCTCTTCTGCTTGCATCTGCATCATTCCTACTCAAAATTATTCCTGCCATTCCATCTTCGGGTTCAGTGGCAAGACAACAAATTATATCCCACTTAGTCTTTTCATCTTTGAAATGTTTTTTTGTCACTTTTAGTTCAAGCTGTAGCATTTCCTATCTAAGTCATCACCATGTGCAACTAAAACCTTATAGCAGAATTCTTCAGAAACCTAGGCAGAACACACAGTTTATAAGCAGTTTAAAAATACGATTTATATTTCTCATTCATTTAGTGAAAAAAAATTGCTTCAGAAATTGAACAGCTGTAATCCTTTTTTCCTTTTCAAAGCCTTTCTCTAATGAGAGAACAAAAACCCTTTAAGGAGTTGTGGAAATTTTTTGTAGAAGGAAAACAGTCCCATGTGACCTGTACTCCTTTCTCCCAACTCCTGACAATATGGTTAGCATAACCAATGATAAGGCAAACATCCATAATATGTAAGAGGGCTGTTCATGCATACCTCTTCTCCCTTCTCTCCAATACCTCTCTGGCCCAAGGATGTGGAGGCACTCAGAGATAAGGACATCAGCATTATCAAGACCCAAGTGGTGTGTTACCCAGAAGGTGTGGGGGACCCATTCACAAGGTGATTAAGACCATCAGCATTATCAATTCTCAGGTGCTGGGTTACCAGGATATGGGGAAACCTGTCCTGAAAGAGCACACAGCAGCACAGTGAGCACTATCAATAAAATCAAGCAGTTACTTAGACCCGAACTGCTGCTGAATGGCAAAATATGTGATCCCCTGTTGAATAGAAACACCTCTGTTAAGTGAGGTAAAAAAGAGCAATAAGAGCTAATATGGTTGCCTTCTCCAGCCACTCTGACACAACTTTGCTTCTGTACAGCCACTGGAGCCCAGCCCAGTGTCCAGGAAACCAGTGTGACAGCCCAGCCTGGGAGAAATGGCTGCTGCAGCTACAGCCAGTAGCAAAGCAGAGCACATATCCCAGAGACACACAGTCAATGTCAGGTCACTGACACAGTTGGCCGCAATGGCTGCCCCAGCCAAAGGCTGTCTTGAGCAACACTTACACACAACACTCACATAAAACATAGGCACAGATCACTGAGACCCTCTCATCCTCCCTGGTTGGCTAGAAGAGAAAGAAGTTCACTACTGAAGGCAGACACTCAGCACCCTCTATGTTGGCAAGCATGCACGCATTTCCAGCTTCAAGTATCTGACACAGATATACTGTCCAACGCCCTTGCCCAGATCCTGGGCCCTTTTAGTAGCTTCACAGGTCACCTACTCACTGGGTAGTCTAGCTTGAAGTTCATTGCAAACACATGTACTCATCCCTCATTCACAAGTCCCACTGAGAATAGCAGCAAGGCCCCATCACCTACATGTCACCTCAACACGACCCCAAAACCTCTCATTGCTCACTGCTCAAGCTGGTCCAGCTTAAGGTTTGCTAGTGAATACGCACATACAGCCCTCACTCACCAGATTGGGAAGATACAGAAACTCTCCCTACTGCTCCCCACAACAGCAGCCAGAACCATGCACATAAACTGTCACCCATACCTTGCTCCAGCCATCAGTGCAGAGCATTGCACACACCTCATTCACATCCCACCCCAGTGGCTGGTTTGGTAACACACATACCATTCCCACACCAATGACTGGGAGTAGAAGATCTGCACACACTCCAATAGCTGATGCTAGGACCATTCCAGTAGCTGGCACCATACCATGGGGGCCTGTATCCCCAGTCTAACTCCAGTAGCAGGCACCCAGTCCACTCACAACAATCCCCCCAGTAACCAGTATTCTGTGCTCAGAATGCTATGGAGCTTCCTGAGCCCTAAAGAGGATCCTTAAACTATTAACATCAAGACCCCCATTTGCCCTTGTATCTAGCACCTGTAATTCACAGGCCTATACCCCAATCTGATTCCACTAGCTGGCAACAAGTTCATTCACACTTTTTCAGTATAGCTGGCAATATTTTGTCTCAGAGTACATGGGGCCCTTCCTAGGTCAAGAAATGACCTCCAGCTTCTCCTGAAGTAGACACTAAAGGCTGTTGGTACATAAACCCTCAGCTTAGCTCCAGTAGCTGATGCTAAATTCACTTACATTGCCTCTCAAAGTAGCTAGCACTCATCACTTCACCAGCCCTGTCATTCCAATTCCACCTTCTGGAAGCTGATTTTGGAAGACACATTTCTCCCAGTGGCTGGGAGAAGGGATCCACTACACCTCTCTTGCTACAGTAGCTTGCACTGAACCTCTCCTTCTAACTCGTTGCAGTAACTGGCTCCACAGGCCAGGGGCAATTACACCTCTGGTCTGACTCTAGTAGCTGGCATCCAGTTCGTTCACACTGGTCCTCCCACCAGCTGGTAGCCCAAGCTCAAATCTGCCCTTTCAGATCCAGGTTGCTGTGGACCCTCTAATTATTGACACTGGGGCTCCCACTCTACCCAGTAACAGACACTACAGTCCATGGGTGCATATAGCCTGACTAGTTGCTTGCGCCTGTTGCACTCATAAACGTGCACTTACCCCACCAGTGTCTGGTGCTGAGATCACCACTCTCCCTCTACTGGGTAACACTACAGGCCAGGCTGGCTGTTTTTCTACATGACCCCAGTAGCTGGATCTCTGACAGAGATCTCTGACTCTTCAACTTTTCTTTCTGCATCCAGCTGGGCTAGAATAGATGCACAGAATGATTTTGACCAAACAAACAAACAAACAAATAAAATCCCACATCATTCTCTCTTTATTTTACCAATTCTATAATTGATCAGGTTGCGTTGCAAATATTGTCCTCCTAGGAACTTGAATTAATATTGTACACTAAAATTCTTAGATCAACTTAGAACTTCTATGTGGGTTTTTATTTTGTTTGTGTTTTAATCATTCATTCTAACCATAGGCTGGTTAAGCTTCTTTCTGAGATGCGCTAAAGTTCTTTTTGTTGTAATTAATTAACTGCTATGGTATTTAATTAATGACTAGGTATGTGTTCTATGAACAGCTTTTTCATGTATGCATAGGGGTGATGCAAAGCAGAGATAAAGCAGAATTCACATGGCTTGCAATTGTCAATATATTATAAAACAATAGCAAGACCAGAGGCTTATATATGGTCTGTTTTAAAGACTCTTGATGATAGCATCACAGGTTTATTTTCTGAATTACATTGCAGACTTTCTCAAGGCAAACTCAAAGCTCTTGCAGAAGAGTTCTTTGTGCACAACTGAGAGTTTGATTTAAATGCCATCATTTTGGAAATTAAAATAACCAACTTCTTATTATCAGTAGTAAATGGCTACTGGTATTAGCTATACCAATATGAACCAAGTATTTGTTGGATTACATAAATCCCATTTGGAGAGCTTTCCAAAAATCAGGTTAGGGTGTACTTTTAATTTATTTACTTCTATACAAGACATAAATAAGGATGGTTTTGTTGTTGTACTTACTATTGAAATCTATGACATAGAAGATATGACTGGGACTAAATTAGATACTGCAAACAAAAAAAAATACAAAGCCTGATTTTAATCTATTAGCAATTTTACTCACGTTTAATAAAGAAGGAGGACCTTCTGTTTACAGCTGACTTTCTCAAGCTGTCTCTCAACATCAAATTTAGGGAGATATGTAAGCAAAACTGGGTTGTCTGCATCTTTTTGGGGGTTTTGTTTGTTTGTTGCATGTATATTAGGGAGAAAACCCCCCATGTCTCCCGACGTGTTTTTTACTGCAAACAGCTATAGCAAGGACGCACAGTTGGAAGTACGTCATTTCAAAAATGTGAAGATTTAGCTTATTCTCCAAAGAGCTTCTGCTGCCGTTTTCACTAACCATTCAATGAGTAAAAAGATAAGGGGGAGGCAAGGGGATGTTGACAGTTCCTACTTTGCACTGAAAATCAGTATTTGGAACTCTATACAGATATTGTATAAATGAATTTCCAAAATGGATTGCTCTGGGAAAACAGATTTTATTCAAAAAATTTAACCAAAAAAAGTGACCCAAATATTTTGTCAGTTCATGTCCACGACCATTACTAGAGAAACTAACACAGAAATTATCCCATTGTATTATTTTAAACACAAAAAAGTAGACAAGACAGTCCACATATTTAAGATTTTTATTGCCAGCTAAATACTTCACATTTTACTACACGCAGCTGGATAAAAACATTTTTTCTTGATGCATTATCACAAACTCAGAATTCACTTCAGTGTCTTAAAATATATTTTGAGATTGGCAGAGTCAAGGAAGGCAGGAATATTTGTTTTGAAATTGTTGCAATATTGTTAGAAGGGAGAGGAAAGACATCGCAACAGTAAGAAGGAGTAATACTAATTTATAATTTTAGGACATATCTACATCATGAAATACAAAACACTGAAGCAAATCACGGAGCAATGTATTTATGCAGAATATTACAGCAAAAGTGCTTTACCTTTTGTGCTATTACAAATATTGCTGTTTCCCAGCCTGAGTCAGATTTCATTAAGCCAGATGAAATGTTTGTCAGGTGCCTCCTGAGGTTCACATGGGCACGGCAAATGTGCCCATTTTAAATTAAATTCGCTTTAATTTACAAGACAAATTTAATATATTTCTCTTTTGCTGGACCTGTTATTTCTGCTGACCTTCATCATCACCTGAATTTTTTTCTATAACAGCTGATTCTCCAGACAAAAACGAATGTTTAAAATGGGCTGCACAGCTCCACATGAAAAAAAAAAAAATACTAGGCAAAGTTGTCTGACTAATCGTTTGCTTACAGTAAAAGATTCTGCTCCCTTTTGTATTTTTTCCAATTTTTATTTACTTATTTATTTGTTTATTTAATATTCAAGTTACCTCAGGAAAGTGGAAGCCAAATTCCAATAGCTGTTATTAAGCTCTAAACTAGAGTAAGTAGATTTGGTCTACATTGATTCATAAAACATAATAAAAATCAGTACATTTTCTGTGCTTTTACTTACATTAGGCAACTTCAAGTACAGTAAATACATAATGCAGATTTTTTTTATGCGTGGGTGCTATGCAAACGTTCTGAAAGTCAATTCCTACAGAATGCATTATTTAAAAAGACATTCCATTAACGTACCTTCTACTGACTTTCTGTTGGTTTATTTTTTTTGGAGGATGGATTCAGAAATCTGTAAAGGCTTATCACTGCCAGCTGAGTTCTTTCCTGCCTCCTGCAATGTCAGTATGTTGCTTTGAGTCATTAGGTCAAAATTTTCATTATTGTTTACAGTAATGTAGAAGAACACAAACTCAATCTCAGAGACATGGCTTACACAGCTCACATCTCTAACAAGACTTTTTGATTTATTAATATTATTAAATAATCACAAAGTGAAGTTCTTGTACAGAAACGGCCACAGTCAGTTCCATCTTAATTGAATTTCTACACGTTTTCAAGTTAATGACAAGACTGCAGGGGTAGAAGGGAAGTCATCAGTTCTGCTTTTCCTGTTATTTTCTATTCAGTGTGAAAGAGAATGCATTTAAAATCATTGCGGAAACTCACATTTCTGGTTAATGTGCCATATTGTTCCCATCTCCTTCGACCACCAGTGCAAACCTTACATATTTAGGAAAGAGGTGACAATACTTAGAAGATCAAAACTTTAAATTCAGCCAAATGTAACAACTCAGAAGTATATAGTCAAATTACAGAGAGACATTCTTCTGTCAGTCTTCTATTGGAGCATAGCTACACATCCAAGTAATAGAAGAAAGGCATTTAAATAAATATGTGTTGTTGCAAATACTGTGATGCTCATTACTGCACCTGCAAGAGAAAACGTGGAAGACATTTGCAGTGATTTTTCAATAGGCAGAAAAGCACTGTATCCAGCTTTTTCACTGTTTGCTTTACTTTTCACAAGATGGTTTGAGTCAATTCCTAGCACTCAATTATAATCCTCGGTTTCTTCAAAACAAAATTTCTGTCACTGGTCCTGTTGGAATGGAAATGTAGAGACCATGTGCTCGTTTTCACACACTTCTGCTACTGGAATGAAACTCCACGCTCCTAAAAAAAACTAAAACCCGTGGAATGACAATCTATTTCTCTGGGTATTTCTCAATTTATCTTAAAGTCACCCTAGGCAGATGACAAACTGGCAGACTGAAACATGTTTGTCTGGGTGATTTAGTCATGTTATGAGTTAGTAATGATAGTTTGGGACTTTCTGAGGGAGAGAGAGACACCACAGTTTCTGAACTGTCTTTTAAATAGTTCTTTTTTCTTTTTTTTTTTCCCAATATTTCCTCTCCATTTCATTCACTGCTAGGTTGTACTGCTAACCTTGATGGTTCAGTAGTAAAACTAAGCACTACAGTTCAAAACCCTCCTCTTTCACAGAAAGCAAGAGATCAGCGTCAGCTCACTTGGGCGCTTAACAGGACAGGACGGGATGGGACAGGACAGCATAGGGTGGAGGAGGAAAGGAAAGAGGAGAAGAAGAGGAGAGGAAGAGTTCAGTTGGTAGACATCTTCAAAGATCATCTTATTATATCCTCTCATTAGGAAAAAAGTTCCCACTTCAGATCCTTCGGATCCTCCCAGGAATAGAAATCACTTCTTTTAAAAGCAATACAGCTTAAAGTGCATCCATATGACAAAAATAAATAAATAAAATTAAAAACAAACAAACAAACAGAACAGTCCTGATAAAATAGAAATGTTGAAAATGCAGCTAATAGAATTTTCCATTCTTCAGAGAACGATATAAGTCAGGCCTTGAACGCCAATGGAAAGGTTAAAGGCCTTTAAATCAACAGTGTCAGTGACTACCTTCATTCCTGAGCATAGTTATAGGGTTTGGCTGGACTTAATATTTAGTTCTGTGTCAAATCGTAAAATAGTACTTCAGCCAGCTGTATGTGCTATGAGAGCACAGGGATACTGTGAGAATGAAGGGAAAGATTTTGCAAGAGCTGCTCCAGGAGTAATGCCTCCTATTTTATTGTGTTGTCTCACTATGTCAGAGGCAGATGGTGGTGGTATGGCAGAAAAGGTTGAACCTTCCTACCAACAACCCATTACGTTTTGTTGCTGTGTGATAGGGGGTAGCAGAGGCAGTCTAAGTGGTGTCTGACACAGAAGTGCATATGAAGCAAAGATGTAGAAATGAATTCCTCTGCGCAGAAACAATTGCACTGATATTCGTCAAATTCATCAATGTTTGTTGAATAATTATGGAAACCAAACAGTGGATGCAAGCACAGTGAGATGACAAAGCATGCATTTCATCAGTGGTGACAGTGACAGTCACCACCACTGGTGCCGATTTTTACCAGCAAGACATGCAGGCTCTTGTTCATCACTGGCAGAAATGCAAAGCTAATGGTGGTGGCTATTGTGAAAAACAGTGTTTTGTAGATGAGAATTTGCTCTATCAAACAATTTTATTATGGTCTTTGTCTCTGTTATATTTTTCATGGAAATAAACAGGATGCATGATTTTTTAAGTGACCTGCATATATGTTACACTCTGGGAAAGGTCTTACTAACTGTCTCTTAGTAAATTGTTGAAATTCCAGTGCTGGCTTCTATTGCTCAGTTCTGTGGGGTTTTACAAGCATTATAAACTACAGGCCTTAGCTCAACAAGCCAACTAACTTGGCACAAATATTAATGCAAAAGCGGGGACCCCTAAAAAGTAGGAGAGAAAGACAATCTATATATCATAACAAAAATACCAGGAACAATTTGTGATGCACTGGCAGAGCTCTGCAATGCTGTTGAATCTGTAGCATGCTGGAGTGTGTATGAACAGTTGGAGGAGACAACTACTGTGGCAAATGCAATCCATGCTGTGGAATCAATAAAGAAGGTTAGACATCATAGACTTCTTCCATGGCATGATTGATTTCTCCATGAAGTTGGTGGAAAGTATTGCGTCTCAGGATCTCCCAGCCACTCTGAGAATTAGTCCTAGATGTGCCTCTTGACAATGATGGAATGGACATGTCCTTCTTGTACAGGATGTTCCTATCAACTTCCAGCTTTTCCAGACTTTTATCACAGTTATCCCTATCATGACCCTTAAATGCTTCTGTGAATCGCATCATCTTGTGTTTGTTGGGATCAATTCTGTCTTCTATTCTGTGAGAGGATTTAAAAAAAAAAAAACAAAACAACAAACTAAATGAAAGAGAATTTTGCCAGTTTAATCAACAAAATAAATGAATAGACCACTCCCAAATACATGCTTAAAGACTCAGTCATTCCAGAAACACCTATGCAGAAACAGGAAACTGGTTAATAATTCTTTTGGTTTTCTTCCATCTCTAACATATGATCTCATAAAATTAGCCTCACAAACTCAGCAGCTAGCACAATTATCTTTCTTCTAGGCTTTCATTCCTGATACTGACTTCAGCCCTTAGTTTTTTCTCCCTGGCCATGATTTGCCTTTTCTGATTTGTCAGCTGTAAATGACTGGCAATTCCATACCATTGAACTCCAGCTCCAGATCCTTTTTATATCCACATATACTCATCTATTTTCTTCCTTGCTGTCTCTCCTCCTTAAATACTCCATAGTTGCAAGTGTCAGGATGTGTCATTTATCTTTTGCTGAACTTTGATTTACCTTGTCCACTTTCATCAACCCTTCTCTGCTTCACTTAAGAAATGACTTTGGAAATATCGTCCCATACTATAAATGACAAACATACATGTAATCTGAAAGAACTTCTCACATGCTCCCAAAGTAATGCCTCCCATTTGTTTCAATGGAAACAACAACAAAGAGCACAATGACACTATTTGGTACAACAAATTCTAGCTATAAAACACTATTTTTCAAAATAGCCACCACTATTGGCAATTTTCACCAGTGATGAACAAAAGTCTGCACGTTGTGCTCATAAAAATCTACACCAGCAGAGATGACCCACTGTTTCACAGCGTCTACAATGGTGTAATTGCTGAAATGTGCCATCCACCATCTCACTGTGCTTACATCCACTGTTTAGTCTCATTAAGTGTTCAGCAAGTATCAGTGAATGTCAGTATGTGCAATTATTTCCACGTGGAGGAATTCAATGGCACACCTCTGCTTCCTATGCACTTCCATGTCAGATGTCATTTTGCCAGACTGCCTCTCTGCCATCTGTCACACAGCAACAAAATGTTAACAGAATATTAGTGGGAACCAACATTTGCCTCTGACACTGTAAGAGAACATTTAAAAAAAAAAAAAAGGAGGCATTACTTTCGGAGCTTTTCCTTTGTATCCAATGAAGAATTTCTGCTGGGGTACTGCTTTTGCAAAGTTACATTTTACACGTTGGTCTGAAATCCTTGTTCCTTGATAACACTTCAGATCTGTTTGTTCTAACTGGTAAACGTGAAAATCTACAAGGCTCACTTCTCCCTAAAACCAAGCAGAGTCCTGTTTCATACAGCCACCACCATCCCTTCTGGTTTTATCAGCAAAAAATAAAGCAGTGAGAAAGAGCATATGCCCAAATATGGTTTATACTTTTCTCACACCGGTAGAAATGCTGATTAATTTTAGGAATATTTTGTTATTGAGACTACAGACAGTTTGTTATTTCAGGGCTTAAAAGGCAATCTCAGACCCGAGACTTTGTCACTAGAAACAATCCTTGCATATTATAAAATATAGTTATTATATTTACACCAAAAAGAAATTATCTTTAATTATTCCTGTCCTATTTTGAATCATCTGAAGCACTGTTCATTACTGCTGAACATCTCACTGATTGCTTTTGCCTCTGCTATTTCAAGCATCAAGTGCTCAGTCAACCAAGCACAGCAGTGAAGTTTTATCATCATTATAAGGTGTCTGAAAAAAAAAAACTATGCTTTATAACCATGCAATTTCTAGGATGTTTCTTCTGGAAATAATGGAAAAGAAAGCATCAACTGATGAGAAGAATTCAATAGCAGAACTTTCTGAGCAGAACAGTGTTTGTCACTCATAAACATAAAGCAGACTAGGATCTTTACTCTAGAAGGGACCACAAACTCTCCTCTCTAAGCCATTAGAATAACTGTGACCCATGCATTTGGAAGTCTCTTCTGGGATCTTTATGTGCACTGGCAGAGAACTCACCTGAGATACCATCGGTCCCCCAGCCCGTACTCCCGCCCACAGATCCCAGAGCGAGGCCAGAGACACCGTGGCAGTTTTCGTTCCAGCATGACAGTGGTAGCAACAATCTTTACCATTAAAACAAAAATAAGTAAATAAATAAGACAAAGGACTGGGTTGAGTTAGGAAAAAAAAATAAATCACTCTCTTTTCAAAATTACCAGTCTCACAAGTACTCATCAGCTCCATACATAATGAAAGAAAAACACGGAGCCAATATTCTTTGTTACAGAGCAAGTCACAATTTTAGTTCTAACTGTGCTATGATTGCCAATGGTGCTCTTCAAAAAAAATGTTAAACTTGTTTCCTTCTATACCTGATGAACACGACTAGAATAATTAATTTATAAGATAAATAAGAGGACAACATTTACATCAGCGTTAACAATTTTCAGAACTTAACTACCCTGGCCACACAGCAACAATTAACTGACTTTCTATTTTATCTCAGGAAAAATACTAGGAAGTGGGTTTCCTGTTGAGCAGTTCTGTAAGCGATCTGTATGAATACAGCAAAAGGCCCGAGTCTTTTCAGGAAGTGAGTCAGGCCAACTTCTCTTAATGGATCCAAAGACATTACCCACCAACTTCTAACCATTAGCTTTCATTGTATCTTCCTCCCAGACAATCTCTGTAATTATTATTTAACTCTCAATAACACAAGAATGTGATTTTTAATAAAGAGGCAACTTTAATTCTATTTAAAAAGAAATTCCACTCTTAGTGAAGAAACTTAGTGAAGGGGGACACAGTATGGACAAGAAAGGTTGAATGGGCTTTTCCCTCTGCTGTTCAAAATAGGGTAATATTGTTGGTATACAGGGTAATATATTGGTATAGTAAAATTACTATATCAAAGATATAAGGGAAGGCAGTTTCACATGGGAAGATCTACAGAAAAGTAGTCTATAGAAAATCATACTGATAAAACAACACTTGGAAGCTGATGCACAGAATCAGTAAAGCAGAATTAAAGGGCTTATTGAACCATGAGAAGCTCATGAGCAAAGTGAGGGTCTGGGAAAGACTTTATAGTGCAGAGAAAGTAAAATAAGTAACTGAATTGAGTAACATATTTTTCCTGGACAAATTTTCCTTACTTTTATTCAAAGAGAACACCCTACTCAGATTACCTGGGCTCTCCAGAGTTCATCTCGTTCATGAGCCACTCTCCAGTGGGTGTCACCCATCATGGCAATTAGCAAATTGAGCATAAGGAGGGTGGCAATGATGGCAAAGGCAAAGTATACCACACTGTACATAAAAGGCAGGTCTACATCATAGTTTGCAGGGCCATCAATGATAGTGAGAAACAGCTCAAAGGTGGTGAACAAGGACATGGGATAATTGTAGAACTGCCCGAGGTTTTCAGGGTTCTCTGTCTGGAAGATGATGTAAAAAGCTAAAGGAGAACAATGGGGAAAAATAAAAGATATAGTTTAAAAATGGGAATCATAATCCAAGAGCAACAACAGAGTCTTATTAAGTGAAGCTGACAATACAAGCTAGACTGGGAAGGAGTTATATGTAGGAGGTCTGCTCCTAAAGTAATGCTTCCCATTTTATTATATTGGTCCACAATGTCAGAAGCAGCACCATGCTGGTGGTACGGTGGCAGATGCTTAACCTTCCCAACAATGTTCCACCACAAAGGCAGTCTGATAAAGTGGCACCTGACAAAGAATATATGAATATGAAAGAATATGAATCAAAGGTGTGTCACTGAATTCCTCCATTTAGAAAAAAATGGCGCCTATTGACTGTCATCAAAATGGTCTATAAATGGAAATTTTTTCTTATTCGTGGAAAGAATAAAGCTAAATGTGTCACTTTTCAAATACAAACACCATAAATACAATATGCTTTTAAATTTTGAGAGATATACATAGATTTATCTGGATTGTCCTAATTTCAATTACCCTGGAAGGAGCAAGAGTTGAAAACCAAGCTAATAAGAACATAAATCAGTCCAAAGAAAGAGTCTATATTCAAAGAAATAGAAAATGCACAATATCACTACTTTTGCCAACTTTTATTCAGAGTATGACATGAGAGTAATATGAAACCCAAAGCATTTAATTCATATCAAAGGAGTTGGCAAAGTAATGTAACACCATTTTCCTTTTCTAGACTTACCTGATGCAAAGCCTAGTATCACCACAGCCATGAGCCAGCAAAAGCGCATAAGATCTCCAAATATCATCTGCAGAGCAAAGACAGAGCCACCATAAGACCCAACTGTACCACCAAGCCACCATGCAACCCTTGTAAATCATTTCCAGATTCTAACATCAAAAGTGGACGAGAGGAAGCTTCTGCATGAAAGAGAGAATATGAAAGTCCCAAACCCTTCATTCAGACAGGAACTTGTCCATTTGCCACTAATGCAAGTCCAGAGGGAGAAAAAGTATTCTTTCAATTCTCCCTGTGTGCAAAGAGGTGTCACAACATGTGCAACAATCCCTTTTTTTTTTTTTCTTATACCTTCTGGATCATGATGGTGAAGGGCCCAAGCATCTGGAAGCCTCGTGCAAAGTACATGACATTGCACCATCCTAGTACCAGGGCAAAGGACATGGGCACCACCTCACCAGTAGTGCTGGTAAGACGCATCACCATGGTTACCAGAATCATGCAAGCATATGTGATACTGCAAAGGAAGAAGAGACAGTAAAAAAATGTTCAGTAAAGAGATCTTACCCTTACTTTTTCTTTTCTTGACAAAAATTTCAAGACAGGCACATACAGCCACCAGCTCATAGGCAGAGACCAATCAGCATGCTCAGTTCTAGCTGTCCATTCGCCTGGCTTCTTATACACCACTTGGGCCAACAAGAGAAAGAAATCAACAATAGGAATGCTCTAAAGCAGGCATGTCCAGCTCGCAGCCCATGGGCCGGATAGAGCCCAAGACAGCTAGTAATTCGACCCCACAAGATCATAAACTTTTAACATTATGATTTGATTTTTAGCACTATTTGTCATCAGTTGATTACAAATAGTTTGAGGGCAGATTGTCTAGGCTACAACAGTACATTGTGGAGGGGAGGGAACAGTGCAGTGCCAACTCTGCCACTTGCACCCACTCAGACACATTAAAACCTGAGTGTGTTGCACGTTACATGTACTTGTACCAGTTGATGAGAAAACACAGTGATTACTGATAATAACATTTCAACTTACCTACAGTGTATGTGAGGACTTGTACTTTTTGTTATTAAGTAGGCATGTAAGTTTTCTTATTTAATTATTAAACTCCAACTTGTGTTATTTCTTAGTATAATTTAATAAGTTTACAAATTCACTGTGGAAGAAACATCCAGAATGCTCATGTAGTGCTGAGAATTTTTTTTTTAATTTTGACTATTTCAAAAAGTTCACAAAAGTATAAAATAATTTGCAATACATTTTTAACTAGTTTTGCGGTATGCACTTGATAAGTGTTTCTGCTATCCTGTTTCTATTTTGTTACTTATATACATTAACTCTGTTATATAATTTGTACGTGGCCCAAGACAATTCTTTACTCAGTGTGGCCAAGGCAAGCCACGGTTGGACAACTGTGCTCTAAGGGAATAGAGGAGGTGACTCATCTAGAAAAACACAGGGTTGGATGGAAGGGGGAAGTTGCAGGAGGAAATGAGAGATCATGTATTTATTAAACTTAAAAAGTGGTGTACTTACACAATTATGTGGAAAGGTCCTCCCAGGATGGTTTGTCCAAAGTATTTCGCTGCTCCAACTCTAAGGATATCTGGGATCTAAGAATGATATCCTATTGACTTCAGGATTCCATTATTAAACTTAAGGTAACCACTAATATCAACAGAGTCTTGGGGTCAATTGTATCTGCTCTGTGTGCTGCTTCACAGTTTGATTATAATTTTACTTTAAAAACAGAATGAGTGAAGCAGGCAGATTGAGAAATTTTGATATGAGACAGAGATTCTGCAACACAGAGCTATGATCCTGAAGTTAGTGTAGAATACTTTGAAGAGACTAGACAAATAGCTGAGAAAAGACAAAAAAGAACTCAGAGGGGCTTGTTATGTCATCCTCTCTTTGCTAGCTGTAGCAGAGCCCCACAGACCTGACCAAAAATAGAATAGGATGAAACACCTGTTCTTGTGAAACACATATGAGGAGAGATAAACCTCTTCTTTTTCTTTTCTCTCTCTCTTTTTTTTTTTTTTTTTTTTTTTAATGGGGTTTGAAAACTCAATCTTACTACAGTTATTACCTTTGGAACCAGCATTTGAGTTTTCTCTATATAAAAATTTTGATCTTTGACTTCATGTTACAATGATACCGTATGTGTGTACATGTTTAGTTTAAAAAACTTCAGCTCTGATCTAATTTTAAAATTAAAATTCTAAAATTCATGATCAGGAAATCACCTAGACGCATCTACTGCAGAACTTTGGTTGTGAACACTCCTTTTATAGGCCCACATTGTTGCTGCTCTCCAATTAAACATAAACTTTCCTGTATAAGCACAAGATTCATTTTACCCATCTCCCACATCAGTATAGAAAGTCTCTTATAATCTCATGTAATAGTTGGGTTCAGTTGGAACCACAGATGATGCTAATGGGAAATCTAGCACTACCCTACAGATAGTATTTGATAGTGATCAGTCCATCTAATTGATTCTTCAGTACCTAGAGTTTTACTAGTAAGCTGTCAAAGCGTCTGTTTCATCCAATAAATACTGTTGACAGTGTCAACTGCAACAGATGTATACTGAAACATTTAGACTCAGCAGATAACCCTGAGTTATGAGCACAAACTCATTTTTATGCACAAAATAAAATCATGTCTTGATTCAGTTCAAAACTCAATAGCTCACTGTTTCTCTTACCTCAAGGATCAAAATTACTACAGCTCCAATAACTGTGATCAGTTCCCCCACCAGCCTCAACTCATCCTCATATGTTACATAAGATTCCTGAAAGGAGAAAAAGGAATGAAAAGAAATTAAAACAGAGAATGGGGGAAAAGAAGGCCCACTGTTACTGTAGCAAACAGGACTAGACGTGACAAGGCCACAGGAACTCTCCCAGCCCAAACAGCAGAGAACAGATCATGCTTAGTGTTCCTCACTTGAAGGTCAGCTGATGGGGAAAGGATGACAGCTGTGAAAACTGGAGAATAGGAGGCACTTGGACTTTCCAGATTAGTAGGTGAGATAGAAATTGCCCAGTGCTGCCTATGAAACTCTCATTCCTACTGACACAGTACCTGCAGCATTTTCTGGACATAGACTGTATTGTCTCTACTGCTTGTTTTATTGCCTGTTCGAGGTTTCAGTGGCCGGTAGACACAGCACATAGTGAAGCAGACCATGTAGAGTACATAGAATAAAGCCAGGAAGCAGAAATAGGGCCGTCCATACATATTCCATTTCAGGCTCACCAGCTCCTTCACAGGTGTTAAATCTAAGATCTGGCGTGCCTGAGAAAGATAGAGAGAAGGAATTATTTACTGTGAGGGAATTTGTTTATAAGCATCATTGACACTGTTTCCCTGGAAAATGTTAACAAACTGCTCTCACATTATTCAGCATTAGGAAGCCAATTTGGTTTCGAAAAATTAGAATGATCAAGTGATTTTGGGTTTGCTCAGTTTGCCAGTAGGGCCTTGGAAAAAGAAAACATGTACATAGAGAACAGCTTTTGTGTACCAGTGGCATACACTGGAAAAGTATATTAGACACCATTGAAGACATGTTTTCTGTCCCTGTAGCCTGGATCCATATGAATATTTGATAAGTGATTGTTGTGGATGCCCCATGTTTTGGAGGCATTCCAAGCCAGGTTGGCTGAAATCCTTGGTAGCCACAACAGGGAGCTTGGAACTAGATTGTCTTTAACATACTCTCAACCTAAGCCATTCTATAACTGTGATACAGGGTAATGTGAGAAGTAGAAATTGATTTAGTACAAGAATTGCTCAGGAACAGCGGGAAATTTGTGTTATTAACATTATTATACTAAATCCAAAACAGCAGCAATACCAGTTTGTCATGGTTCAGCCTAGTTAAGTGACCATGAATTCTGTGACCACGAAGGGCGAAGGGACCGGCTAGATTGGACAGGACCATCTTGATTATTAGATCATCAAGTATTGACCAAGCAGGTGGCTTCTGCCAAATGCTTCTCCTAGTGCCTGAATGTTCCACCACCTGTTGCCTTCAACATAGTTTTAACAGCCCATTTTATTGTTTGACTTTACCAGAAGCTGATGCATGGCAGGGAATATGATAAATCCATTCGGTGCCATGATCTTATGGGCTCAAGTGCACTCTCAGCAAGTTTGACAATGACACCAAGCTGAGTGGTGTGGTTGACACATTAGGAGAAAGTGACACCATCCAGAGGGACCTCAACAAACTCAAAAGATGGGCCCAGTGAATCTAAGGGAGCTGGGCTTGTTGAGCCTGGAGAAGAGAAGGCTGCAAGGACATCTCATTGCAGCCTTCCAGTACTTAAAAGGGGATTATAAACAGCAGGAGAATCAACTTTTTACAACGGTAGATAGTGATAGGACAAGGGGGAATGGTTTTAAGCTCAAGGAGGGAGGGTTTAGATTGGATGTCAGGGGGAAGTTCTTCACAGAGAGAGAGAGACGAGGTGCTGGGACAGGCTGTCCAGAGAGGTCGTGGATGCTCCATCCCTGGAGATGTTCAAGACCAGGCTGGATGTGGCCTTGGGTAGCCTGATCTAGTACCAGACCTGGGGATTGGTGGCCCTGCCTGTGTCGGGCAGGTTGGAACTTGATGATCCTTGAAGCCCTTCCAATACAAGCCATTCTATGATTCTGTGATCTTTGGTCAAAGTATTTACAAAAGAGTTTTTGAAATGAGTCCCGTTATCTGACTCAGTTCTTTCTGGAGCACTATGTCATCACAGGACTTGTTTCTTGAGACCTGGTATGGTGTTTTTGGCAGTAACATGGGGTACAGGATATGTTTCAAGCCTCCATCATGGTAAGTGCATAACACATACCATCACAGGTTCGTGGCAGGGTGATATAATCAACGTGCCATGCCACTCCATATTTATGCTTTTACCATCACCTTTCCTCACAGAAAGGTTTCACCCTCTTGGCTTGCTTAATTGTGGTGCATATCCATGTAGTCATGCATAACCTGTGCAATAACATCCTTATTTAAGTCCACCACTTGGTCTCTAGCCCACTGATATGTTGTATCTCTTCCTTCTTGAACCGAGGTTTCATGAGCCCAACTAGAAATAATTCACCCATTGCCACTCCAAATCTATTTGAGCCCCTTCAATTTTGGCAGCTTGATCTACCTGTTGGTTATTTCTTCTTCAGTAGCCAGAAGTTGGTTCTTCTTCAGTGGCTCAACTCTTGGTCACTTGAGCATCTGTATATGATGCACCTTTATAACCTTATTCTTTGTTCAGGTAGCAAAGTCTTTCCACATTTGAGCAACCTATATAGGCTTACCCTTTCTTTGCCAGTTGTTTCATTCTCACTGCTGTTACCATCCCCATACAGCATTTGCTACCATCCATGAGTCAGTATAAAAATAAAGCACTGGCCCCCTCTCCTGTTCAGCAATAGCTAAGGCCAGGTGGACAGCCTTTACCTCTGCAAATTGTCTTGATTCTCCTTTTCTTTTGGTGGCCTCTGCAATTTGTCATGTAGGGCTCTACACAGCAGCTTTCCATCTGCCAGGTTTCCCCACAATATGACATGATCCAACTGTGAACAGAGCATATTTCTTTTCATTTTCTGGTAATTCGTTATATGGTGGGGCCTCTTTAGCACATATTACCTCTTCTCCTGATGATGTTCCAAACTTTTTACCTTCAGGCCAATCCATGATCACTTCTAAGATCCTTGGATGACCAAGATTCCTCATCCAAGCTTGTTGTGTAATCAACGCAATCCACTTACTCCAAGTGGCAACTGTAACACAATGGGTGGAGAGAACCTTTCCTTTAAATGTCCAGTTTAGCACTGCCAGTCAGGGTGCTAAAAAGAGTTGTGTTTCAGTACTAATTACTTCGGAAGCAGCTTGAACCCTCTCATATGTGGCTAATATCTCCTTTCCAGTTGAAGTATAGCTCTTTTCAGAGTCCCTTTAAACGCAACTCCAGAATCCAAGTGGTTGGCCTCAGGTCTGTCCTGAGGCTCTTTACCTCCAACTGGGGCCTCTTTCTCCAGCGGCAATGTAGAAGGCTTTTGTACCATATACCATATGTCTTGGCTCCAGGGCGACGGCACAGGCTGTGTCCTGTTTAATTTGCTCAAAAGCCTACTGCTGCTCAAGGGCCCATGTGAAATTATTATTCTTCTGCATCACCTGATGAAGATTGCTTACAATGAGGCTACAGTTTTGGAACATGCATTCTTCAAAAACCCACTACACACCGAAAGGATTATGTTTCTTACTAGTGAGCAGAGAAATAGCAGTAATTTATTGATTATATCTGTTGGCATGTGACAACATCCATCTTGGCACTTTATAGCTAGGAACTGGATTTCCTGTGCAGGCCCCTTCATTTTGTTTTGGTTAAAGGCAAAACCGATTCACGGAAGGATTTGGATAATACTCCCTCCTTTCTCTTGTATTGCCCTACACAGTAATGTCATCAATGTACTGTAGGTGCTTGGGAGCACTGTCCTGTTCCAGTGCAGTTTAGATCAACTGATGGCAAATTATTGGGCTATGTTTCCATCCTTAGAGCAAACTGTTCCAGGTATACTGAATTCTTCTCCAAGTGAAAGAAAACAGTGGCCTATATTCTGTGGCCAAAGGATTGGAGAAGAATGCATTAGCAATTTCAGCTGTAGCACACCACTTGGCTGCTTTTGACTCCAATGAATACTAGAGTTCTAGCATGTCTGATACAGCAGCACTCAGTGGGGGTGTGACTTCATTTAGGCCACAGTGGTCTACCATCAGCCTCCATTCTCCACTGGCTTTATGCACTGGCCATATTGGGCTCTCAAAAGGTGAATCAGTTTTGCTGATTAATCTCTGACTCTCTAGTTGATGAGTCAACTTATGAATGCAGAACAAGGAATCCCTGTTGGTGTGGTACTGATGTCTGTGCACCATTTTTGTAGAAATCAGTACCTGTTGCTCTTCCACTTGTAGCAACCCCACAAGAGACAGATCTTCTGACAGGCGAGGCAAAACAGACATCTGCTTAACATCGTCTGCATCTACAGTAGCTATTCCAAAGGCCCACCAATACCCCTTGGGATCCTTAAAATAGCCTCTTCTGAAGCAAATGACACCAAGTATACATGGTGCCCCTGTGCCAGTCACAGTAGGATCTTTTGCCAGTCTTGACTAGTGAGGCTTATTTCAGCCTCCAACACAGTCAGCTCTTGGGAACCCCCAGTCACCCCAGAAATACAAGTTGATCCTGCCCCTTCATGACTCAAGGGCATTAGAGTGCACTGTGCACCAGTGTCCACCACTGCTTCATATTTTTGTGGTTCTGATGTGCCAGGCCATTGAATACATGCAATCCAATATACTCTATTTTCCCTTTCCTTCCCCTGGCTTGAGGCAGAGCCCCTCTAATTGTTACCTCTGTCGTTCTTCTCTTGTGATTCATGATCAGGATTCTTACAGCTCTTGCCATGTCCCACAGCAACTGGAACAATTGCCTTCGTAGAGGAGTTCACTTTGGCAGTTGATTTGTTTTGTAATTCTTTTTCTTTTGTAGAGTAGGAGTGGGTTTTTTATGCCACTTCTTCATATCTTCTCCACGCTCACATTGGTAACTCCAGAAAGCAATACACAACGTAGTATTACTATTGTCACTTGCTCAAGCAGGAAGACATCTGTTTTTAATAGCTGAGATATTGGATGATTTAGTCAGGGAGCAAATCAGTTTGATCAGCCCTTTCAGTAGACTGTTTTGATAATCCTGATTCTCATCAGGTGTCTCTGATACCACCTCAGCTTCATCAGGTTCATCATGATTAAGCAAGGTAGACAGTTCCTCTGTCGTATCTTTATGTTTACTCTGCATTTTATTCAGTCTTACAGTTATTTTTGAAATGACTGAAATATAAGCTTGTGGAGGGGCTAAATGTTGTTCAGTGTTATGAAGTCTATTCATCAATATAAATGAAATGGGTTGTCTTCACCCTCTCTCATACATTCCTGGTGTACCAATGTACTTCTCTGGTACAGTTCTTGTGAATTTTTGCCACATACTTGGTGCACACGTGACTCTCTCAGGATCACGATCTTCGTGTGGATTGTCAGGAATGAACATGGGGTCATGTAACACTTCCACCACAGGTAATTCTCTCAAATAATAGACGTCTTTTTCCACAGTAGTCCATTTCTTTATCTTAGGCATCAGATCTTCTTTGGAGGGGGTTTTTTCCTCTAGGGCTAATAGCATTCATCTCCAGAGGGTGAATGTCCCATTCTGATATCTACAAATTCCTTTGTCAATAGCTGAGTCCTTAGCAATACTTCCCAGCTGGCAAGCTTCTCTACCATCTAGCAACACACTATTGGCCCCAGTGTCCCAACATCACAGTAACCAGGTGGGTTCATTTGGGTGCCATACAAAATCTTTTCCTGACCTTGAATTTCAGTCATTTTCAGAGGTTGGGTTCTAATAATGGTCACAGTGTCTTCCTCACCTTCTTCTTCTTTTTAGTTTTTGCTGTTGCCTTAGTTAATGTCGGTGACAGTGGTCTTGTTCAGGGCCCCTCCCCTAGATCTTCTTCCTCTTCTTTCTCCTTCTTTTCATTCTAAATGAGGTAACATCTGTTTCAATTTCTTATAGGGGCAATTGACACTGATACTAGTGCCTCCTGTGGTTGATTAGACTTCACAGTTTTTATGCTCTTTCTCTCTAGCTCAACTCATTCATAGTGGAGTCTGGAGCTTGGAAACTCTTTTGCTGAATTTGGAGATTCTCTTTCTCAATCTGGAGACTTCCTTTCTTGACCCAGAAATTCTCTTTCTCAGTTCAGACTTTCTCCTGGAAACTCTCCTTTTGGCTCAGAAACACATTTGGATTTTGTGTTGAGGGACATGGTTTAGTGAGTACTATTGGTGATAGGTGGATGGTTGGACTGGATGATCTTGAAGGTCTTTTCTAACCTTGGTGATTCTGTGATCCTGTGATTCTGTTATCCTGTGATTCTAACATCCCTGGCATAGTGTTGAATGAGGCTTGGTAGGCATAAGCCAGGCCCCAAATAATTTGCATCTCCTCAGATTTATTGAGCCACAACACGCCTGTCTTAGATACCTGCTTAGATTCTTAGGATCTTGAAGGTGTTCAGGAGTAAAATTCCATGACACCGGGGATGCCCATCTCTCTAAAGTCTATCTCAAGTCCCTCTGCACTCCCTGCCACTCAGTATTCTCTGGCTTTGGGGAAGGCTTCCTCAAATATTTCAAATAAAGATACTGAGTGAGATGACAAGGAATACATTCAGGGAGATTGACAACATTATAACTGAATGAGCATTCAAAAAACATATAAGGGATTCAAGGGACAGATTGGAAGCCTGTTTAAAAATCACATGTTCTGTAAAATCAGAAACTCCATCTGGGACAAAGCTTTCAATGCTCAAAACATACCACAGTGTATGCAGGCACCAGATAGGTGTTTCCACTGGTACTTCTAACTTTTTATATATGTATACAGCTCCATAGAGCAGAGTGGAGGACTTGATAAAGTCTAGTACATTCTAAGTGTTAAGAGGATGAACATGATGGAATGTAATCTCTTGAAGAACAGTTTTACAAGAGAAAGAAAGTACATTTTGTCTCTTAATAAAAACAAGTTGACACACTGCCAAAAACAACAACAAAAAAAATTGGTGCAGTTGGCAGTCCTCCTAGAAATCAAGGATTGTAAACAAGATAAGCTTTCTAACAATGCTTTCCGAGAGTTAGAGCTCAGAGAGTTTTGCATTAAAAGTTTGTTTTTCAAGCCAGTGCACCAAAAATGTCACAGTTAGGCCCAGTTCAGCCTTGTTCTGTGACTGAAGTGGCAAATGGACCCATGGACTCACACTCCAGGAAAGGGGAAGGGAAAAGACAGGGAGATAGGTCCAGATGAGGAAAACAGTAAAACAAGCTAAGGAAAAACTAATTTACTAAAATATGATAGTGGAATGAAAGATAATAGAATATAATACAGTGTAATTGGAATTGATGCTAATAAATCAAATAAAATGAGACTGTCCCAAACTGTAGGCCTTACTCTAATGTTGTAGGCAATACTGCCAGGGAGCACACCAAGCAAAGTGGGCAGAAAAAGAGAAACAGTCTCATGACTCCCAGTCAGTTTCATCTTTCCCTCTGAACAGAAAATGGAAATGGAATAAGGAAGTCTTCTGGGAGCTGCAGTTCATTCTTCTCTTCTGAGACCAGGTACTTGGAACTACTGATAACCCATGAACTGCAGCATTAACTCTTTAACTCGGAGTATGCTACATGATGTTATGACATAGAAGACTGATCCAAAATTATAAAACAACAACACAGCTCCAGTGAAGAAAACTGACTTTATCCCAGCCAAAACAAGAACATCACGAAGGATCAAAGTTTGCTTTGTACTTCAGCAATTGTTTAAGGCAGCTAGATTCAGCTGCTTTAAGACAGTGTTATTTTATTTGTATTTTCTCCACCTATAAAAGGGAAGAACTTTCTTGGCTCATAGCTCATAGGAAGCATACAGAGTTTACACAACCAATTAGCTGCTTTTGCAGCAATCATTTAGGAGTTCTTCATCTGAGCACCAAAGTCAACAAGGTCTTTTCTGTAAAAGGTAGACAAGGGCATGTATGTAACTGACTTAAAAATGCCCTCAGTTCAGGCAGATTCTGGGAGATAAAATACCAACAGTTAAATTTATCTGATAAATTTTCAAAATGATTTTGTCAAATACTGGAACATTGAATTGATGGCAGAATATTCCCACTGCTACAGCAGTACAAGTATGTTTTATCAGATTATTTAGGATAAAAAAATAAGAACTTTTTTTTTCCAAATGTGACTAGCACTTAAATAAAGCTTCATGGCTTACACAAAAATACAGCATTTTAAGTTTCTGTGTTATTAATTGGTTGATGATTAATTGAATCATCTATATCAAGCCTTCAATTTCTGCAAAAAGACTGATATTTAGAGTGTAAATAGGACTTATGCTAATGAATTTGAGCTATGAACTCAACTAAATTCTTCTAGAGTTACTTCTTGCACCATTTAGGGGATTCCTGCAATGAGCAAGAAGGGGATATACGTCAAAGTGTCCAGAGAGACAGGAAAGATTTTTGGTCAAAGGCGTATCAAGCACTATGACAAATTTCTTACTTACACATGCAGAAATTCCAACTACTCATGATTAAGAGCATTCTGGAAAACAAAGAAGCTTTTTTGGCCTCCAGGAATGCTCCAGAATTGGTAACGTTGCGTCTGCATGCACCATATGTATTGGGAAAAGACAGATACACAATATTCTTCCTTGTTTCAGGGTTATGGTTTATCCTTCTGGACAACTTACAAGGTTGTTCTGTTTTATGACACAGTGTTTTCCTATACATTTCTACACATTCAGATTCAGAGGCTTTTAAATATAAACAAATGAGAATTCCATGAACTTCCTTCACATTGTTCTCCAGTTGCTGAAACTTTTGTTTCTGAAGTTTAACCAAAATTTTTATAGATGGAGATAATACAGAACTGGGAGCATTCCATACAGCATTTATCCATTTAATAATTAAAGTGTCTACTAACTCATCTCTGATTCAGCAGAGATAATCCACGTTCTTCTTTTTGAGTCATAAGCTGGATAACCAATAGTGATTAAATGAAGAAAATAATAACAATAAGGAGTGCTTTTAAAATGCGTTCCAATTAAGGATTTCTTAACATAGTTTGCCTCACGGCGATGTTGTTAATCACTATCACTGATACAGAAAGCTAGTACATGCTAAAGCTACTCTAGAGCTACATGTTATTTATATCTTTGAGCATGGGAAAAAAGAAAGAACCCTTTACTGAAACATGTTCCATGTGATCTGTTAATATGATGTTCTTTCAATCCATCTTCAAGCTCCCATCTCAGAATAAACTGCTAAAGCATCAAATATAAATGTATTATTAAAAAGCTGCTATATTTCATGTATTGCCCGCAGTATGATACTGTTTCTTGGTCTGTGAATAATATGGAAGAGCCTGAGCCTTCAAACTCATTATTCTCCTTTTAGAATTACCACAGTCCTCAAAACTTCTCACACCTACAGTACCTCTCTCTTCTTGGTTGAGACAATGAGTTCAAGGAAGGATTGATCTTCAGCCCAGGAGTCAATCTCTGTGAGATCATACAGCACAGTGGTCAAGGGGCCAAAGGACCAGAGATTATGCTTTCGCCTTTGCATGAGGTATTGAAACATCTGAGGAGAAAACAAGGGAATCAAGGATTATAGAAGCCTTCCAGTAAATATTTGTTCTCATTGCAAATACACTGAAATTGTTAAAATTCTGCATTACAAAATATTTTCCTTTAACTTAGCTGTGGTTCTCACATCTCTCTCTTCTATCAGCTTAAGAATGGGAAGAGCTTTTTTCCTGATCCATCTGATTATTAGTTTGTGCTTCAAGTAAAGTATAAAGCTGCCTGCATTACAGCTGTGTAGCACAGATATTCTCCCAGACATACCAAAAGTAAGCACAGCAGTGTCTGACTGGCCTAAGAGTCCCATTTTGCTTTTGCAGCCACACACAGAGATTTCACTAAAATAAGAGGGACTGCTTGAAGTTATGTCAGATCTGAAACTGAGGAGAAAATGTTGTGTTTGTATGCTTTGGAAGCAAAGATGTAGTCATCCTTAACACTAGTCACACTGTTGAACTTGTTTGAAGTAGTCATGTCTCCATATAAAAGATTTTATGTGGATATGTTGATTAGGGAAAAAAAATCCTTTTGTATTTTTCTACAGATCATCAGAAAAGAGATATATGAAAAAGGAAATCATTTGTCCTTTGTGAATCTACAGAAGAAACACTAACCACCTCTGTCTTTTTATTAAAGCAAAGGATGAGGATTTATATTGAGATCTTGCATAAAAACAAATGTCTGCAGATATCTGGAGAACTCCTCCGTGTATCATGTTTATGGAAAACGAAATAGATAATAGAAACAACTTCAGTAAGACTTTTTAAAAAGGCTTTGGGTGGATCTTTCTGCTAATAAAATGGTTAACTGCAAAGCTTCAAAAACTGGATCAAAAGATCTATTCTTTAAGCATGAGTTTTTCTCACTAAGATAAAGAAATTTCTTAAACAGGCTTTTGGGTCTTATACGAGACTTCAACCCACTAAGAGTGTGTAGAAACTCCCTTGTTCAGAGTGATGTTATTTCAAGTTCTCTGCTTCTGAATAAAGTCTTTAATATGGAGGCAACAGTGTCACAAATAAACTTACCACAGTGTTCCCCTCAACTCCAGCCAGTTTGAATGGAGTAAGCCCCTCATTGTTAGGAATTAATTCAAGTGATCTTGGTCCCTCTTTGGTCTGGTCATAGGAAAGTATCAGGCTGTACATGCGGCAGGCATATGTCTTATTAGGCTGGAGAACTAAGATGTGGAGGATGGTGTTACCTGTTAAATAATCAGAATGGGCAAATATATAGGTTACTGCGAAAATAATGCCTTCTACTTATTTCCACGAAAACTACCACAGGTGCAAAGAGTACAATAACTCTAAAAGAGCAAATTATCATCTGCAGAATGCCATTCTTCAATATAGACACCACCATTAGCTGTGCATTTTCACCAGCAGTGAAGAAAAGCCTGTATGCCCTGCTCATAAAAATCTGCATCACAAGAGGTAACCCACTATTGCTGCTGCCACACCTATAAAACACCACCCACAACCTCACTGTGCTCACATCCACTGTTTAGTCTCCACTGTTTGGTTTAACAAGCATCAGTGAATGTCAATGGGTGTCGTCTTTTTCTTCATAGAGGAATTCAATGGCGCACCTTTCCTTCATGCGAACTTCCATGTCAGAAACCTTTTTGTCAGACTGCTCTTCTCCTGCCATCTGTCACACAGCAACAAAATATAATGGAATATTGGTAGGAAGGTTGAACTATTCCTGCCATACCACCAACATCTGCTCCTGATTTCATGGCTCAACATCATGAAGTTAGAGGCATTACTTTTGGAGCAGTCCTTACATGTTGAATAACAACTCTGTAGAAAGACTGGCAATTGCCTGATGGCATTAATAATGGCTTTCATTTTCCTCATATCCTTCATTTCAACTGTGTTTTTAGTGAGGAAAAAATACTTAAGTACACAGATCATGGAATCATACAATGACTTGGTTTGGAAGGGACTTCTAGAATCATAGATCTCCAACCCCCTGCCATGGGCAGGGTTGCTACCTACCAGATCAGGTTATCCAGGACCTCATGTAACCTGGGCTTGAATACCTCTCTGGGCAGCTTGAACCAGTCCCTCACCACCCTCTCAGTGAAAAACTTTTCACTAACTAGCATCTAACCTAAATCTCCCCTGCTCTAGTTCAAAATCATTCACCTTGTCCTATCACTAACTACTGCCGTAAAAAAGTTGATTTCCTTCCTGTTTATAATATCATTTTAAATACAGGAAGACTGCAACAATGTCTCCCCAGAGCATTCTTTTCTCCGCACTGAACAAGTTGATGGAGTCTGGTTTAAAATGTTCAATGTATGCAATTCACTAGGCACGTACCCAGGTAATCCTGAGCTCTAATGTCAGCTCCATTTTCAATGAGCAACTGTACAATCTCCTCATTTCCCACACAGGCAGCAAATGACAAAACATGTTCTCCTGCAAAGAAGGGGATGGAGGAAACAATATTAAGTCCCTAGCATGTGAGTGAGGCTGAAGTATGGTGAGGGGAAATGATCCACAAAGCTATAAAGAGAACCTGTAAAAGTAACCTATGAGATTTCTGGCCCACTACTCATCATACTCAGAAAGGACCAAAAGACTGTAGAAATTAACATTGTATTTTTTATGCAATATATAATGTTTGTATACATGCAAATATGTAAAATATTTTCAATTAATATATTTTTATTAATGTAGTATTTACAAACTTAGATGAAGCTTTACTGTGAGACAGAAGTGTGTGAATGATGACCCTCGAAGACAGAAGCCTTTGCTTATGCAGTTTAAATAGGAACTGAAACATGCTTCCCTCATCACTCTTTTGACTGCTTCTCATAGCAACAAGGAGAGAAGAAAAGAGAAGAATGTACCAAAATAGAGAAGATTCTGGGAGCTGCGCCTGAAGAAGTGCCCAGTGGCCTGTGCTGTGCAGATATTTGCCCCTCTCTTGAGCAAAGCCTTCACCAAAGTGATATTCTGGTTCACTGCTGCAATGTGGAGAGCTGTCTGCCCTGTAAAACATAGATATAAAACCTTGTCCTCTAAGAAGTTAACTTCAGGGTGATCAGCAGCCTGCAGTTCACACTCAACACATGTTAAATACCAGTTTTGGGAAATTGTAGCCATAGGACTAATACGGATTAGCTTTCAGGTTATTGCTGTGGACTAGAGACTAGTGGTCTTGTGAATTCATGAAAAAAGATTTTACAGTCTGCTAACTAAACCAGCAGGATGCAATTTCTGCATGTTGGGGTTTTTGTTCGTTTGGAGAGATTTTGCAGGTAGGGTTATTTTGGGTTATTTTGCAGGTAGGAATCAGTC
The DNA here is from genome assembly GCF_026119805.1 of Tympanuchus pallidicinctus. Classification (NCBI taxonomy): domain Eukaryota; kingdom Metazoa; phylum Chordata; class Aves; order Galliformes; family Phasianidae; genus Tympanuchus; species Tympanuchus pallidicinctus. Next base: position 449,577 of record NW_026294775.1, read on the forward strand.
TGAAAGGACTTATTGAGACATGAAGAGTGCATCAAAACCAAGTTCCCAAACTTTCTCTAATCCTTCAAACTAGATATTAGAAGTTTTAAAACCCCCTAATTACTATTTTAGTGATTTCAATACACTCTGAGATAGTTCTGGACAGTGAAACAGAATCACATAAGAAACTCTAGCTTTTTAAAAAATTGCTCTGATTCAAAACTCAGTAACAGCAATTAAGATTGTTTTTAATCCCTATTATTTGCCAGCAAAAGAATCAGTTTTTGTCTTTTCAAAGAAGATCAGGCAGGGAACTCTTCTGTCACACAATCTGGTTTGTCTATAGCAGAAAGCAAAGCTGTACACATCGTTGCCATCCCGCTGTAGTGAACAGACCCACCAGTACTTTGTGAGTTACGCATTTGCGTACTTGCACAAGCTGGTTTTAATATAAAGCCACCTTCCACAAAGGGTCAGGAGCTATTTGTATATTGCTTTTGCAGTGTAACAAAATTTAACAAAATATTGAATCAGGAACAGCATATTCCAGTTTCCTGAATAGAAACAATTACAACCTCCTCTCTCCCCTTGCAGAGAAACCTCTCCATCCCCATTCTTTGAGATGTTACCTTCATAGAGTTCTGATGTCATCCTCTCATTGACAAGCTCTGGAGCTGCTTCCATCAGAGCCAGTGCAGCCTCCACATTATCATACAAGGCAGCTACATGGAGGGCAGTCTCCCCTACTGCACCTAGAAACAGTAAAGTAAGCACGTGAGTCATCTAGACATTCAGCAATACAGAATGAAAGCAGACATAGATTTATTGGGGTGGAGGGTTATGGGTATTCCCAATCTTCCTTTGAGTGTTGCCAGGTGCCACTTTGTCATACAATGTGGTGACAGTCACTCCACCAAAACCCAAATGCTGAACAGAAACTTCAGGTGTTTGTGAGTGCCATGAACTGAAATGAGTACATAGCCCTTCCACTGCCCATCTGCCTCTGTAAAACACATCCTTCAGTCCCTCTGTAAAAATAGCCTCTTCAAGTTGTAAAACTCCAATCATTACCAACTGTTTATGACTTGAGTTAGAGAACTCATTTTATTGCAAAGCTGCTGACATAGATTTAAGTCATTTGATTCTGCCAGTGAGAACGTTGCAGTAAACTAGCTTACATACTACTATGCTCATTGTTTCAGGTTCTTGCTTTTCCCCAAAAAACAATTCAGAGAAAATAATGAGTTACCTCTCTGATAAATATCACATGTTTCATCAGTGAGAAGTTTCATAATGACTGGGATGTTGTTCTCCTTGGCAGCCTGAAGGAGTGGGGACTCACAGATCCTGCAGTGAAGTAAAAGTGGCTTCTAAGGAAGGCAGACAAATATATGGCACCTCTTTCCAGAATATTTATTGAGACAATATGAATGATCAGTTTTTTCCTTAAAGACTAGTAATGCATATTTATCAGCTGAGGTGTTTTTGAAGGAAAGGAAGGAGAGGGGAGGGGAGAGGAGAGAAGGAAAGGGGAGGGGAGATGTTTATACATATGTGTGTGGTTTATATATAGTCTATATTTTGAGGCTCAGAAGGCAGAAAATGATGAATCAATGAGTCATGTGATATCCTTCCTGCAGTAAGCTAGTTATCTCAGGAGCTGGGGGGGGGGGGGGGGGGGGAGAGGGAGAAGTGTTTTTTTTATATACAATTAAAAACATTTTTAAAAAATGCTGCATTCAAATGGATGGAAAAGATATAAACAAGAATTCACTGTTATGTCTTAACAAGGCTTCATATGGTGTAGCTTAACTATGCTATTTTTATCTCCGATGCTGAGAAAATTGAGGAAACTAATGAGAGCTGAAATATATTCCAGTTCTAGGAAAGAGCATGCCATCAGACAAGTTTCAGACCAAATAATTCACTTATATTTGGAGAATACCCATGGTTCTTCCACCAGACTCTAGGTTATTTTAGTAGACCCTTTGGATTTGATTAAGAATTTGCAAGCACAGTCACCACACTTCACCCCAGAAAGGCCTGCTGACACGAACAGCAGATTGAGAGAGATGATCCTTCTCTATTCCACACCGGTGAGGCAATATCTGGAGTCCTGTGCCCAGTTTTGGTCTCCTCATTAAGGAAAACATTCTAGAGTGAGTTCAGAAAAGGATAATGAAGATGATTAAGGGACTGAAGCATCTTTCGTATGAGGAACGACTCAGAGAGCTGGAACTGTTTAGAGCAGAGGAGGGTCAAGAGAAATATCATCAAAATATGCAAATATCTCAATGCAGAGTACAAAGAGGATGGAGCCAGGCTGTTTTCGGTGGTATCAGTGACAGGACAAGAGACAATGGGCACAAACTGAAACACAGAAGGCTTTGTTTGTACATCAGGAAGTACTTCTTTACTGTGAGTAAAGAAACAGAGTGCTGGCATAGATGGTCAACAGAGATTGTGAAATCTCCATCCTTGGTGATAATTAAAAGTTATCTGGAAATGGTCCTGAGCAACCTGCTGTAACTGACCCTGCTTGAGCAAGGGTACTGGAACCAAGTGACCTCCATAGGTCCCTTCCAACCTCAAATTTTCTTTGAGTTTATTGTATCCTAGACAGTAGTTCTGATCATAGAATAATTGGCTCTTGTAATTCAGTGTGGTCCTTGCAGTATTGAAGACTTCTTCAGCTTCTGTCTGACATGACAGTTTCTATAAGCTACCTATCTTCAATTGCTGGTAAAAACAGCAAAACATTAATCGTTTAAATTTAAAACCACATCTGCAGGGACTGCTCCAAAAGTAATGCTACCTATGATTCTACAATTCTATTTTATCATGTTGGCCCATGAAATCAGAGGCAGATATTGGTGGCATGGCAGAAAAGGTTGAACATTCCTACCAGTGTTCCATTACATTTTGTTGCTGTGCGACAGATGGCAGCAGAGGAGTAGTGACAAGAAAGTGTCTGACATGGAAGAGCGAAGGCGTGCCACTGAATTCCTCCATGAAGAAAAAGATTGTACCCATTGACATTCATTGATGCTTACTAAACCAAACAGTGGAGACCAGACAGTGAATGTGAGCCCAGTGAGGTGACATTCCAGTAGCGGTGACAGTATCAGTGGGTCACCTCTGCGGGTGCAGATTTTTATGAGAGTGGCAAGCAGGCTCTTGTTCATTGCTGGCAAAAATGTATAGCTAATGGTGGTGACTCTTGTAAGACAGCATTTTGTAGCTGAAAATTTGCTTTATCAAATAATGTTATTGTGCTATTTGTATCTGTGGTAGTTTTCACAAAAATAAATATGAAGCATTGTTTTCAGAGTGATCCGCGTATATTTCTTGCTTTAAATTGCTCTTTTAAATGCAACGCTATAGAATCTTGAGGAAAAAAAAAGAAAAAAGAAAAAAGAAAAAAGAAAGAGAAAAATACCTTTTACATGCAGTTATACCTGAATTTAATCCAGGTGAAATGTGTGAGCTCTGCATAGTTTTACACCAGAAGGATAATGATACATCTGGGAAAACTTTAGGGGAAAAAGCAAAACAACCATCCACACAGGCTACATAGAATAAAAGCGTAAATGAATGTTATATTTGTCATCCAGGAAAAGGAATATTTCGTATTACCAACAGCACCCCCTTGTCTAAGTCAGTAGGAATTGGCCTAGAAAAACTCTAAAGAACAGGAATTAATGATATAAAGAACCAAACTGAACAAATCAAGGAGCCATTCTGACGCATTTTTTGCATCCTTCAAACTCTTGGCCTTGCTGCTCTGAGAAATATTTCTTTTCATCTGGCAGTTGCAGCAGTTGTTAATTACATGACTTAATTGAATACTGCATCCAGGATCAGACAAACAAGGATAAAATAAAGAGGCACTCTGAGCAAATGTTCTAATATTCATCATCAGTAAAGCAAGCTTGCCACCTCTACTAGTATTTTGGCTGACTAGTTTTCCTAGAGAATGTAATTTTCTCAGACAGAAAGTGGGAAAGAGGCAGGATTTCAATAGCATAAACACTGCTGCAATTAATTTGTTTATGTTTTACTGGGTAGGCTTTTATCCCTTCAGTGACCTCAGAGAGGAGAAGGATTGGGCAAGAGATAATGTGGGAGAATACAAACACAATACCATTCTCAAAAAAACTCTCCAAAGTTCATGTGAATGACTAATTAAATTAGAAGCCTGCTAATTAGACACCTAACAAATACTGTACTCAGCATGCAGAAACTGAGGGCAAAATTGTCAAACAAATGTAATCACTGTAGAGATTACTTGTCTCAGAGAGTTGGAGATTCCAAGACAAATAGCAAGCTGCTGAAGAACACAGACTTGTTGGCAAATATCACAGCAAATTTCCCCTTATGCCCCAAAGACCCATGACTTAGATGTTTATACCATATACTTATACGCTCATTTAATTTTCTGGCCCCTAATTGAGGAAACTTCTTATTCTCATTTAAAACATACCATTGAGTCAACTCCTTTTTAATACATTACCACAATGTGCTGAGTATATAAATGTTGAGTACCTGACAAATTCGCTAATATATAAAAAAGTCACACGAATCTAGAACCTTCAAAGTTATGCACATCCATTTTCTTTATGCCACTAAGCATAGCGTGAATTATTACACGTTACAACTCTCTGTTGTGTTTCAAAGCAGCAGCAACATAAACTGTTAGCAGTTTCTTAATGGAGATTGCTACAGCACATGCTTAGTTTCCATAAAGTACCATTACATCACTGGGCAGAGAAGGTGTATTTCAGAGAATGATTCAGCAAAGAGACATATTCAGATGCCCTGAGAAGATCATTCAGAACACTCAAATTAAGCTGCTGTTCTAAATTATTGTCTTCTTCAATTACAAGATCAACTGACACCAAGCTCCTAATCTACCCATCTACCCTAGGTATGTAACACTAAGCAGTGCTGATGTTGTCTTATACTGTTCAGAATAAGCACAGCTACATATCTAAACAGTAAGTACTTCTGATAGGCAGCACTGGAACAGGTTGTCCAGAGAAGTTGTGGGTGGATGCCCCATCCATGGAGGTGATGAAGGTCAGGCAGAATGGAGCTTTGAGCAACTTAATATAGTGAAAGATATCCAGGCCCATGGAGGTGTGGGAGAGGAAAAAGAGTGAGTGAAACTAGATGATGTTTAAAGGTCCTTTCCAACCCAAATCGATTTATGATTACTGTAATTCAATTTTCTTTATAGATGATTCCATTATTTGCGCAGGAAGCTGTAAGTTGTTTTTCAATACAGGTAAGGATGAAATCAGAAACACCCAAAAATCCATTGTGAAACAAATGCAAGGTAGAATGTAGGTCAGATGCTGACTGAGAGAGTCATGTAAAACAGTTTGAAACAAGATTAAGGATTTCACAAACACTCACTGCTGGTAACATGTGTACTTTTGGATTTAGGCCTTCCTAATCACTTCTTTTGGAGTCCATCCTGCTCATTGAATTTAAGAAAATATAAAGAATGCAAGAAGAATTCCATAAATCTTAACCCTGTTACAAAAACAGGAATTATGATTAACAGGGTTCTTCAAGGCACATTAGGTACGAGCAGAATGATCTGAGACATCCAGCATGGCTTTACCGAGGGAAGGTCATGCCTGATCAATGTGGTGACCTTCTACAATAGAGCAACAACATTGATGGACAAAGGGAATGCAACTGATGTCATGTACCTAGATTTGTGCACGCATCTGACATGGTTGCCCAACACATCCTTATCTCTAAATTGGAGAGATACAGATTTGAAGGAAGGACTAATCAGTGGATAAGGAATAGGATGGAAGGCCATAGATAGAGTTGTGTTGAATGGCAATATGTCCAGGTGGAGGCCAGTGACAAGCGGTGTCCCGCAGGGCTCTGTCTATGGACTGGTGCTCTTCTCCAGTGACATCAGTGATGGGCTTGACTGCTCCCTCAGCAAGTTTAGCGATGACACCAAGCTGAGTGGTGGGTTTGATACATTAGAAGAAAGTGACACCATCCAGAGGGACCTCAACAAACTCAAAACATGGGGCCCATGTGAATCTAATAAGATTCAACATAGCAAATTGCAAAGTTTTGCACTTTGGTCAGAGTAACCCCAAATACATATACAACTGGGAGAAGAACTCCTTGAGGGTAGCCCTGCAGAGAAGGACCTGGGGGTCTGGGGGAAGGAAAACTGGACATGAGCCAGCAGAGTGCTCTTGCAGCTCAGAAGGCCATCTCCATCAGAAGAGGGGTGGCCAGCAGGGATAGTCTGTCCCTCTCTACTCTGCCCTCGTGAAGACTCCATCTGGATGGAGCACATCCAGGTCTGGGTCCCCCAAGACAGGAAGGATGTGGAGCTGTTGGAGAGGGTCCAGAGGAGGGCCACTAAGATTATCAGAAGTCTGGAGCACCTCCCCTGCAAAGACAGGCTTAGGGAGCTGGGCTTGTTGAGCCTGGAGAAGAGAAGGCTGCAAGGACACCTCATTGCAGCCTTCCAATACTTAAAAGGGGATTATAAACAGCAGGAGAATCAACTTTTTACAACGGTAGATAGTGATAGGACAAGGGGGAATGGTTTTAAGCTCAAGGAGGGAGGGTTTAGATTGGATGTCAGGGGGAAGTTCTTCACAGAGAGAGAGACGAGGTGCTGGGACAGGCTGCCCAGAGAGGCTGTGGATGCTCCATCCCTGGAGATGTTCAAGACCAGGCTGGATGTGACCCTGGGCAGCCTGATCTAGTACCAGACCTGGGGGTTGGTGGCCCTGCCTGTGTCAGGCAGGTTGGAACTTGATGATCCTTGGGCCCCTTTCAAATCAAGCCATTCTATGATTCAAATTCAATTGAATTATTAATTAAAAAATATATTATTTTAAACACAAATTCATCCTGCATCAAAACTTCCAAATCTTTTCAATAAAGTGCTTTCATTGTTGTTGTTTTATTCCAAGTTCAGTTCCTCACCCTAATATCTAATTGGTTTTCTCTAACAATCTTCTGTTTTTCCTTCTTGCAAAACGTAATTTTTTTTATGTTGACCTCTTCATTAGGAAACTTGTGCACAAGTACCTTCCAAAATCTGTGAGGCTAAGCCACGTCTTGGGCAGCGGAGTCAGATGTGTGTTTATCTGTGTGTTGAGAATTCTGGAGGACCTTTACACCTGAGATTATTAGGTTTTGCTTTCTGTTATTGGACTGAAAATTTCCATTATGATGAAATCATAATAGCATAAGAATAAAATGACTAAAAATGCTGCCAGTGATCCCTTTGTCTTTATTTTACACGTTACAGCAGAGTTTTTAAAGTCTATTCTTTCCACCTTGACTGCTCGTGAGAACCATTACTAAGAAGTATTACTGATGGAACTGGGAACTGGCATCTTAATTTCACTGTCATCTTTGGAAGCAAAGGAACCAATTAATATTAATAGGCACTGTGGATTTCAAGATAAGAGTGGTACACTAATTTGTGCACAGAAAATTCAGTAACATTATTTAGACGAAAGAAAAGCAAAACTATGATAACATATCTCATTCACTGTCTGCTTGGGAAAGATTTGCCAACAAGGCAAAGGCTTTCTGTGTCCAGGTACAACTTAAGCATCCCAGTTCAATAACATTACTACATTATTACAATAAACTAAGCTAACTTTTGTTTATGCTTGTTTCCACAAAAAAAAAAAAAAAAAAAAAAAAAAAAAAAAAAAAAAAAGTAGGCAAAGCAGTTCACTAATGTCTGTGAGACAGAAGAGTGACAAAAAGTTAAGGCAACAAAAGAGATTACAAGGTTTCCACCGCAGCACAGCTGGAGCCACTTCTGCCAGCCATAAGAAGATTGCTCTCCCCAAGGTATGTAAACTGTTCCAAGTACCTCTAATGCATTATTTCTTAAAATGCAGATACCTCCATTTAATTTATGTGCAAAAGGGCTTCAATATTTGTGTTGAAATGTACCACATAGATTAAACCTTTATTGTTATTAGAATAATGAAGTCTCATAGCATCCCAGGAAAGTCAGCTGATACCACCAACTTCTGAGAAGCAGCTGTGAAATGGAAGAGACATATAGATAACTTATCAACCCAAGTTATAAAGGCAGGCAGTAGCAGAAAGAAAAATAAAGCTTAACAATATGGATTCATGCAGTCAATTGCTTTAGTTTACTCCTTGATTATTTTTAATGAACAGTGTAATTCACATATGGTGGAGTTTCTAAAATTACATGCTAGGGAGATTCTGTTTCCTTGAAACTTTTAACCCTAAAAGCCAGATAAGAACAAACAAAACAATCATGACTACCACCACCAAGAACCAACAACAACAACAAAACCAACAAACCAATGACTCTTAGCACTTCTGGAAGATCTATTGGCTGTGACAGGCATCTGATTCTTCTTCACCCTTATCAGCCCTGCATTTTCATAAATATTTATTACTTATTAAAACCTGGTTATGAACTGTGATTTTTTTTTTTTTTTAATGTTCATATGCTCCAGGCTATGTTTAATTCCAAAGATAATTCTAGAAAGCTCCTATGAGTAGTGACCTCTGTCACCAGAACTTTACACAGAGCTATGAGTTAAGTAAGAAGATTCTTGAACAGGAAGAAACCAGCAGAGTAAGGCTAAGTAAACTCTCAGTCCTCTCTGACATAAGAAGATTGTATCACATTTCCTAAACTTGGATGTCACTTTGGGGAATGTTACACAGTGCAGGATTGAGCCAAATAAATACCTTACTATGGATAAAGCTGAGATCAAATGCCAACAAGATGCAACCAATACACATGATGAATAAATGGCAACAACAGTGAATGTGAGAATTACCCAGCTAGCTTCCAGGCCTTATCATCATCAGTTGTGGTTCAGAAAACAAACAAACAAACAAACAAACAAACTATCATTCTAGCACAGAGTCATGACACACAAAATCATGAAAGCAGAGCCCAGTAGATAAATAGTAACATATTTACCACTGACTTTCAGTATTAAGAAAGGTTGAGGTAGCTGGACTTGACAGGGAAGGCTTGTGAGGCATTCTGACAGTAGCCTATGAGAAGAAGAGTGAAAAAATAGGAAGGGACCATATGTTGGCCCCTTGGTAATAGCAAATTACCAATAAGGCAAAACAAGGAGCTACAACACCAAGTGATGGATTCAAAAGTTCAGGCTGAATATTAGTGGGGGAAAAAAAACAAAAACAAAAACAACCTTTATCAGCAAAACACCATAACACTGTAACAGACTCCTAAAGAGGTAGTAGAATCTCTCTCTTAGGAGGCTTTCAAGACTCAATTACACAGAGCCAAAGCAGTATGATTTAGAGTTGGCAACAGCTCAGCTTTGAGCTAGTGATAAAGCTCCAGAGTTTTCTCCCACATCTATATGATTTAAAATTGGGTAGATGATGTTACAACTGTAAAAATATTAATGTTTTCAGACTTCCAGCTTACATGTGTTCAGTTGGAGATAACAGAATCTACTGAGAACTTATTTTTCAGTTACTTATGTTTTTCATCCACGTACACAAATGTAAACAATTCAGAGTTCTATAGACACACAATTGTTGCTACCATCCTTTCTATTTTAAGTGTATTTAAGTTTCACTTCTTTGAAATAAAATAATACAGACTTTTTGTTTTTCAGTGAGGAGTTAAATGATTATTTTGAAGTTCTTTCCCTAAATACAGATAAAGACATTTGTTCATATTCAGGTTATTCCTGCACATGTCTGGGTGTATTTGTATATTTGTCCCATCTAGGCACATTTTTCTCCTCAGAGATGCTTGGAGTTTTATAAGGAAATTTAGAAAAAAAGGAGTGGAGGACCAGAAGCAATTTTTTACTGGACTAATGCAGTTTCTGTGCGTGCAGAAACGAGAAAAATGAAAACAGATTCAGCTGGATTTCTATGAATACTCCTGCATCACAGTGTGTGGAAGGAGAAACACAATGGAACAGTAGCAAAGAGCCTTGATCCAGTATGACACACAAAAACACAAGCAATCTTCTTGATAACATGAGGTCTAGGAGGATTCATTCTTTGAATTATAGATAATTGCATCTGATCCAAGGGGGTTAGAAATGGCAGTCAAACTGACAAAGCAAATGATCATCAGATTGTAGAATGTTAAGCTCATTCTATCTTATAATAAGAGCAACCTTCAGAGAAATAAAAGAAAAACAGAATCCCTTTAAATAGCCATCATTTCAAATACAAGTGACTGCAGTTTAAGTGCCACATACATTTCTAATGACAGCAAAACAAAACCCAACTCATGCACTTCCTTGTGAACTTCACTAATAAAGCAGGAAAGAAAAAAAGCACACATTAATTTGTGACTGAAGTCCTGCACTGAGAGTAATTCAATTGAGATTTAGTAAATGCATATGTGAAAGCAGATAACACTGGAACTCCAGAAACATTCCAGCTTGAAAGAGGTTGCCTGACAGAGAACAGTGTTCTAAAGTCTTTTCAAAGCTTGTTTGCTGGCAGAACAGCCTAAGGGAAGGGAGTGAGAGTGAGCTACAAGGAGAGAGCAGCAGAAGCAAGGGTAGACAAGAAAGAGCACCATACCTTTTCTGCTGGAGTAAGTAGATTTCATCCAGATGTTTATCCCAGGACTTTTTGCCTTGCAACTTCTGGCTTAGTCCATTCCAGATCCGGAAATAGAAGGGTTTGCTATCACCAAATAAAGGTACCCCCATTGGAAGTCCCTTTATCTTTCTTTCCTAGTTGTCTGAAAGTCAGTAATCCTCACTATGGGGGGAAAAAAAAAAAAAAAAAAAGAAGAAAAAAGAAAAAGAAAAAAAAAATATATGCCAGGGAAGTCTTATTACAAAGCACCACTCCTCTGTCTCCTGATGTGTTACTTACAGAGGACACTGTCCTTCAGCTGCATCAGCTGATGAAAGTACATGTAAAAACACAAAATACAATCACTTCTCTCTAGGAGACCTCATACCTCAGCCCTCCTCAAGTACTTAGTTTCCAAAATAAGCCCAACCCAAAGGTGTGCCTGATTTAGAAATAGCTCACTAGTAGGGTACCCCTCACAAAGACCCTGTACAGCACTGAGGAAGTCAGTGCAGCACCGAATTCTGAGGCTTCTAGCATTTCTTTTCTAAGCCTGGAATATAGAAGTAATACTCCTCCTTATGTATCTCTAAATTCCTCTGGGGAGCAACATACATCCAATATCGAAACAGACAGCTAAACGAGCCAGGAAAAACACCTCCTTCCCGAGTGAACATGTGGAAACGTGCCCTGTGCTCAGGTAAGGCAGTATGGAGGAGGACACACCTCCCACTCCAACTATCTGCAAATTCCACTAAAGACACAGTCATTATAGACTCCACCTTCTCTGTGTCAAACAAAGTCATGTCACTTTATGAGCTGGAAGAAGAGTTTCTGTAAATTAGTATATGAAGTTTGGATATTTCATTTTCCTTTTAATTTTCTACAGTCTCTCATTGTTTTTCCACACTTATCAGAGAATTAACAGAATAATCTCCTCAAACCTATCAGTTTATGTAGAGGTTATTAAAGCTTAGCAAACCAGTATTTACATCCAAATGTGGGCAAACTCATTATGTATCTTGTTTATGGAAACAGAAGTCACCACAAAGAAGAAGAACAATGCTTCAAGGCAAACCTGAGGAATTGCATCCTAAAGAGTTAGATTCACTGAAGGATCCAATTTTTGGAGGAGGTGTTAGGTTAAACTGTCATAATGGGAAGAATGATTTTCTTGCTACATTGAGGGATAAAGGCAGCCAGGTGTTATGAGCAAAATGTGGTTTTCTTGAACAGTATCAGTAATATACAGTAATATACCTCATATTCTTGCGGGTGGGAGCAGCTTCATTCAAAGTTGAGTAAGATATTTAGATCTTGAATATTGTTAGATCTTGAATATACAGTTAAGTGCTGTGATAGACAAACACAGTCTCTATTTTCCTGGGCAGCCAGTGCTATTCAAACAACTGCACGCCAATACCTAAGATGGACTCCCTAAATTGTCACACAGCAGGGGGAGGAAGGAGGGCTCGTTACAGCTCTCGTTCTTCAGACTGCTGTAAATCTGGCTCCTTTACCTATAAACATGAATACAAAATCTTAACACTGCAAAATAATGTTTTTATAATTCATGTGGAATTAATTTGCAAAGGTAATAGAATGCATGTGATTTTTCACATACATTGCACCTGGTTTTAGCTCTTGATACCCATTTCCACTGCTTCTGAGTCACACTGTTACCCTGTATCCTAGCTCTAATTCTCAAGGCCTTCCTTTGCCTCACGACATATTCTAGTTCTACATTTCTCCTAGTGTTCCTTTTTCTGGTCTTTTACAATTGCAAATTGTTTATCCTGGATGTCAGTCATGCCCCTTCTTAGTGTCTTGACTTCTCTTAATTCTGACTTGGATTGTTTCTGACTAATAATTTCTGAGTTTTGGAATGCCTCAATTTCATCTCCTCATGCACAGTTTTTCTCTTGTATCCATGGCCATGAGTAGCAAAGTAAGCATGAAAAAAAATGCAAAGCACAATTTGATTAAATATGTTAGACACAGCAGTGTCTAACAAAAACAACAACGACAACAAAATAGGAACAAAATTGTGATAAAATAATGCTAAAACCATCATGTGGTTTTATTTGGGGGATGTATTAGTATTACATATGGCATGGTTGGCATGAGTTGCTCTTTCTAGAGCCACAGAAATAGTTTAGGTAAGCCAATACATGCAAATACTTTACCCACAACCAGGAAATTCACATTTTCAAATACTGCTATAATATAAGGAAACAAGACACTCCACTTTGACCAGTGAGGTTTGTCATCTTGCCAGAAGGACTACCTTGCATTTCTTTTTTCTTATTCCTTTAAGGTCATCCTAGATTTTAAAAAACATAACACATATGGCACTTTGTAGCCAAATCTGAATGAACTGATTTTTGGTGACCATAGATCTAAAGTTAGCCTTTTCTAGCAGCATGCCCAAAAAGACTACAGGAATAATTTCTACATAGTCTTTGGTTTTAGTTCTGTTCTGCCCACATTTTCTGTTCCCTCTTTGTTTCAAATATAAATCAAAGTGGCTATTATCTGACCTATTATAAAGTAATTTCAGCACTAATATAGAGATAGACATGATTTGCACAGTACACGGCATGGATTCCTTTCCTTCAGAATGACCCTGACCTTCACATTCCATGTTTATGCAAAACTGCTGTTAACTTTCCTGGAAGTTTTGAGTACCAAAGGTATGTAGGATTTAATCCAATGTGCTTACCTGGTGACGAATCAGGACGTAAGCACGCATTCTTTTTTTTCTCTAATTCTCACTTATAGTTGCCTTAGAGAGGGAAAATTACAAGAGCGGGATGACATTTTGAAGTTACCACAAATAAATGTCTAATCCTAATCATTCACAAAATACATCTGACTGTGAATTCTGTTTAGCAAGTAACAGAGATTGTAAAAGACGTCGCAAAAGTAAGGAAAGCTGTTGAACTGAAGGGTTTAGCTGCACATTCTAAAGTCCCACCTTTATTTCTTCTGAAAGATTTTAAAGGATTCTATTAGACACACACACAAAAAAAGAATGTAATGGATAGTATCAGGAAAACTTACACAAAAATGACTAAGAGAAAGGAAAATAACTCAACTTATTTATTGTTTATGATGACCTGAATTTCTCTCTCATTAGTCTTCCACATTTGCTCCCCAAATCCATGTTAAGCATCTGGCAAATATGACTACAGCACCATACAGACATTGAGAAGCTAAGTTGAGTAGTCTAGGCAATTTTCTGTATCACTGATAAGCAGTGTCCCAGACTATCCTACACTAAGACTTGGAAGTTTTGCTGTCTCAGAGTCAGCTTCAGAGTCACAAGCTGCCAGGCTGTGTTACAAGCTCTTATTTTTCTACTGCATCTATCTCCCTCTTGTTTCATATATTCTTTCTGAATTATATATATGCTCTAACCTTAAGAATTAAATGACATATTCCATTCTTTTGCTTCAATTCACAGACATCTTTCATCTTATCGCTTACAAAATTTGTTCTTAAAAAAAAATCCCACTTTAGAAATTACGAAAGAAATGTTATCATTTCAACATTGATGAAAACAAAGTGCATGGATTTGGATAACAGGGTTTAGGCTACCATCTTAAGACCAACAGTGGAAGTGCAGCCAACAGCTGTACTTCAATCTTTCAATAATGCCTCTGTACAATACTGATTGTACTGTTATTTTTCTGAAGTAGCAGCATTTAAGAAAAGCTCCCAATGTGAGTTGTGAGAGAAAAGAATGAGAGAAGTATGAATACAGAAAAAAAGTAGTGAAAAAGAACAGTTTCTGTGTATGCACAGAACACAGAGCTAAGAACTCATGAGGCCGGAAATAAATAGTAATGCAACTTTTCCATGTGTACAATAGATAATACTGCATCTGAAAATGCTGTACGGACAACAAGCCAGCAACTGCTTCGTGTATTGCAGATACATTAAGAAACACTGATGGATTGTGATATTTCCAGTTATTCAAGTTGTAGCATCTCACTAGAGTAGCAAAGCAAAACAAAGTTGTAGATGACTGTATGCAAATGAATGTTATTATGTTTAATATCATACAATTGAATGGTGATATATATCCACGTAAGACAAAGCTAGGTAATAGAGGAAAATAACTAAATATTCCAGGAGTTCTATCTCCATTATTCTTGAGAAATTCTTATCTTCACAAGATTTCAATTTCTATATAAGTATGACTTACATTGCTACCAGTAAATCACAGATGACTGAGAAATAGAAATGAATTAACAATGCATTATAAACTATACCAGAGCAGAAGTGTCTTTTAGGGATTTACTACACATCACACAAGCAGCAGTGATGTATAACTCTGAGAATATGTCTCCTGGATACTGTAATAGAAGACAAGAAAAAAATGTTTACAGATACAATAGCCGTAAGAAGAGGGTTAAAGAGAATCTCCAGCAGGTAGAGTGAAGAATGTAACCACAGAGGATTAGGGAAAAGGCTGAGATTCTCAATGCTTTCTTTACATCTGTCTTTAATAATCAGTCCAGATATCATCAGGGAACTCTACCCCCTGACCTGGAAGTCTGGGATGGGGAGTGGAACAAACTCCCTGCGATTCAGATGAAGACAATTAGAGACCTAGTACTGCACCTAGACTGTCACAGGTGCAGGAGGCCAGGTGGGGTCCATCTGACAGTGCTGAGGGAGCTGGCAGAGGTGATTGCCAAGCCACTTTCCAACATCTATCAGCACTCCTGATCAACCAGAGAGGTCCCAGAGGTTTGCCAGTGTAGCTCCCAACTACAAAAGGGTCATGAGGAGGATCTGAGGAACTACAGGCCTGTCAGCCTGGCCTCAGTGCTAAGGAAGGCTAGATCATCTGGAACAGATCATCTGGAGTGAGATCACAAGGCATGTGCAGGACAACCAGGGGATCAGGCCCAGACAGCATGAGTTCATGAAAGGCAGATCCTGATTGACCAAGCTAATCTTTTAGAATCATCCGATCAGCCTGATGGATGAGGGATAGGCTGTTGGCATAGTCTACCTAGATTTCAGCAAGGTCTTTGATGCTGTCTCCCACAGTATTCTCCTAGGGAAGCTGGCAGCCCATGGCTTGGACAGCTATACTCTTTGCTGGGTAAAGGACTGGCTGGAGGACTGGGCCCAGAGAGCACGGGTCAATAGACTTAAATCCAGCTGGCAACCAGTCACAAGTGTTATTCCCCAGAGGTCAGTATTGGGATCTGTCCTGCTAACATCTTTATTGATGACCTAGACAAGGGGATATACTGTGCCTTCATTAAGTTTGCAGATGACCAAACTGGGGAGAAGAATTGATCTGCCTGAGAGTAGGAAGGCCCTCCAAAGGGACCTGGATTGATGGGTTGAGGCCATTGGGATGAAATTCAAGAAGACCAAGTGTCCTGCGTTATGATCACAACAAACCCATGCAAGATACAGGTTTGGGGCAGAGTTGCTGGCAAGCTGTGCAGAATTTTCCTTGGGGTCTTGGGGTGTTGGTAGATGCTCAACTGAACATGAGCCAGCAGTGTGCCCAGGTAGGCAAGAAGGCCAGTAGCATCCTTTCTTGTATAAGAAATAGCCAGCAGAAGAAGGGAGGTGATCATTCCCCTGTACTTAGCTCTGGTTACAGTCCCTGCTGCTCCATAAGACCAGCTTCTTGAGAAGTCCTATACAAACTTCTGCACTTATAATATTCAAATTATAGTATGGCAGATTATCCCAATGAATTCCTGACCTCTTCTGAAAGCTTAGGCAGTAGCAAGAGATCAGAGAAAGAGGATGGATGTGGCTTCAAATTCTGCAAAATTAACTTGGTCAACCAAGTTGCTGGAAGTAGTAATAAAGTAGATGTAAATATTCATGCTTATGTGAACATGTTGCATTCATCAACAGAAAATAAATAATCACTGAAAAATAATAGTCATCTTATAGAATCTGAAGGGCTACATATAGAATTTTTCTTGTAGAGAAATGGTAAAGTAGTCAGTGGTTTATTGCAGTAATAATTTGAAGGTCTTTGATTGAGTATACCAGAGCTTGAACACCAAGCAGACGGACTGGAAAAAAGGTTCCCTCTGAAAAATAGCAGAGTGTTGCCTTCTACAGCAGAGAATCTAGAAATGTTCCTCTCTAGTATGTTATGCTGGAGAAAGATATTTATTGAATAAGTTACCCAGAGACAGTTCTTGTCTGTTAATCAGCTACGTTAGCTAACCAAGAGGAGGGTCAGGTTACTGTGTTAGTGTGTGGGCAATCCTGTTCTTTCTGTTCAGATTTGCTATAGCAACATTTAAGAAGGATGCTTGAAGGCTACAGTACATTTTTTTCCAGAACTTCTGGAAAAAGGACTATTATACACTTCACAGAAAAGTTTATGGTAGAAAATGAAGGATGCTGTACATAAAGCAGAATTGATTCAGGGAGATGGCAACGAACTAAACTTGAAATTACGTTTTGACAGCAATGAGGAAGGAAGTGACAAACTTCCAGTAAAATGGAACTTGCAGTTTTCTATTAACACATTTATTAAAGTATCTACTAAAACTAAGATAATATACTTGTCAACTTAGTTACTAGCAACAGGTTATCTTCCCCTTAATTTCTACTGAAAAGTTGCTGGTTGCTGTTTTTATTCATTTGCATTTTTGTTTTGCTGCCGATTCTCTCATTTTCACCCTATTTAATAATGAAGATTTTACCCTATTAAGAAAATAGGGTACAACTACATGCTAACAGTAAGAATTTTCACAGGATGCTTAACTGCTTCATTACTCTCTCTTCCCTGGGGAACGGAGAATATAAGAGAAAGCTGTTCCCTGACATAGACCTTCAGTGATTGAAAACTGAGTACAGAACAAAAGTTCTAAGAAATTAAAACTTCAGATGCTTGGACATATACCATGCACTGCCCTGAACTAATGTGATAAACTGGTTTTTCCACCAGGAGTTGAATTTTTCTACTGTGCAGAGTGTCCTGAAGCATTATGTACCATGTCTTGCTAGTGACCACAAACCAGGCTTTTAAGAGGAAAGAAAATCCATTCAGTTGTGTAACTCTGAATAGGACAGATTTTCAGAAAACTGTTAGAGCTAATGTTCTATTTTTGTAAGGGTTTCTGAGAATATTGTTTAAAGTAAAAAGTTTCCTTTTCCTTTGCAAGGAATTCATGACATTTTCCAGGTTCACATGAGGCATGTGTGAAACCTCTTGTTTTCAATGGTTATGAACCTAACATTTAATATGTTTAAATCTTCCTTAAACTACCTCTTAACAAAGGATTTATTTCTTTCATTGTTTAAATGATCCAATATGACAATATGATATATTTTTTCTTGGGAGAGCAACAGATATCACTCCTGCTGCTGAGCGTACTAATAATATGACACAAAGACTGCAAGCTAATGAAGCAGCATACAGTTGATATAAGAAAATAACGTTAGGAGATGACTCAGTAGGAGATTCATCTCTGCCTGTTCAGTCCACCTGTGCCAGTACAGAGATGTGGACACTGTACAATGACTATCACTAAATACAAGCTCAAGACTCAATGTAATGTTCAACAGCTGAGTAACAAACTTAAACACATTTTATTTTAGATATTACCTTCAGTCCTAATGATTGTGAACTGCATATCCATGAAACATAGCAAGAGTTGACATAGGGGTAGCATTTAAACTTTGACATGGTTCCAATGGACGTATGTCCGTGTGGGTTTGAACCCCACTCCTGATACCAGCAGAGTTGTGCAGCAGAAGTATGCTGGGCCAAATTAGCCCATAAACCATTGATACTATCCTATATGTGTTAAAAATGAGAGATCAGCTACCTTCTACTAGACTGATGAAAGTTCATTCACGTTGTTAAAGGTTTTCATACCTATGCATACAAAGTACAAAGGGTACCTTCAGTAACTTTACAGATGACACCACATTATGTGGAGTGATTGAAATAGTGAGGAACAGGGCTGCCATTCATAGAGTCCTCAATATGATGAAGTTACAGGCCAACAGAATACAGAGTTCAAGAAAGAGATGCCCAAGCCTATTTCTGAGATGGAAAAAACCCTAGAGGGTACAGGAAAGATCACCAGATGAGCATCTCTCAACTCAACTGCATTAAAACAGTGTTATAGAAAGGGTTGAGCCAGACTCTTCTCAGAAGAACAAAAGACAAGAATAAAAAAATTAAATGCTGAAATGAGGGTGGTTCAGTAGTAGAATACGTTGCCAAAGGGAGGCTGTAAAATCTTTATTGTTTGAGCTTTTCAAAACTCAGTTTAAAAACACTGGGCAAACTGATTGAATGTTTATATTAATACCGCTTTGAGAGAGAGTGCAGCCTTTCTAAAAGCTATGAATATACTGAAGTGCTTTAAAGGACTAAAACATTAAGTCTTTAAATATTATCTTTAACTAGCTAACATGTGAACTTCTTGTATCTGATCGTTATTTGTTTACTGATGTTAATATATGCTACGCCTGCAAAGTCATTCTTCAAGCATTAATCAAAGCAGCTTTTAGAGGTGAATAACCATCAAAAAATATGACCCACTTGTCCTCCAGATTTTTTTTGTGTGTGAACCAACTCTATTTGTGTTAGTATTTTCAACACATAAAGCCTGAACAGTACTTACAAATAATTCTGTTTGTGATGTAGTAATGAGTTAGATCTAAATAAAAAATAAATTGGACTTAGAAGTAGCTAAAGCTAAAGTTAAAGCTAAAGCTCTTATTTCTACTAAAAAATAATTTTAGAAGACAGACCTTAGAAAAAAAGAAAAAAATTACATTTGTAGCATTTATTTTTAATTACTTTATGCAATGATATGTATCAGATTAGGTGCATTGGGCACTGAATTTTGCTAAAATAAACTGGCAAGGTTTTAATTTGCAAAATGAAGAATTTGTCCTCCAAAGCACCTGGAAAACTGTTGTTCCCAAAACTGTACAAAATAATTTTAGTCTAGACCTATTTGAAATACACACGCAGTAATGGTTAAACTGCATTGTAATCACAACAGTATCTCTTTGTACAAGCTAAAAGAATTATTGCACAGAATCCAGTGGAAACTGATGCTACTACAACCAACAAAGTTAATTCATGTACAAAAGCTGTTCCAAAAGTAATGCCTCCTATTTTATTATGTTGTCCCACAATATCAGAGGTGGATATTGGTAGTACGGCAGTGGAGGCTGAGCTTTCTCAATAAGATTCCATTACATTTTGTTGTGCTGTAGAAAAATAACATTTTTTAGCTGAGAGTTTGCTTTATCAGTGCTCTTTGTATCTGTTATCATTTCCATTTATATAAATTGGAGGCATTACTTTTAGAGCAACCTATGTATTTCACCACTACAGGCTGAAGTGTAGGCCTACTTCATCCAAGATCCTTCTAGCTTTCACTGGAGTCTTGTATGACCCATTCTGTTTCTTAATCTGATATCTCTTGAAATATGTATGATTTCTATTATCATTGAGAAGAAGCAGTTTATCATTCTGTTCCTCACGATTTAGTCCAGTCATTGGGAATTCAAAGCCATAATTCTCCTGAAAATAAAATGTTTTCTTCACAGTCCTGGGATGACACGTCTGGGGGTATCCATTCAAACTTTCCACTTTCAGCAGGACCTTCACAAATTCTGGATCACATCAGCTGAAGCTCATGGGTGCTTGATTTCCCATTAACACAGCAAGGTAGCAAGTATTAGGGGCACAAGATTGCCAATCTTCCAGTTTTAAGTCTGTAAGATAAGAGGTCACTTCTTTAGAACCACTGAAAGAATACTGCATCTGAGTGACCTTCATCCAAACCCTGGGGAAAAGACTACAAAGTGTTTTCCCACATGAACATCTCTTTTGCACCCACGGCATTTTTCCATAATTTGCTCTTAGGAGTCATGGAGTTTACTGAAAAAGAAAGGCTAAGTGAACACACCTATTTCATTTGGTTCCTCCCATATATAGGAATGCCAGGGAAAATTGTTAAGTTTTAAGGCTATCTCTGCCTCTTAAATCTCTTCTGAAGACAGATATAAACACTGAATCATAATCCATTCTCATGTCATAGACAAACTTAATTTGAAAACTGATTATTTCTATTATGGACCAGATAATTTGTTTGGTGTTTTGGTGTCAGAAGTGTAATGTCATCTCTAGTTCTTTTTTTCTTTAGTCTTTCTAGTGCTTTTAATTTTTTCTAATTTGGAGATTTCTTTTTTCAACAGTTTGAAACATTTTCATTTTCATCACCAGGTAATGAAACTCTGATGCCTGCTTCTTTGTCAGAAGTAGTGTAAAGAGAACTTGGAGGATGGGTATTTATGTAATTATGTTAATGCTTATAAAACCTGTGGGCATTATTTTGCCATGTCATTCCCACCATTCACAAAACTACTGTTTTGCAGATCCACATTTCATAGACACATCTATTTCCATTGTCATCCATTATTGGATAAAATTGTGTTGTAAAGTGTATGTTATGTTGAAGGAGAAGCTTAAAATTGACATTTTCTTATTATTTTTATAAAAACTGAAGCAATGATTCTGACAATATAAACTTTATCATTATTTTTATTTAGCATTACCTGTGTGAGATGTATAGAGAAACGATAATCTGATGATAAATTTTAAGACAATTTAAAGCTAAATAATTTAAATGGGTAGACATTTTCCCACAATTATCTACACCAAGGGAGAGATGTGTACTGTAAACTTACCCAAAGGAAAAAATGGCTTTACAAACAGGAGTAACTTACAATATGGCTAAGGAAAAAAAAAATTTTTTTACAACTTTTAAGAATAGGTCTCATTACAAGTAAGTATATATAATTTCCACCATTTTAAAAACAATTTTTATCTTTTGCATCAGTTCTGTAATATTGCTTGAATTCTCCGTTATGTCACTCTTTTTCTGTGAAACTATATAAAATATTTTTATATTAGTAACATACGACTGTACTGTGGAGAAAGAGATAATTTTCCAAGCCATGGAGAGAAAGCTCTAAGAATATATCTTCCAACTATGTCATTAACATAGGAGCTCAGAGGTCACATAAATTACTAAAAATAAGGCATTTGAACTTCCCCACCTTTTGGTTAATCTCAACAAAAACACTTGTGAATCTGCTATCTTTGGAATGAGGAATTAAAAAAAAAACTTTCAAAACAACTTCTGCTATTTCTATCCCAGAGCTCGCCTAGAAGAAACACACCAAGAAACTCAATATACAGCTGGTAACAAGTGCTACAGTAGTGGGCATGGTTCACATTCCAAAATACACAGATCAGATTACAGATTGGACATGAGATTGGATATATAAATTATAAATTCTTCCCATAGTTACAATTCTGAGGAAGTGTGAGATAGTACTAGCAAGTATTTCTGCCACAACTAGACTTTTACTTGAACACTTTTTAACACTTTTACTAGAACACTTTTTCTTGTCTGATAAACAAGAAAATATAGTTTGCTGGTAGTAGAAATGTATGGATGGCTATTTTGGAAGAAGTATCTGAAAAAAATAGAAGTCTTCAGCCTTAAAGAAGAGTAGATAGGTGAATATGAAGCATATCTATGTAAGATGTAGTTAGTGCAAAGCATCTGAGGTGGTGTCTTTGAAGTTGCAACAATTGTTGGTCCATTTCATCCCACCATGCAGTTCTCTCAGTCAAAATGCTTCACAGTTGGACACAAATACTTGTCTCTCTATCTCCAGATAACTCCAGACAAGTAATTCAAATCATTTCGCAAGCAATAAAATTGAAACATTATATTTGAGGTTGACAAGTTGTTGGGTTTTTTTCAACAAAGTGAAAGCAAAAATAACCAAAAAATATAAAAAACGGATCAATCTAGAGTACTGTATTCTAACTTCTGACTACCTGTATCAAACATGCTACAGACTACCTGTAATGCTCCTAATTAACTCACTTCACTAATACAGACACATATACTACTTAAAGAAAATCTTGGCTTCAAATGAAGATATTGCTATTTTGCAACAACTTTTCAAAATCAGAACAGTTGTATTTAAAGGGACTACGCAGTTCCTTAAATCTGGCTCTTCCATTACAGCAAGTCAGTACTGCAAACACAGGCTTCACAAATACCTACGGCAGCAACTGCAAGAAGAATGAACTGACTGAAAGAGGAATGGTATATATCTCAGGGCAAAATCAAAGTCACTGAGGTTAATATGGTGTTCTGTGGCTATTTACAAATGTGACTTAAAATGATAATAATGAAATAAGACTGATTTTCTTAGTAATCTTTCTGAACTGTTTAAGCAATGATTTGTTTGTTTAATAATTTGAACACTAAATATTCTTCCTTACAAGTAAGACTGACTGATACATAGTGCAGGGTAGAGTTCATGCAGCTTCAGGGGCAGTTTATAAGTAACGCTTCTAATAGCAGTGAATCTTACACTCTCTTTCAAACTGCTAAATTGCCTTGGCTCCCTGTTTTTTCATTGTGCTACACTCGTTTACCCAAACCCAAATTACAGCCAGGAAGATTACATCAGTGATTTGTGTACCTTATCAAATGTACCTTATCAAATGAACAGTTGCAACATGTGGTCAACTCAGGAGCAGGTTCAAGAAAAAAACAGATTCTAGTATAATTGGTCATTCATAAAGAAAGCACGTCAGAAGAATGTCACTGATGTTTCACGTGGGGAGAAAGGAATGCAAGGCCCTGACAATGCACCTAATGCTTTTGCATTCCAGTGGTGGCTATAACATTCCTCTTTGGGAAATTTCTGTAAAGACATGGAGAGTTGCCTCACATTCTTATATGCATCCATCATCCATTTGGAGACCTCATTCCATTACCATAATGAAGCATATTAACTTATTTATTAAATAATAATTACTAGTTTATTATTTAATTAAATAATTTTATATTTTCCTGCATAGGTTTCCAATCACTTCGACAATTAAGAAAAGCATAATTTACTGATGCTTAAGCAAAAACAGAGAGATGGAGGGATATATGCAGATTCTAAGGAAAATGAACATGACTTGCACTATACTATCACTAAAATTCTTTCTGCAGCAAGGCCTTCAAAACCCACATTGCATACTAGACTGAATTTTACAAGCTTTTTAATAAACTACTTTCTAGATTTCATTACTAAAAACTGAACACTAAAAAACATTAAGTTATCCTGTTCAAAGAGTAGAAGGCAAACCTTACTGTGTTTCCATATTGTCTTTCTTATGACCTTTTACAAATTTATATTTTTAAAGAATGTACTAAGAATTGTGTCTGAACTAATAAGAAACTGAAAGTTTTTGTTTTGTCTTGTGTTTAGATTTGGCCATGGTATTCTGAAGTAATTTAGAGGAAAAAAAAAAAACAAACATAGGTAATTTAGAGAAAAAAACAAACTCAAGTAGATCATCGTGATGAAGATTCTAACATATGCCAATAGCACAAGGAGGTGGTTGACGATTGTCAGAAAGATACTTGGATAAGCGAATGTGCATCTTGAGATGCCAGAGAGAAAAGTGCTTCAATAGTTTAAGATGTTGTGTGGGAGACTCTCCACAGGCTGTATTACTTACTCTGCTGCTGAAAAAGACACCAGTTTCTTCATCTATGTAAGAGAATGGACCTGCAAGTGGAGCAATCTGCTTCAGGAGATTCTAGACTGGGATTTCCACTTTGATCTTATTTCTCAATCTCTTTTTCTTTTTTTTTTTTTTTTCAAAAAAACTAGAACAGTTGTTCATCTCTCTGAAATATAGATATTTAAAAATTGATAAGTCTGAATTAGTCTATAAAGTAATGTATCCTGCACTGATAGTTGTTTGAATTGACTGGGAAAGATTGCTCCCTGGAAGTGACGTGTTGTCTTCAATTGCTAATGAGGGAGACTAGGTTTAGTACCGGTTTGAACAACTAATAATTAAGCATCTAAATTTTGCTAAGACAGCTTAGGGCCCTACAGATTAACATTTGCCTTAAGTATGTAAAATCCAAAGTCCAATTGTTTGGCAACCTTTTAAACAAATCTCTAATTTCTCAAGTTAATTAACATCTAACTATTAAATGATAGATTCTAATGTAATCTCTGAGCTATTTTACTTAGGCACAAATTATAAATGTTGTATAAATGTCAGGGCTCCTGCCAACATTAAAGGCAGAACCAACTCTGAAGTCATGTGGACAGTCTTATTTTCTTTTCCAAAATTCACTGGAGGTAGCTTGTATATGATTCCACTGTTGTTATTATGAATAGCAATCAAGGCAAGTGCAGTTTAAAACAGAAATGGAGCAAGCAGAGAATAAGAGAGTGGCATTTATAGTCGTACAATCACAAGAACATAAGGTTGGAAGGGGCATCTGGGGATTATCAAGTCCAAATCCCTGCTAAATCAAGTTCCCTACAGTAGGTTGCATAGGAAAGCACTGAAGTGAGTTTTGAATAACACCACAGAAGAAGACTTCTCAACCTCTCTGGGCAGATTGTTCCAACATTGTGGCACACTCAGTAAAAAACATGTTCAGATGGAACTTCTCGTCTTGAAGTTTTAGCCCATTGCCTCTTGTCCTGTCACAGCACACCACTTAAATGAACCTAGTTCCATCCATTTGACTGCTACCGTTTAGATATTTTTAAGTGTTGATAAGAACCCCTCTCAGCATTCTCTTCTCCAGGCTAAACAGTTCCAGATCTCTCAGCCACCCCAGCCATAAGAGTGATTCTCCAGGTCCCTAATCATCTTTGTAGCTCTCAAGCTGAACTGTAGTTCCCTGTCTTTCTTGAACTGAGGAGCCCAGAACTCAACACAGTTCTTCAGATTTGACCTCACCGTGGCAGAGTAGAGCAAGAGGATCACCTCCCATGATCTACTAGCCATACTCTTTTTAATGTACCCCAAAGTACCATTGTCCTTCTTGGCCACAAGGATGCACTGCTGGCTCATGGTCAACTTGTTGTCCACCAGGAACCCTTCTGCTCAGAGCTCTTTTCCAGCAGATAAACCCCTAACCTCTAGTGACATATGCAGTTATTCCACACTGGCTGCAGGGCTCTATGCTTGCCCTTGTTGAACCACTTCTGGTTCCTTTCTGCCCAACTCTCCAGCCTGTTCAGATCTTTCTGACTGGCAGTACAGCCTTCTGATGTGTCAGTCACTACTCCCAGATTGGTATCAGCAAACTTGCTGAGAGTAGACTCAATCCCTTCATCCAGGTCACTGAAGATGTGACAGAGCACTGACCCCTGGAGAACACTGTGTTTAGCTACTGGCCTTCAACCAGACTCTGTGCCACTGATGACAATCCCCCGAGCTCTGCCAGTCAACCAGTTCTCATTCCACATCACTGTCCACTTATCTATCCCACACATCCTAAGCTTACAAACAAGTTGGTTACGGGAAACAGTGCCAGAAGCCTTGTTGAAGTCAAGGTACACACCATCCACTGCTCTCCCCTTATCTACCCAGCCAGCGTTGACATCACTGAAGGCTACAAGATTGGTCAAGCATGATTCCCCCTTATTGAAGACATGCTGACTGCTCCTAATTACCTTCTTTTCTTGCCCTTCATGAAGACTGGAGTGACATCTGCTTTCATCCAGTCTTCACATACCTCTCTCATCTTTTCAGAGATGCTAAAGAGTAGTTTGACAATCAGCTCCCTCAGCACTCAGGGTGCATCTCATCAGGGCCCATAGGTGACGCTAAACACATACAAGTTTATGGGTCCAGACTACAAGCATCCCAGAGTTCTGAAGGAACTACCTGTTGCGGTTGCCAAACTGCTCCCTTGGAAAAGTTGTCACTGTCAGGCAAAGTTTCTGGTGATTGGATAAAGTGAAACATTCCCATTTTCAAAAAAGGGAGAAATGAAAACTAGAAAGAAAGAGGAACTACAGTCTGGTGAGCCTCACCTCTGTGCCTGGTAAGATTATATAACAGAACATTCTGGAAGAGATGTTAAGGCACATACAAGGTGAGGAAATGTCCTGAGACAGCCAGTATAGTCCCATCAAGGGCAGATTATGCCTAACTAAGATGATGGAGTGACGACTTCAATGGACAGAGGAAGGACAACTGATATCATTCTGCATGGACTCCTACACATGGACCATGAGAAAATAATGAGGTTCAACAACGTCGAGTGCCAGGTATTGCACTTGGGTTAGGGAAATCCCAGATATGTCTACAGACTGGGAGAATAAGTCCTTAGAGTTGCCCTGTTGAGAAGGACTTGGAGGGTTCTGGTGGAAGAAAAGCTGGACATGAGACAGCAGCGTGCACTCACAGCCCACAATGCCAGCAGTATCCCGGTTTCATTGAAAGAGAGGTGGCGAGCAGGGTGAGGGAGATGACTGTCCTCCTCTACTTTGTCCTTGTCCTTCTGGAGTACTGCATCCAGGCCAGAGACCCCCCAATTACGAGAAGGATGCTGAGCTATTGGAGCAAGTCCAGAGGAAGACTATGAAGATTGTCAGAGGGCTGCAGCATCTCAGATGAAAAGTGTTGAGGTAGTGGCCTTGTTTAGCCTGGAGAAGAGAAGGCTCCAGGGAGACCTTGCTGTGGCTTTCCAGTCCTTGAAAGAAGGCTGTAGGCAGGAAGTAGAGCAACTTTTTACGTGATCTAACAGTGATAGGAAAAGGGAGAATGGCTTTGAATTAAAAGAGGGGAGATTTAGGTTAGATGTTAGGAAAAAAAACCTCTACTCAGAGAGTGGTGAAGCAGTGCAACAGGCTGCCTAGAGAAGTTGTGGGTGCCCCATTCCTGGAGGTGTTAAAGGCCAAGTCAGATGGAGCCATGGGCAGTCTGATCTACTGATCTGCAACTCTGCCAGTGACAGGGGGGTTGTAGCACAGTGATCCTCCCAGTCTAAGGCTATGATTCTATGACTTGTGTGCATTTATTTTGCCTAGACAGTTTCTATCAAGATCCTCCTCAACTAAGGGTAAGTCTTCCTTTCCTCAGTCTCTCTTTGTTACCTCCATG
Organism: Tympanuchus pallidicinctus; assembly: GCF_026119805.1. NCBI lineage: Eukaryota > Metazoa > Chordata > Aves > Galliformes > Phasianidae > Tympanuchus > Tympanuchus pallidicinctus. The sequence goes on from NW_026294775.1 coordinate 477,127, forward strand.
GTCTAATATTTCTGAGGGCCAGACTTATCAGTAAAGACTGAAGCTAAGGGAATTTTCAGTATCTCTGCCTTCTCAGCATTCCGCTACCAGGGCACTCCCCTCATTAGGCAACAGACCCACATTTTACTAGTCTTCCTTTTGCTGCTGATGTAATTTAAAAGGTCTATGCCTCTTCACAGACTGACTCTAACCTTCACATTCCCAACCATCTCTTCCTTGTTTGTAAGAAGAACGTCCAGGAGCACAACTTTCGTCATCAGTTCCTCCATCACCTGCATCAGAAAGTTATCTTCAATAAATTGCAAGAACCTTCTGAACCATGTCCATGCTTCAGTGGAAATCTAATCTGCACAGTTTTTTTAATTAATGATCATACATTGTCACCATCAATCAGCTCAGAACCTTTCCATTTCTTATTACTATGTCATAGTAAGATAGATGAAACTTCTGAAATAATAATGCTATGTTTGTCTCTTACAGAGGATGATACCACCTGATTGCTGATATCTGCTGTTAGAAAAAGCAAGGACTCTTCCTTTTTCAGGATCCAATATTAGTAGTGAAAAAGTGCCAAGTTTGAAAACCCCAGCCAGGTTTCTGCTCCTTATCTTCCCTATGTACTGATGCCATTAGAAATTGAGAATTCTGCACAAGAAAGCAAAAAGATTGTGTTCTTCACTGTATAGTGCATGTTGAGTCATGAAAAAAGCATATTTCATCAGACTACTTGCAATTCTTATAATAAGATTGACTGAAAAAATACAAAGAAGTTGTCTGTCAGAGGGGAATCAGTTGCTCAGAATTTGCAGTGCAGTTGTTGACTCTCCACAATAGCAGATTATTAGCCAGAACGCAGAACTGCTGGCAGTGACTTCATCACATTCTACACCTGTCTCCTCACACAACTGTTTGTGGTCTGATATTCATTCATTTCAAACCCAGAACTTCCAACCTCCATCATTCTAGTCTTCCAGCTGCCTAGCCATTAGAACCATGAACCATAGAACCATGACACCATTCCCACCATATGGTTCTCAAAACAATCTACCACCTCCTCTCTCTCCTGTCCTGCATCCCTCTACTTACTTCTGGCTTCTTCATGCAGTCCTACTTGTACCGTTCGCCCTTACTCTATTACTTGGCTCTTGTACTTCTGGATACTCTCAAGGGCATCTGCTTTCAGTCATGTTCCTGGAGTCCCTCACAACAATCTAAAGTGTCCCCATGTTCTCCATCTCTATCAGTTTTCTGATCATGGCATCAAGATTAGCCAGTGGGTGTGCCTTTAACTGCCTGGCACTATTCTGTCCTCTGAGGAATATGCTCTGAGGGTAGGATACAGAAATTCACTGATAATGATCTTTCAGTCCATTTCCTTTCTTCCCTTCACTGGCTCCTTCTTGCCTCAAGGCCTTTACTGCTCAGTTTTGGGAATTACTTTACAGCCTCCTCCACCTCTCTATTACAAATCCAATGGGTTTTTACCTCACATAGGGGAGTCATCTGATGCAGACAGCGATAACCTTCCTGGTGCTGCTAATGGTCCTGTGCTTCACTGGACTGGAGAGCTGCTTTACTAGATTTAATGCACCAGCTCTTTCAGTCTGGTGAGAGAGAAAGCATGCATTAACTAGTTTGTCTGATCCCCGTCCCCAAGACCAATCTGAAGGCAGTGGCCAGTGAGCTGTACCAGATTACATATTTTGACTGTCTTTGCACATCACATCAATGCATGTTGCAGTTAGTTACATGAGGAAAATATGAAATATTGAGTTAAATTCTCTAGAATTATTGCAGACTCTGGTTTATCTATTTGCTTCAGCTTCATCACCTCCCTCATAGGTTGTTCATACTACATCCCTCTGGATCCACTCTATGGACAAGGCAATCCATAGTCTCTGTTCTTTTGCACCCGTTCTGCCTCTACTTCAGAAGAACTCAAGGAAAGTCCTTTGGACTACACAAAGAGTGCATTCCATTAGCTACAGAAACACACCTTTACCTCTTGGTCTCATTAGAAAAGCACAACTCTAAGCAAAAATCAGTTGTTTAGTGCAGTCACTGTGACAATAAGCATGAAACGACCATAATGATTCTAGAAATGGCCAAGACCAGAAGAAAAAATTTGATCATAAGCTAATTCTCTTCCATGGCAGGAAATCATGTTAATGCAACAGCATGCAGGCCATGAAACCCAAGCAGAAAAAAAAAATTGGTTCAAAATATCTCAAATTTAGATATAATATCCAACAACTTAAAATTGCCATTTTCTGTTCCTTCCCAACTTAAAGGAGTTTCTTTAACCAGAAGAGGTTCAGAGGAGTCTGATGACTTCTCCTGCCTCATTCCATAAATACTACTATCTGTTTCTTATTTATAACTTTATTTTTCTCTTAGATATATTTACCTTTAAAGATAATATATAGATCTTCTTAACTGTTGTTATTATTATTGACATAGTTATTTGAGCTAGAGGGGTTTTTTGTTATTGGTTGAATTAATCTACTGAAGATAGATTTGTATAAAGTAAAGGAATTTCTGTGTTCACAAAGGGTGGCAGTGCCGACAAAGTGGGATTTAATTTTGGGAATAGACATGAAATTTTAAAAAAAAGGTCAGTTTTACTTTAATGCCTTTTTTGTTGTTACTCTTTCTCGTGCTGACTTCATAAAGATCGTAATGTTCACACATTCCTTCACCATCTGATGCGAAACACTCTGTAACAAGGAAATATATAGTTCTCTCCAAAAATAATGCTTCTTTTTTATTTTCATGGAAACTACAGTAGATACAAAGAACATAGTAATACTATTTGATGGAGCAAATTCTCAGCTATAGAACACTATTTTTTAATGTCAGTATCATTAGCTATACATTTCTGCCAGCAATGAACACAGGCCCGCTTATTGCACTTGTAAAAATCAGCAACAGTGGAGGTAACCAACCGTCACTGCACCACCCACCACCTCATTGTGCTTGCATCTACTGGTCAGATTGCCCCTCTGCTGCATCTGTTGCATGGCACAAAATGTAATGGAATATTATTGGGAAGGTTCAACCTCTGTTGCCAACCTCTACTGCCATGTTACCTACAGCCACTTCTGATGTGGGCCAACATAATAAAATAGGAGGTGTTACTTTCAGAGCAGCTTTTGTATATGGAAAATCTGAGAGAGACAGCTGAATATCTTTCTACTGTCAGTCACTGAGCAAAAAATAATAAAAAAAAATTGTTCTAAACACTCTTTCTCTATTCTTCATCATTTTTCTTTTTAAAGGATTTTTTTTTATTTTGTGAACCCTTCAACCACGAAGCAGTATTTAAGGAGCACTGCTATTAATTTAACTCTTTCTCATTTTACATTTCATCTTACTACATCCCTTTCCAATTCTGTTACACATATTATTTGCTGGCGAGTATGCATAACTATAAATGACAGAAAACAGAACTCTTTGAACTCTTTGAACTCAAGGGAGGAGGATTGCATGAGCTTTGAAACTCTAGGTGTCACTTCTAGGAAACTAAACCTAGACTTTACAATAAATAAGATTGTGAACTAGAGGGCTATATTGAGAAGGGCGCAGGAAACTGTAGAGCTTTTCAAATCCATAGAGGGGCAGTGGGAGGAACAAAAGGGGATAGGCAGAGAAGTGTTGAAAATGGTTGGCTGTGTGTTAAATATGTCATTATGCTTGTTTACCTGAGCTCTGTCCCTGATCATTGCAGTGTGTCCTATCTTATGTTTTCTCATTAAATCTTTTCTTAACTCCCTGCATATACACACACTCTCTCTCTTGTGTGTGTATGCTGTAAAAACTACACACCAGAGACTGGCATGACCTGCGTGCAAGTGAAGACTGGTGCTAAATAAAGGGGACAGACATCCTGTCCTGTGGTGACAGCCACTGCAATGAGTACAGTTCCCTATTCCCAGACACTGTAGATGGAGCAGAGCCTGTTTGCAAACCAGCTGCCTAGGGAACGCTGACATGAGTGTGAGCTCTGCACTGGCAACTGGTGTGAGGCTGCTGATCTCAGAGACTGTGTGCCTGGTGCAGATTGCTGGGTTGGGAGCCATTGTCTTCATCTTCCTTAACCTGGGTGCCTGTGTGTGTATGTTAGTGGGGTGGGGGAAGGGGCAGTGTATTTGTAGTAGCAGGGACCTCAGGTCCAGGCAGAGGTATCAGGTGGACAGGGAAAGTCCATGCTGGTACACCTACAGGGAGTAAAGTGGCAGGGTGCTGGACAGTCAGGGGGACTCTGCTGATACTCAGAGGATCTGCAAATGCTCTTGTGAGTTCTGTGTGCATCCCTGCACCAGTGAAATTGTATCTCTAACATAACGAAAGGAGGAAGGAGGGTCTCAGCTGTTTGTGTGTATGTTTACAAGTCCTGTGTGCAACTTTTGTTGAAGGCATCCTTAACCAGAAGAGTCTGCATATCACTGTGTAATGTCAGTGACCCATCGCCGTCTCTTCTTGTATGTCTCTGGGATACATACTCAGATTTGCTTCCCATGAAAGGGGAAAGCAGCAACCACATCCAGTAGCCTGGGCAGAGATGGCAGGTTCCCGGGCACCGGGCTGGGCTCCAGTCAGAAGGGAGATTTCTTTGGTCTGGAGCAGCTGGAGTGGCTGAAGCAAGTGGTTACACTCTTTATCTCACTTTATACATCGTTATCTGGATCTAAAATTCACCCATTAGAAAAAATGGTCTAACAAAGGCCTGTATTTAAAAAGCTTTTGTCACCTAATGTGCCTCTTTAACTCACTCACTCATTGTGCCTCACCAACACTGATGTCAGAGCAGCAGAAGATGTGGAAGCACACGTCCTGTGTCAGACACCCCTGCTGAGGCAGGAGCCTACATATATCCCGGAATGAATACCATGACCTCTGCTAGTAGTAGGAGTTCCCACACCCGAGATTATTTACTTACCCACTTCGGTTAAACAAAGGTGCAAGTGAGGACTTGAAAGTGTTCCACGTTCCCTGTGAGGAATGCACACTGCCTTTGATACGCAATCTTACACTCAATTGTGTACAGATTCCCTTAGATCCAAGAATGCCCCTGGAGGTTGCTTTAGTAGTCCCACTGCAGAACGGAAAATTCCACATTCCTGTCCCACTCCCTCTTACTCTGCTCTATAATCCGCATCTAGACATCTGTTAACACTTCAGTATATAACTACTGATACCTGGGAAATTGATCTCATTACTTACTGCACACAATTGAGTAGGAAACGTATGACATACAACTGTGTATTGTTAAACCATTAAATTTAATAAATGTTCCTGAAAAAAAATGACGGTGTAAGTTTCTGTAATCTTGATTTAATCAACACTCTCCAGGCTGAATGTAATACAGTTTGAAGACTAGCTGAAAAAGAAAATACCTACAACTACCAATAAAGGAAAAAAAAAAGCCCACTACCTGGTCAGCAGATCTCACTGTCTGTAAATCAGAGTGAATCAGAGTGTATCTATCCTTGCATATTTTTACTTCTGTAGTTCTGAGTTCAATAGACTTACAGAATTGCTGTATTTATTTGACAAGCTAAATTCCTGAAATGCCTAAATTCCAGACAGGCCTGGGGCGTTTTGGAAAAAAAAAAAAAAAAAAAGAGAGAGAGAGAAGAAGAAGAAGAAAGGAAAACAAAACAAAAAAAAGTGAAGATCTTGAATAGAAAGATCATTATTAGTAGGAGAGAAGAATAAATAAATAAAAAAATGAATGAATAGTAAAGAGAAAGCCACTGGTAATATAAAATTCTATATAAATTCAGGGCCTGTGGAAAATATTCTGTACAGCAAATAATAGTTGAGGTTAAATGTGAGTTTAAAAATAATTGGAGAATTGTCCCATGAGCTACACGGTGTTAAATTAACATTAGAGACCTAGACAGAGCAATGTGCAGACTAAGACTTCATTATAGTGGACAGTTTGGTCTGGCAAGATAAAAGGCAACATGAGTTTTACACACATATACTTGTGTCCAAAGAGTAGGTACTTTGCAACAGGTTTTCTGCATTAGATGTTGTTAGATCACCATCTAGAGGACATTTAAAAACACATGCATGTAATTCTAGTGCTTTTAAAAAGTATATAATTTATTATTCTCCACACAGATTACCAACCAGCACAAAATCTGAATTAAGCACAGAAGTTGTAAAAACATTAAATCTTCATTTCCCTTTCAATTGCATCACCCTTATAAAATGTTTTTTTCCAATTTCAGAGTTACTTTGGGCACTATTTGCGAGGCATGGCTACAGATATTATCAGGATGATGCATAATCTTTCACATTAGATTAGGTGATCTTCTTTTGTTATCATTCTATCACAAGTGGACCCATTTCATATTTTCACTTTCCGACTTTGAGCAGAGACATGCTATTACACATTCCCAAAAGCTTTCACACTCTTTTTTATGCTTCAGAATGTTTTAGCTAATTATGAGGCAAAGTCCACAGTGTTTTGGCCTAAAAGGGTATGACTTTGTATGTCAGAAGAACTCTCTGATGTCACAATATAGGACCATGATGCCAGGGAAATTCTGACTCTAGGATAGCTGAAAGGAGTTAAGAACAAAAGTATCTTGAGTTCAGCAAGAGATCTGAGTGAGGAGTAATCCATCTTTGATGGTTTCCTTACAGTGTACCATTTATCTGGTGGCTACATTCCTGGCCACTCCCTGCCTAGTCTTCTCTAATGCTTTCATACCACTGAAAAGCCAGAACATGATTCTCTCAGCCAAGGAAAGACAACAAGAGGGAAACAGTCCATCAGCAGGTGAGAAGGTGTTGAAGTGAAAGGATGAGCAGCAATTGAGAGCAGCAAGAAAAGGATATAAAATAGTGCGTATAGAAGCTTGGTTTTGCAAAGACAAAAGCAGATGAGAAATGAAAAGAGATGTGAAAGGACGGTGGGGACCAGGTGCTCCATAAGGAACAGGAAGCCACCAACCAAGAGTTGTAATACCTGCAGAGCTGAGAGCTGAGCGCTCCCACTCACCAGGGCCCAGTCCTCACAGCCCCACAGCAGGAGCAGCAGGGCCATTAGTACAGACCTGGGAAGGGGTCAGCAGGCAAGTCCATCATGATAGGGCAGGTCTGTATTCCAGCAGAAATCTTAGTCATTGTCAGGTTCAGACTCAATGACAGTAACTAAGGTCAAGCACAGCCTCACCCTACGCTTAAACCAGACAGAAGATGTGGGAGTAAGTAGAAGCTTAGGCAAGCCAGGAACATTAAAGCTTCTTAGTTTACTCATGACTCTGACTGAAGCCTCCATTCTCAGCAGGCCCCATCACACCTAAAGAGATCAGTACCCGGCAACCACACTTTTCCATCATGAGGCATCATAGGCCCATTTCCATATTGTTCATCTTAGGGCATTAGAAGGTCCAAGCTAACATTCAGCAAGTTCCAGCTGCTTTTTAAGGGATAAGGAGCCAGCAGGTGAGCATTTACTCAGTAAGGCAAGAAAGGCAGGGCTGGGGATGGTGTTCAGGATCTGTCAAGAATAAAGACCATTAGGCGAGTCCATGATTTTGAGGCAGTTAAAGGTAAAGCCAGGGATGAAAGTAACCTGGGTTATCTTGTCTAGTGACTACTAGGCAAGTCTGTAGTGATAAGGCACTTAATCCGAGAATAAATCAAGTCAATCTGTAGGTTAGGAGCCAGAATAACATGTAAAAGACTTCATCCAGTAGTTCTTCTAGTGCCTTGCTTCTTTGTACTTAAGTTCCATTGGTAAAATAGCAAGGGTGGTCTCCCTTTCCTGGATGATCAGTTACTACTCTGCAGCAATTGCATGCATTACAGAGGGCAAAGAAAGAGAAGTTTTAGTGAGGTTTACACAACTCGTTTCCACACACATCAAGGAACCACACTTGGGAATTGTAAAAACAGTAGGGGGGGGCAGGGGTGAGCACTGAGGAGCACACTGAGTGGAGTAACCCAACAAAAGGACAAGGGAAGCTAATAGACTGGGAAGGGCTGTGAATAAAAAGCTGCCAGGTATGAAGGAGAGAATGTATAGATAGTGACAGTGAAATGAATGCTTGCTCTAGAGTTTAGAAAGCAGGGAGAAGAGGTAGAGTTCAAAACAAAGTTTATGTTGACCACACCCATCTCTGGCTGCAGGCTGGGAGAAGATGGAAGAAACATTTGTGGCCTCTTCTACAGGAGAAGGAATGGAATTAATCAATATGGTGCAGCAGGAGGACTCTCAGAGAATGAAGAATTCAGCAGTGAATAATCTTCTCTTGTATCTGGCCCTTTCCTTGAACATCAGCATCATGGTCCTGTTTTTTTAATTTGTGACATAAAGAGTAAAAGTCATGGATGATGGCAATTTGAACATCTACTTGTGTTTCATGATCACATACTAGGCAGCAAGGCTTTTTTTCAACATCTACATCCCAGTGAACCTGCAAACACTAAGAACAGGGATCTTGTGCTTACTGAAAGTAAGCACATATTGAAAGTGCTTTTTCTTCCTCCTCCCCTTGAAAAGTACGATAAATTCAGCATACAGCTCATGCAATTTTTTCTCCCTTCCTGCACTTCCCACATACTTTTCAATTGTGAGATGAACAGCCTCACACTACGCTGGCTGAGGAACTGGCTCAATGGTAGAGCTCAAGCAATTGCTGTAAGAATTAGCCTTTGTACAAATCTTTGTATGTGCATCCTAAGGCACATGCGAGACAATGAGGTGATCCAAGACAACCAGTATTGCTTCATCTAGGGCAGATTGTGCCTGACCAATCTGTTGGCTTTCTACAATGAATTGATGGCTTCAGTGGACAAAAGAAAGGCAACCAGTGTTGTCTACCTGGACTTGTGCAAGGCCTCTGACATCATCTTACATCATATCCTTATCTCTGAGTTGGAAAGTTTTGAATTTGAAGGCCAGACTATTCTGTGGATAAAGAATTGGTTGGATGGTCATAGCCAGAGGGTAGTTGTCAAAAGCTCCATGTCTTGGCAGAGGCTGATCACAAATGGTGTCCCTAGGGAGTCTGTCTTGGGACTGGTGTTCTTTAACATCTTTGTCAGTGACATAGATGATGGGATTGAGTGCATCCTCAACAAATTGGCAGATGATACCAAATCTGGACAGGCTCAAAAAGTGGGCCTAATTAACCTACTGAGTTTCAACAAAGCCAAGTACATGATGTTGCACTTGCATCCAGGCAATCCTAGGTATGTATGCAGGCTGTGAGAATAAATCCTTAGAGAAGCCATCTATGTATGTGTATCCTTAGAAATAGCAAATATGTACTTTTATCTTTGTCAGGTTGACCACCCTTGAAACTGCGAAAGTGATTAAAAGGGTATCTCCTAATCACAATGCCACAACTAAATTTGTCTTTGAAGACAGGAGGATCTTGAAAAAACATGCAGTTAATTAGCAAGTCTAGCTAGCCTGCAAGTAGTGAGATTATCCCTATCTTATCCCTTATCTTATCCCTAGTGATAAGAATATGCATAAAAAAACCATTGTGAAAATCCTGGAGTGTGCTAGTCTTGTTAAAGACCATCTAGCACCCAAACTTGCATAACTTTGCAATAAATGAATATCTTGTCTATGTGTGTGAGACTGGCTTATAGCACACCAAGTAACATATCTGTCTTTCAGACAACAGAACTGTAGTGCATGGGGTTACATCTGTCTCATGGACAGTCAGCAGCAGTGTTTTCCAGGAGGGCCCAGTTCTAAGTTCACTCCTGTTCAACATTTGTATCAACGATCTAGAAACAGCATGTTTGCTGATGATACTAGACTGAGGGCTGCTGTTGTTGAGGGGACAAGAAGCCTTACAGAAGGATCTAGATAGATTGGAGCATTGGGCACTCACTAATAGTATAAATTTCAATAAAGAAAGATGCCAAGTTCAACATCTGGGAAAGAGTAATGCAAGGTACAGGTACAGACTAGGAGATGAGTGGTTGGATAGCAGCTCATCAGAAAGGGATCGGGAGTGCTGATCACCGTCAGGCTTGACATGAGCCAACAGCATGCCTTAGCTGCCAAACCACATTTTGGAGTACATTCAGCACAGCACAGCCAGCTGGTTAAAAGAGGCAATTCTATATTTAGTGCTGGTGCAACCTCGACTTGAATACTGTGTGCAGTTCTGTGCTCCACAATACAGAGGGAATGTTGAAACACTTGATATTAGAGCAAATGAGGTCATCAAAGCTAGTAAAAGGGCTTGAAGGCATGTCCTGTAAGTATGCTGGGGTTGTCCAGTTTGGTGATGAGGAGGCCAAGAGGCAAACTCTTTGTGACTCTCTATAATCTCCTCAGCAGCAGAAGCAGAGGGAAGTGGCCAGCTTTTCTTGCTGGAAACAGATGGCAGTACACAAAGGAATAGCACAATAATGTAACAGGGAAGGTTCAGACTGGATATTAGGGACAAATTATATAACATGAGGGTGGTCAAAACACTGGAACAGGTTTCCTAGTGAGTTGAGTCATGCCCCATGCCTGTTAGTGTTCAAGAGACATTTGAACAATGTCCTTGTTAATATTCTTTAACTTTTAGCTAGCTATGAGATGGTCAGGAAATTGAGCGAGATGATCTTTGAAGGTCCTTTCCAACTCTCCTCTCCTCTCCTCTCCTCTCCTCTCCTCTCCTCTCCTCTCCTCTCCTCTCCTCTCCTCTCCTCTCCTCTCCTCTCCTCTCCTCTCCTCTCCTCTCCTCTCCTCTCCTCTCCTCTCCTCTCCTCTCCTCTCCTCTCCTCTCCACCTCAAGATAAATAAGGATTGAACTCACCAGCTTCAATAGTGACCCTATCTTTGAAAGACCCATAAATTCATCATACATGTTAGAAAGAAGGAAAACAATGCATATTCCAGAGAATTGTTACCCACACACCCTTAACAAGATAGATACAACAAATAAAAAACTTATCAAGTTGCAGACTGTCTCTTTTTCTATACATTTTAAACAAATAAGTCCAGTGAAATAAGTGCTGTAATACCAAAGATGCATAGTATAATGTTACATACATTTGGTTATTATAACAATGAAAGAAAGACCAAATGTTCTGAACATGCTGATAGGACAAAGTTGATTAAACAAGTGAAGAGAGAGTATACAATGTTTAAAAGGTAAAGATTTTTAAAAATACCCTAATTTTCTGTTTTCTTTTTGTTTTGTTTGTTTGATTGTTTTTACACTGTTTAAATAAATCCTATTATCATAATGTAATATTATCTACTATTTGTGAATTTCAGCTATGTACTGTGTTCATGAAGAGAACAGACCAAATAAAGATACAGACTAGGCCGTAAACAGTTTGTAATCAAAGGGATATATATATTTTTTAATTCTTTTGAGAGGGGAGGAGGGATTTTTTTGTTATTCTTTTTTGTTTTGTTTGAAAGCAAATGTTTTATTAACATGTTAGTCTGTAAATTAATGAAAAAATCTCTGAACAGTTCATTCTTGGAAAATATTTTGCTGCATTGGTCAGTGTGTGAAGATTAACACTTTTACTGGGCTTTTCACAATGTAGTACTTACGTTGATAAGGGCCATTTCCACTTGCCCTCATCTATTCCACAAACAATACCCAGGCATTCAATATAATAAGTAAAATAAACAGAACAGTTCTAACAGTATGCAAAATGTGGGGTAGTTTTGAATGCTTCTTGATTGGGGGAAATTTTAAAAATTGAATTGATATAATTATTAGGTTGCTCTTGAGAATGTATTTTATGCACATCTCCTGCTACCCTAAAATATATTATTTCTTAACTCTCCTTTTTCTCCAAAGTAAACTATTACATAAAATTCAGTTTCAAGTAGTTATTAAATCATATGTCAGATAAACTTCTCTGTTTGGATGGTAAATATTTACAAATGTAGGGATGTGAAAGCCTGGTTCAGGATCCAGAGAATTTGGAATATTCAAGTTAATGATCTCCAGATACCTCTAGAAAAGCCTTGTGACTACCTCATACTTCATGTTTATCCATATCCTCAACCCTAAAGAGAGAGTAAGAATAAAAGAGGAATCTTTCTGGAAAAGACAGAAAGAAGAAAATGAAACAATTTTCAACTCCCAGTCCCACTTCCGTCAACGAGGATGTTTCCTTGTGAAATGCATGAATAACCTTCATTATTAAGTGACTCATCTTCAACCTAGAAACTGGAACCACTAATTTTTCCTTACAACTTCTCTCCATTTATCTGCTGAAGAAGAGAAGAGGACTCTTCTCTCACTGGTAACTTACTTGTGTGGTTTCCATGTAACCCGAAGAAATTTTCTAAGATGCAATCTCGTATGAACAAGTCTTAGGACTCTGGCATATTGTCCTGCCCATTCAACATGATGGTGATGTTGTTGCAGTGGACAGGGAAATACACTGAACAGCAGGCCTAATGATGCAACAGTCTTTCTGTTAACAACTCCTGAGAAGCTACCTAGTAGGGAGTGGCTAGTCATCTTGTTACCTTAGGACACGCTGAACTACAGAGTTGTCCCATCTGAGACAGTGCTGGGAGCAGCAGGAAGAGACACTTTTCTCATATGAGCTCAATTTGAGATGATTCCTATCATAAACTGCTGGGAAATGGATAACAAGAAGAGGAAGGTAGAAGAGGAAATAAATGCTCCACATCACTCCACTGGCCCTGAGTATGACCCATGAATCATACTTTCACAGCTCAAGATTTCATCTCCCTGGGGTCGTGTCTCTCATCCTCCTTTTTCAAACAAATTACCAGATTTGGCACTTGCTGTCTGGATTCATTGGTGATCTACGGGGACAATGGAAGTGTTTTACAAAGTCCTGATTATTGCTGACAGGTCCATAGACACGAAGTGGCAAGGGACTATGTGGATCTGTATCCAAGGAAGACTGTAAATCCTCAGGATCCTGGTGTCCACACATTGCCTGAAGAGAAGCAAAACAGAAAAGTAAGTCTATGCAAAAGTGCTCATGTAAATAAGTCATAAAGCTCTTCTGCATATTCCACATGACTGGGACTGCTGAAGTAGACAAGGAAAAGCTTTCGTGGATGCCAACAGTATTAATACCCTTTGCTTTTGAACTTTAGTTTCTTATCCCTTTCCCTCCACTCTGTCCCAGTTTCCCTATCTGATCAGGCACTTGCGTTTTTCTTTATGCCATGTAGTCCACAACACAACAAATTTAGACCATCTTGGACTTCAGGCTTATGTAACCTTGGACTCCATCTACTGTGGTAGTATAGGTGTAGCCCTCAGTGTTCAGGTTCAGCTTATTAACAAAAATAAATTAATGATCATTAAGAAAGGGAAGTATTTAACATCACATTACTGTGAGAGAAATTGGGAAGAAGGTTATGTGGCTTTACTGGTGTTACAGTTGAAGTTCTTCATTCTTGTGATTCCTGTCCTTATTCATTGAGAAATGATCCAGTCGCTTGTCAGATCACCTCTGAAATACAGTTCTTGGTACTGAGACCCAATTATTTGTGATTTTAGAACTGCATTACTGCTTTTCTGCATACTGCCCTGACCTGATGCTAATACATACACAGAACTTTTCTTTACACAGTCACAGCGACTAATAAGGATGAGAATTTTCTGAGTGCAGAAATCCAAAATCCTATGTTGATAAACTCAGCTTCACAACTATGTACAATGGCACAAATCCTTAAACTATATTCCCACAGAAATCTTCAGCTAAGTGTATGTGTATTTCTAGTTCTTTAAGAAGCATTCTGATTATTTTTTTCTATCAATCACTCAGAATTACTGTATATCACAACAAAGAGGTGGATGGAACAAGAGACAGAGGAATATGTGACTTTTCCACTAAAGTTTCTCTTTCCATTCATATGATTTCTCACAGCAGGAAAAAAAAAAAAAAAGTATTTAGTGTCTGACAGTGAAGTCAGCTTACTCTGACAACTGGTTTGCTACAACTTAACATTGGTAGATTTCAGAGATTTATGATGGTATATTCATAGAAAGGCCTCTTGTTTGCTTTGAGATCCACAACAAATTAGGAGACCTGAAAATGAATTTTAGCTTTCAAAATAAGATGCTGAACCTTCCAACAACATCCATCATATCCAGTTCTTCAAAGAGTAGGGAGAAAGGATTGAATATTGAGAGAGAAGAGCTGTAATAATGCAGAAGACAATGGAGAATGAGAGAGATACATGACTAGCCTAGAATTCATTACATGAGCAAAACTGAGGTAGAAAAGCTGGTCATGTGAAAGTCCGATCTTCGGTAAATACTCCTCTTGTTTATGCTTTTTCAGCCAATTCTTATAGGCCTGTGAAGAGAAAAAACTTATAAACTTCCTTTCAGTCAGTAACCCAGAAACATATCTTCTTTCAATTATACACATCAATCTAATATATATTTAATACATTTAGCATGTTTGTATCTCTGCTCACCCTGAGATGCCTTGCTCTTGCTAAACCCCTAATATCTGTAAGAAGGGAGAAGAGCAACATCAACTCCTCTGCTTCCCTTTTCAGACACTACTACACACAACTGATCAGAAGAGGAGGTTAATGACTATGCTATGAAAAAGAAAAAAGAAAATGATTTACAAAGAAAGAAATACTTATGTGAATAAAAAAATTTTAAATGTTTCTATGGACACCACCAAAATTCCTTGACCCTCTCAAAATTCTTCATGTAACATTGTAATAGGTACCATCTGATACCTAGAGAACTCAGATCACCCCACACTCAATAATTAATTAAATCTCTCAAATCCTACATGAAGGAGTTCTAGACAGAAGTATTGCTGAAAAATGTTACTATGAATATTATTAATATCATATTACATTATATTCTAGTTCATGTCTCAGCTTAGGTATAACATAAGCATATAGTAATCCAATATAAAATAATAACTCGCTTTTGTAAGTGTGATCTAACTGGGGAAGTAAGAAAAAAGGCTGTCCCCAGAATAGGTGAAGGGAAGAAATGGTTTTATATGGTGGTAGTGAGGTTACAAGCACAATTCTGTGGAAAGCCTACAGTTTAAACAGCAGGGGAAATGCAAAGCACTGCTTTGCTGGCACAGGCTTGCAAAAAATCCTGGAATGGAGCACCAGAGTCAGGTTTATGACTTGTTAGTTGAGCCATCTGGTAGACTTCATGGTCATAGAAGTGAAATCAGAGAAGTAAGTAGACTAGAATACCTGGTAAGCAATGGCAAGACCTCCAGTGTCTGCTGTATTCTCCAACAGTGTGGAAGTACCACTGACCTTAAAGCCAAAACTTTCATACTGTTCTACCAAGCAATCTATAGATTTCTGTAGCACACTACTGTTGCATGTAGGACAGCCACCAGGATGCACTGTGGGGGGAAAAAGAATCCTAAGTTAAGGTATTTCTGATGCTCACTTCTACCCCTCACAGAGTTTTCTTAGCAGTCCATTTGATATTGTATGGGCAAGCTTCACTTGCTTTAATAATGTATGTACACATGAATACAAGGAATAGGATTTAAGATCTCTTGAGGTAAACTGCTAGTGGGGTCCAGAAGAGTAAACAAAGAAGATAAGCTTCACCCAACGGCTGGTACTTACTATAATCATAAAATACGTGAAGAAGTTCATGTGCCATGAAGACCCCAATGGCTCCAAAGTTCACAGCACTGAAAAATAAACATAAAAAGAGTGGTTTTGAAAAGAAAAGAAAGACAGTTGAGAATTCTTTATAACCTATTCTACTTCAAGAGCACTCAGAAACATTTTCTACTTACTGTCTTCCAGGTGTGGTACTCTGTAAAATTTGTATGGAGCAAATAATCTTGGATGAGATCGTACAGCATGTGTGTGGTGTCCAGGGGATCAGACCCAGCCAGCACGGGTTCATGAAAGGCAGGTTGTGCTTGACCAACCTCATCTCCTTCTATGACTGGGTGACTAGACTGGTAGATGAGGGAAGGGCTGTTGTTGTGGTCTACCTAGACTTCAGCAAAGCCTTTGACACTGGAAACTGGCTGCCTATGGCCTGGACAGGTAAGGAACTGGCTAGAGGGCCGTGCCCAGCAGGTAGTGGTTAAGTCCAGCTGGCAACCTGTTTAAAGTGGTGTCCCCCAGGGGTTGGTACTGGGGCCCATCTTGTTTAGTATCTTGATGACCTAAATGAGGGGATTGAGTGTACTCTCAGTAAGTTTGCAGATGACACCAAGCTGGGAGGTAGTGTTGATCTGAGGGTAGGGAAGCCCTTCAGAGGGATCTGGATATGCTGGATTGCTGGGCTGAGGTGAATGGGATGAGGTTCAACAAGGCCAAGTGTCAGGTCCTGCACTTTGGGCACACAACAACCTCATGCAGTGTTATAGGCTTGGGTATGAGTGGCTGGACGACTATTTCTAATGCAGACCAGGATGCCATTGGCCTTCTTGACCACCTGAGCACACTGCTGTTCAGCTAGCTGTCAACTAACACTTCTAGATCTTTTTCCTCCAGACAGCTTGAGAGCCACTCTGCTCCAAGCCTGTAGCATTGCATGGAGCTGCTGTGACAAAACTTCAGGTCCTGACACTTGTTGAACTTCATCCCACAGGCCTCAGCCCATCAATCCAACTTGTCCCAATCTCTCAATAGGGCCCTCCTACCCTCACAGAGCAGAACTGTCAAACCATTTCTATCTGGCTTCAGAAAATAACTGTTTTTCCCCTCATCTGGAATGCTCTAAGAAAGAGAGATTAAGGGCAGATCTGCTGATATTCTTCCTGGAAACATGGTGTAGTAAAAGGACTACATTCAGCTTCACTTTTGCATACTCTCCATACCTGGGAAACTCCACGTGGAAAAAAGGGCTGCGGAACATTCCAGCAGGAAAGACCACCATGTGGTGCCCTATTGAGTAGTATGAATGGACAGCCCAGGGGGCCACCTGCCAGCTAGAAGCAGAAAAAGAGAAATGAGAGAATGTACTGACTCTTTACCTGATGGATTGCTCTTATTCTCCATTGCAGAAACAGTTCACTCATTACAACAGTTGGTACAGCACAGGAGAAGGATGAAATTCACATTATGTAGAGTTAAGGGTATGTGATATAAACCTTAGCTTATGTAGAGTTAGTCAGAGCTATGAGCATAACTTTCACTCACATTAAGGGATTCCTCTTCACGATTTCATCTGTCAAATAAGTCAAGATTATTAACCTCCTATGATGACCAACACTAAAAATGTAAGATTCCCAGTATACTCAGTTCCATTGCCTGCCTTCAGAAGCATCCATGTCCTTCCTTTAAGATCTCTCCACCAATACTCACATCAAGTCAGTGCTTTTCTGTCAGTTAGCGAAGCCCAAGAACACCATTTCTCTTTATCGAGGGTTTATGACAGTGGGCAGAAAAATCCCTCTCTCAGGAGTCTGAGACTGTTCTCCACAACAGTGATGTTTTTGATAGAACAAGATAGGTGAAAATACAAGACAATGCTTATTTTTAATATATGCATACTCTTGCAGAAAAAAAACTGCAGCATCTTGTCCTTAGGATTAGGAGGTGTCATCAGTAAGTTAGGAGAGATGATTATGGCCTTCAGTTCAGGACTAATTAAATATTAGCTGTTACTACTGTGTCCAGTTCTGCCCATGTCCCCTTCACCCTCAGTAGAAAAAGATACAGAAATACAGCTAGACACAGTCCTGAGTGACATATTTCATTTGAACCTGTTTTGACTGGGAGGATTGATGTGGAAATCACCACAAGTATATTCCACAAGTACATTATTCTGATTATTTTTCATTTCAGTACTTACATATCTTGTACACTTACGTATCTTGTGAATTATGCTGAAGGAACTTTGAGAATGAATTCTCCCTCATCATCTTCAAGCAAGCCACCACATTTAGGAAAAAAGTGTCTTCATTTATCTCCAGCTAAGGAAAGAGTAGAGAAATGTCACCATCACACGGAGTGATCGAGTAATGAATTGGATAGTATGAGTGAGAGGAAAATTCCACAGGCAAAAAAAAAATTGTTCATCAAAAGATTGAACACCTATTGTGTGTTTCTTCATTTGTTTTCCTTCTTCTGGTTCTAAAAATACTTCACTTTAAGATGTGACAGGAACATTATCTGTCACCGAACAGAACATGCAAGCAGATCACAATCAAGAGGAGACAACACAGGCATGACAGTGTAGAAGTAATAGATACTGGTTAATTGGATTCATTCTCAGAAAGAGAGCAATATGATATTTGCATTGATTCAGAAGTCATGAACTCTTGGTAGCAGGCAAAATATCAGCCAATACAGGTAAACTGCTGGTAAGAGGCAAACAGATATATTTTATAGCTCACATTCTGGTATTCCTTGTTCACTTTGGCAGTCTGGAGTATGTAAGTTGGATAGCCAATTTCCACTTGTAGTTTGGACACCTGAAATCATAACAACCAACAAAACAAAACAAAACAAACAAACAAACAAAACAAAACAAAACAAAACAAAACAAAACAAAAAAAGAAGCATGACCAGCAACAGGTTCTACATTCTGGTAATTCTTTATGAACTATTTCTAAGCAACAAAACTATGATCTTGTTAATCAGTCCTTTACAAAAACAACCACTCTATTTAAACAAGACACCTCATCTCCTCTTGCTATTCTGTTTTCTTCACTCAGGGACCTATGCCCTAGTATTGTGCTTTTTTCTTTTTTCTTTTTTTTTTTTTCTTTTTCTTTTTTAATAACATTTTCTTCAATTCAGTTTGTAGTTTTTAAATTCTATAGATATATAAAACTAAAGGTACAATGTACCTCATTACAGTTAATTCACGGCATCCATAGATCTTTGCCTATGTGTCAGTGTATGATCACACATGCTTGATAGCACTTAAAAAACTACATAGTTTCTGGTGTGTGGATAAGGTGATGGACAGGATGGCCTCAGTAAATTCTGCCTTGTGCACTCACCAAGATTTTAGCTTCCTGGCGAGTTTGTTCATCCATCCACTCCAGCTGATCCAGTTGACCACAGAGGGTATCTTGGATCTCAGAGAACATCTGCTCAGCCTGCAATGGAGAATAGTAGGCAGTCACAGGTGCAGAAACACATTGTTCAGGCCTGCCTACTGTCTTCCTATGATCCAGCAATTCAACTACAATACAGTAGTTCTCTTGATGAAAAGGGAAATAGTAGTTTCCACATCTATTTAGATCTGGGTTTCATAGGCATCCAGTAGTTCTTCACAGGTCTCACAATTCTTTCCCACTCCCCTTTTCCTCTTGCCTATCACTGTAAATAAGAGTCTCATAATCCCTTTTTGTTCAATCGCTACTGACATGGGAATGGATAAAATAATTGTCCCAGTTCTATAGTGACAGGAAAATCCAATATTTGTGAGTATTTCACATTGGTGTCTCCCTTTCTAAATGTCTGGAGAGTCTGAATCTCTCCTTCACAAAATTATTATGCTTTGTTCATCTAGCTTTGGGCTTCAATACAGTCTTAGTTTTTCACTGTCTTTTCTTGGAGTTGTTTACCCTTCTCATTGCAAACTCTTTATAAAACATGGTGCCTATACTAACTACCCATTTCCCTCTCCCCTGCCCCCCCCAAAAAAGAGAAATTTGGTCATCAAAGGAAAAAAAAAAACAAAACAAAGAAAAGCTTTTTCAACAGTGCAGGGAGGTGTTCCATTTACTGTGGTTCCATTCAGAATCTTTTGTCATTGAATTTTTTTTCTGTTACAACTGCTCATAAACACTGTGTAGCCTTGGCTCACATACCATCTGCTTATTGGCTTTATAACTGAAAATCTTGCTTTAAAGATTCAGGATTTATGATGCATAGTGTTGATACTGTCATCTCAGTTAAGCACTCTGAAACTGCATGTATTTGTAGGGTTTCCATATGTATTTGTGCTGTACACATGATTTTGTTAACAGATGAGATAAAGGTAATAATGTTGTTTATTCTAGCAATGACAGTGCCCTTGTTCTGATCCTGTTTGTCTATGAGGAGGGGAAATAAGTAACCACATGATATATAAAAAGGTATGAAACCTACACATGAGCTTCCTGCTTGGATGTGTTGCTTAGTTGTTGGGATTTAAAAAAAAGAAAAAAAAGGGATGAAGCTGGGCTCTACTTGGGATTAAGATGATGAATACCTACAAGTTTCTTGTTCTGCTCAGGGAAAATTTCTTTCACAATCATCTGCCCTAGGACTGGCTCAAAGAAGGAACTGGTATCAGTCAGACACTTCCTCCAGCGCTCATCTGGGATCTGTAAGAATAGAAAAAGTAATCAAGACATATGAGAGTGAAGAGGAAGAGACAAGAAGATGAAGATGGTAAAAAGATATGTGAACACACAGTCACTAACTTATACATAGCTATCTAAAAATGACGGCTGTGGATGTAACGTAACCCCTTTCAAGCTACTTCAGGAAACTTCAACTCAGTAAAGCACTGTGTTACTTACAATACTCAACTTCACACAAGATGAATACTCATATTCTAGCTGTGACAAAAACATAGAAGAAGGTGGTTAGCTATATGTTGTTTCCTATCCCATGGTACAATGCAATTAGCTCTCTAAAGTTTTGTATATCACATCAACTTTCACAACTTTTTGAGAAACATAGAATCATAGAATCATATAAAGGTTGGAAAAAACCTCTAAGATTATCCACCTACCACCTACCACCAACATAAAGCATTTATTGGCCTAGTGAGTATTGTTTTCCTTGTCAAATCATAGAATCATCACAGAATCATAGAATTGTTTGAGGTGAAAGGAACATTTAAGATCATCTAGTCTAACTTTCCTGCAATGAACAGAGACATCTGTAGTTAAATCAGGTTGCTCAGAGCCTGGTCCAGCCTGACCTTGAATGTCTCCAAGGACAGAATATCCACCACATCTTTGGGTAACCTGTTCCAGTGCCTCACCATCCTTATTGAAAAAAATTCTTCCTTACGTCCTGTCTAAATCTCTCCTGTTCTATTCTGAAAACATTTCATAGAATCCTAGAATCACCTAGGTTGGAAAAACCTCCAAGATCATCTAGTCCAACCATCCACCTACCACTAATATACCTCCACTAACCCATGTAGTACCACATCTGAATGTTTCTTGAACATCTTCAGGAAGGACAGTTTCCCAGAGGGAAAAATGTTTATTAACTTTCTGAAGGGTTGGAATTTGGCTGTCTAATTTTACTCTTTGCTTGTGTGATATCCCTCAAGAGTGCAATAGCCAGAATTGCAAGGTCACTACTCCCCAGGCAACCTCCAATCCTGATGTCACCAATCAGTTTACTGGTGTTAGTGAACAATAGATCCAGCACTGCATCTCCCCAATAGAGTTATCTATTGGTTTAGAAAGTTTTCCTTGATAAGGAAAACTCAGGAGCCACCTGGATTGCCTTCAGCTCACCATGCTACTTTTTCAGAAGATGTTAGTATGGTTCAGTCCTCTAACAGGACAAGAGCCTGTGAACTCGACACCTCCTGTAGCTAGAGGAAGAAGGCTTCATTAAAAGGCTTCTCTTGATCTTGCAGGCTGTAGTGCACACCAAATCTAAGGAGCTCTATCCAGGTGAGATATCAAGAGAACATCCAGAATGTGTGTCTTAGTTTATTCAGTAGCTGTAGAAGCTGAAGAAGATGGCTAAATATTAACTCACCACTTTGAATTCCGTTTTCCCATAAAGAATCTTAGATAGCTCCTCACGTGCATCTTGGAATCGACTATCAAGGGCAGGGGAGAGATTCCCAACCAGACAAACAATCATATAGATATGCGGAACCCTGTAGGAAAATGGCACTTTAAAAGACCAATACAGAGAACCACTTTGATTCACATTAAGATGAAGTCACCTCCTGGCTAGATGAAGTCAAATTTTTGAGCAGTAATTCCATTAGAACATTAGGAAATGAGCAGAAGCCAATCAGTTCTGAACAGCAAGCAGTATTCAGTTTTATGAACTGAATATTCAAATATGAATAGAAGCAGGCAGAATACCATACAAAACACATTGGAAGTGCCAGAAAGCCATGAATAAGAGAACAAGGTTGATACGATGAGGTTTTTTTTCAGCAATAGTCAGATTGTCATGTTATGAGGTTGTCATAAACAAAGAGGTATAGCAAGTGCCAGAGGAACCATTTGAAGCAGAGGAAACCTGGTAGCTTGAATGATAGTAACACAATATTCTGAAGGGTCTACTGCTGGGTCTATCAAAAGGGGGATGAATTCCTCATTGACTTTCCTATGAAACCCACTAACATGAGTCGACCAAAGAAACACCCCCAAGAACACTCTGAAGACTCAAGGGGTAATTAACTTCAAGGGTATAGGACTAATTATGGGAGGAAGGGAAAAAAGAATTTTAGCACTAGGTAAAACATGTTATGGAATATATCAAAGAGACTGGAGGATTCTAGAGATTTATTATGGGATGTTTATAAGAATGACCAGAGGCAGCGAAAGAGAGAGATGATGGACTAGGAGAAACGTGCATGGTAACATTGAGGGGAAAGTTGGTAAGAGGGAATGGTTGAGTGTAGACTTTTGGCTTGCCAGGATGTTTGTCTCACTGAACCCTGTGTGTGGTCACCAGAGTCCGTCTCATCTCATTAAATGCTATTCTTAAATATTTTCTGGGTATGTACTCTCTCTCCTTTGGGGTGGGAGTGTGGCAGGGATGGAACTGGATTCTGAAGAAAGAAAGTGTCTGAGAATTGGCTGTTGAAAAAACCAACAGTATGTGCAACCTACTGAAGAGATCTGTTTGTATATACATGTTTGCTGCAAGAACATACATGAGTACCTGCAACCAGAGTCCCAATGGATCATATCTGAAGGTACCAATAAATGCAGAGATCAGGCAACCTGAGGCCAGCTACTGGAGTGACTGAATGTCTAAGATCAGCTACTGTAGTGGTCCATATTGTATTTGTACCCGTATGTATACTTATATGTATTTCACTACTAACCATAAATATTAATTCTTACCTTTCTTTGTGCCATTCTTCAATGATCTGTGACATGCCTCTTAAATAATCCATATCATGCACTGCAATTGGCTGAGAGAGATTAATTGGCATAGGATGGAAGACAGCCTGGAGACATGACAACCAGTCAATAGCAGGTGCCTTTTCCTGAAGGTAAAACAAAGCTTATGTGGCAAACCACCAGTTTAAATCAACTGACAAGAAATAACAGGAAAACTAGGATTGTCCCTTTGATACATAAAAGAGAGAACTCCAATGAATTGAGTTGTTTTACGCTACGGATATTGATTATTGTAGAGAAGAAGAATAACATATATTTATTTTATTAAATCAGTATAAAGTTCTGTGGACAGAAAAGTCCAACTGCTATCAAAAAATAGACAGCAAATTAACAGGTTATTTAAACTTCAACAGACTCCAAGGGTAAGTTGCAAGGAAATGGTATCTAAACAATGTATTTTGTATCTGTTTTGATCTGGACCTTCAGAATGTGAATGTCATAATATAATTGTGTTTCTTAAGTTCTAAGGCACAGATAGATACCTGTAACTCCCTAATGGTAGTGCGAAAGAACAGCATTCCCCTCTGCCGTCTTTCCTGCAGGGGGGTGACAACACGCTGGAGATTGGAGATGAAGGACAAGGTAAGGGAAAAGGAATGAGGAGGACCATCTTGTAGACCTCCAAGTAGTTCCCCCAGTTTCTCCAAATATGAGAGATAGACACGGAGAACCTGCAATACATATGAGCATATGATCACAGGGAGAGACGTGACCAAAAGTAAGTCAGTCCATCCATTCACCCATCCATCCTGACCACAGGATTTTAAAAACACAATAGTCCTGTCCAAAAATTTATCAAACACAGCTCCCTTTTCAGTGAAGAACAAGGTGATTCCAAAAGGAAATAATCTTAATTTTTCTTCCAATTAACTATTTCTTCAGATACCAAAATCAGTTTAGAGCTATCTTTGGACTCAAAAGAGAGACTTGTAATAGATAGTGACATGATAAGTCAGAATTTTGGATGGAGAGGAAATGGTAGCATTGCTTCTGTGGTCATGAGCTATGACAGGAATGCTTGCATATGGCCTTATTTTCTGAGAACTATTCTGAAAGATACAGACAGAGAAACTGAAATCAGCTCTGTTTTTATGCAGAAAAATGAGCTCAGTTCAGACAAATTGTAATTATGATGAAATTAACTTTGTTACAATAACTCCTAAGGTCAAAGACCTTGTTTCCCCAATTTTGGTTAAAATACTTCAAAATAACTTGAAAATGCTAGCAATCACTCCCCAGGTCCAGAGATTTTAATGGGTTATAAAGCCTTCACTTTGAACAATTTTTTTTTTTTTAAACATTCTGCAAGGTGAAACATAGAGTTTCATACTACCTAAAAAATACAAAAGAAAAAAATTATAATCTTTTCTTTCTACACTAACATTTTTAATTCTGGCATCTAAAAATTGGTTACATTTTAGAAACTACTATTTTTTTAGAAAATCAATCAATTACTTAAGAAATTCCATTTGGAGACATTTTCAGAGGTCACTGACCATACCCCATGGAAATACGTCACTCTGAACCAGGAAGCAATTCAAGGAGATCCCTATACCAAATAGCTATTTTTACCTTTATTCAGCCTTTGATATGTTACCTCAAGATAATTTTTCTTTTTGAATTTACTTTCAGCTGGCATCTCAAACTCAGGATGGTCAATCTGCAAAAAAAGTAAAGGACAAATATCTCAGTATTCCAGAAACACCAGAAATGTAATAGTACGTTAAATAAATGTTTTTTGTCTCTGTGTCACAGAATATGAAATGTTAATAAATTGTTTTACTGTTGAAAAATGTTTACTAAGTAATTTTTGTTTATCTATCAAAATCTGCATCTCATTTGCAATCCCATTACAAATCTGTGGTGACTGGAATTCTCTTAAATAATAAATACTCTTAAATATTTCTCCACGTGCTGCAAAATCAATAGTACACCACAGTTATTAAACACTTAACATGTACTGTACGTTATTCTAATAGCCACACCCAGAACATGAGAACTAGATCCTTCCACAGTAATGGAAATATACAGTGGTCAAACAGAGGAAATTAGAATAATTAATTCTTCCTCATCTGCTCATTTTTCTGCACTATTGATTGGTTTTGTGTGTGTATCTGTGTAATAGAACTAAGAAAATTAAAGAAAATGTTAGGAAAACTTTTTTCAGAAAAGACCATAGGCTTAACTTGAGCAGGGCTGGATCTCATGAACTGCGCAATTGACTCTTCATTCCCAGCATTTCCAGATAATTCTCTGTCTTTATTTCACTCACCTGAATTACATTGGTCTTGGGATCAGAAGGACTGGGTCCCACATGCACTCTGAAAAAGGGAAAAGTGTTGTATCTGCCCATGAGAATCTGAAGAGTTTCATTAAAATCTTTTGCTTTCCCTATGCCTGTGATGTTCCATCCACCAACCTAGAGGGGAAACAGAGAGAAATTTATTTGATTCATATTTACGAACTTCTGCCACTCCTATGGGCTCAGTCATTATGACAATTGAGAAACAATAAAGCAAATAGCAATAGAAGAAACTCGTGAAGATTTCTACATACCTTCCTTACCTGTAACTTTCACTCAAGCAGCAAACTGCAAGATGACACTGAGAGGGGAGAGAGGTCCACAATAGCTAGTTGATATTAGAATCGTAGAATCACAAGGTTGGAAACGACCTATAAGATCATCTAGTCCAACCGTCTCCTCATCACCATTGCCACCACCAGCACCAAACCACATCACGCAGCTCCTCATCCAGATGCCTCTTGAACACTGCCAGGGACGGTGCTTCCACCACCCCCTGGGCAGCCATTCCAGTGCCTGACCACTCTCTGAGAGAAAAAGTTCTTCCTCATGTCCAACCTAAACCTCCTCTGGTACAACTTGCGGCCATTACCCCGTGTCCTGCTTGTTGCCTGGGAGAAGAGGCCAAATCCCTCTTCACCACAGCCTCCCTTCAGGAAGTTGTACAGTGCAATGAGGTCTCCCCTGAGCCTCCTCTTCTCCAGACTGAACAATCCCAGTTCCCTCAGCCACTCCTCATATTTGTGCTCCAGACCCCTCACAGTTTCGTTGCCCTTCTCTGGACCTGCTCCAGGACCTCAATGTCTTTCCTGTAGTGAGGAGCCCCAAACTGAACACAGCACTCGAGGTGCGGCCTCACCAGAGCTGAGTACAGGGGATGGTCACCTCCCTGCTCCTGCAGGCCACACCATTTCTAATGCAGGCCAGGATGCCGTTGGCCCTTTGGCCACCTGGGCACACTGTGGGCTCATGTTCAGCCGAGCATCAACCAACACCCCCATGTCTTTCTCTTCTTCACACTCATCCAGCCACTCAGCCCCAAGCCTGCAGCGCTGCATGGGGTTGTTGTGCCCAAAGTGCAGGACCCAGCACTTGGCCTTGTTGAACCTCATCCCATTTACCTCAGCCCAGCGATCCAGCCTAAATCCCTCTGCAGGGCCTCCCTGCCCTCAGGCAAATCCACACCACCTCCCAGCTTGGTGTCACCTGCAAAAACTGAGGGTGCACTCAATGCCCTCATCCAGGTCCTCAATAAAAATATTAAGCAAGATGGGCTCCAGCACTGAGCCCCTGTTTTTCCTCACAAGGTGAATATTCTCAGCACACTTTGGAACAGCCCAGCCCGACGCAATACTCACATATTGAAGGGTCACCTCTCCCAAGCTCAAAACTGTTCATCTAAATGAATTGAAAATCAGGCAAAAATGCCAGGTGGCTTGTGTGGATAAACAAGGACCTTCTATACAAACTCAAAACATAAAAAGGAAGCATACAGAGGATGGAAACAAAGACAAATAATCTGGTTACACAGGAAATGAAGAAGGCTGAGATACAACCTTCTTTGACAGAGATTTTACTAGGTCCCACAGACAATGAAGAAAGGCTGGAGCAAGGAAGGTGTACCCTTGGTGGAAGAGAAACAGGTCAGGGAATACTTAGGCAAACTGGACATATGGAAGTCCGTGGGTCCGTGGATGCATCCATGAGTGCTGTGGGAACTGGCAGGTGTTACTGTCAGATCATTCTCAGGAATCGCTGATTGACCATGCAGACTGAGAGAAGTGCCAGAGTATCGGAGGAAAGCAAATGTAATTCCTGTCTTCAGGAAGGGTAAGGAAGAAGACTTAAGGAACTGCAGGCTGGTTACCCTCACCTCAGTTTCTGGGGAGGTGATGGAGCTGCTAATCTGGAAAACATTTCAAGGCACATAAAGAAGAAAATTATCAGGAATAGTTAGCATGGCTTCACCAAGAGGAAGTCATGCTTAACCAATAAGATAAGGTTCCCTAATGAAGTGACTGGCCTAGTAACTGAGGGGAGAGTCATGAATCTTCCTGGACTTCAGTAAAGCTTTCTGACACTACATGAACTTCAGAGTCAAGATGTGAATGAATGAGCTGGATATGCAGACAGGTGAAGTAAATTGAATGAAAACTGGATGAACAGTGGGTCCAGAGTTGCAAAGTCTAGTTGGAAGCCAGTAACTAGCAATATACCCCAGGCATTCTTTCTCGGCGCAGCCTGTTCAACGTCATCATTAACAATATGGATTACGGAGGAGAGTGCGCCCACAGCAAAACTGGGAGCAGTGGCTGATTCACCAGAGGGTCATCCAGAGGGACATGGACAATCTGCAGAAATGGCCTCACAGGAACTTCATGAAGTTCAAAAAGAGGAAATACAAAATTCTGCATGTGGAGAAGAACTGTAAGCACCAATATATCATGAGGGCCACCCAGCTGAAAATCCGTCTGGCAGAAAATGACCTGGAACTCCTGGTAATCACCAAGTTGAACACGATCTAGTAATGTGCCTTTGCTGCAAAGAAGGCTAACAGCATCCTAGACAGAATTAGGAAAAGTATTGCCAGCAGGTCAAGAGAACTGATTCTTTCCCTCTTCTCAGCACTAGTGAAGCCACACCTGAAGTACTGTGCGCTGTTCTGGGCTCTAGAATACAAGAAAGACATGAGCTAATGGAGAGAGTTCAAACAGCCACAAAAATGGTTAAGGGATGCTAGCTTCTTACAAGAAAAGGCCGAGAGGGATGGGACTGTCTAGTGTGGAAAAGAGAAGGCTCAGAACAGATCTTATCAATGTGTATTAATGCACCTGAATGTGCAAAAAGAATGGAATCAGGATTTTCATTTGTGCCCAGTGACAGGACAAGAGACAGTAAGCACAGACCAAAACACAAGAGATTCTGCCTGAACATCAGGAAGTATTTTTTTTTATACTGTGTAGGTTACTGACCACTGGCAAATGTTGTGGAGTCTGTCTCCTTGGAGATATTACGAAAGACATGGTCCTGGGTGATGGCTCTAGATGGCCCTGCTTGAACAAGGAGGTTGGATAAGATGATTTCCAGGGATCCTTTCTAGTCTCAACCATTCTGTCACTCTGTGACACAGTAAAAATGCATTATAATTAACAGTAGAACAGTATACAGGGGGAAAAAAAAAAAAAAAAAAAGAACAAAAAGAAAAAACAGAAAAAACGCTGTGAAGGAAAGAGAAAACAGGACACACTTCTCCAAAGTTATTCATTTTAACAAAAAACATCAGGGATGTAGGGTTCCTCCTCCCTGACAAGAAGACACACAGGATGCCCTGCAGTCATTTTCCTTCAGCTGAAAAGGGTTCTGCATCTTCCTTGGAGAGAGGGAATAAATGTTTTTTGCTAACAGAAAGATGGACAACCTTTCCTGGCACTGGGAGGAATCTCACAGAATGACAAGAGAAGCGTTTTCCTCTCCAAGCAAGGTGTCCTGAAACTTGAAGTAGCAGATGCTCCTCAGATCTCATACACAAGCATTTCACCCATTTTACAAGATGCTCCCTGATCTGTAAGTTGAATCCTACTGAACTGAGCTTTTGAGATTAAAGATGATCTCACTCGGCAGTCTTGGTTGCTGCACATCAGTCCTAGCACACATGGGCATGAGGGCACATTTAGGTATCTGATGGTTGGAAAGCTAAATCTTTAAACAACACTCAAAAACAGATTTCTCTCCTACAAGTTGAGCACTAGCAAAATTTTGTTATATAGGATCACATAGCCTGAACTTCACCCTTTCCTATCCCTTGCAATAATTATCTTATCTTCTGGAGAGAGAAGGAGTAGCACAAACATTCACCTGATTTATGAGGTCCTTCAATAGTTGACTTCCTTGGGATTCTATCCTTTGGGTATCCATGCATGAGCGATAGAACTGGATTGCTTTTTCCTTAGCTGAGCCTCTTATCTCAAAGTGTGGGGCCTCTAAGGAGAAAAAAAATATATATATATATGCGAAAAACTACAAAAGAGCTAATAAAGATGGGCAGTATTAGAACAGAGAAAATTTTTTAAGAGAACATCACCTTTCACTTTGATTCAGACCAATTCAGTAAACACATTCACACTTCTCTAAGTAACCCAAAGCAAGAGAGCTCATGTTTGCCATGACTCTTCCTAAGACCAAATCCATGAGTTTCTTTGCATGGAAACTGATGACAACATGAACATGGAGCATATCTAGGCTTTGGTCTCATATAGAATCAGGACATAGCCTGAGTGCACATTCAGACAGGCACAGCAAAAAGTATCTACTTTTAGAAGGCAGTAAGAAAATGATCTGGTTTCCTGAATTTTAAGGAATGACTTCCATCTGTTAAATTTGGAGAGAAGAACTAAACTGTCTGAAATGTAAGTATTTTAATATGACTTTTCTTATAGGTGTAAATCTCTACTTTCTATGATAGAAGAATGAAAAAAAAAACAAAAACAAAACTGGACTCAGTTCCTGATAGGAATGCTTGGGCACTCAGTTCTTGGTATTCTCATCTCTGACTGAGGAAGATGCTGAAGGTACCACACCAATCACCTCTTCCTACCTAAAAGCCTTTTCAATATCAGCTGGTTTTCTTCCAACAGCACATCAAAGATGTTTTGTGATACTTCTGTGCTTGAGTGTTTGCCTTCCCAGCTGCCACAAGCATATTTGTAGAAATCCTCACAGGGATCTACAGTATCATTCCTAGAATTCAGGAGTCTGGCCAAGAGTGCAAGGCTCGGTTCAACATCACATGATCCTGGGTAGGAAGGAAAAGAGATATCTGAGCAGTGACATTGAAGAATGAGGACAATACATTCAACAACTGGCAGAAAAAAAAAAAAAAAGAAAAAAAAAAAAGGAAGGCAGGGAGGCAGGGAGGCAGGGAGGCAGGGAGGCAGGGAGGGAGGGAGGGAGGGAGGGAGGCAGGGAGGCAGGGAGGGAGGCAGGAAGGAAGGAAGGAAGGAAGGAAGGAAGGAAGGAAGGAAGGAAGGAAGGAAGGAAGGAAGGAAGGGAGGGAGGGAGGGAGGGAGGGAGGGAGGGAGGGAGGGAGGGAGGGAGGGAGCCTTTTCAATATCAGCTGGTTTTCTTCCAACAACACATCAAAGATGTTTCCTGATACTTTTGTGCTTGAGTGTTTGCCTTCCCAGCTGCCACAGTCAAATTTGTGGAAATCCTCACAGGGCACTACAGTGTCATACCTAGAATTTGGGAGTCTGGCCAAGAGTGCCAGAAGAAAAAAGAAAAAAAGAGGAAACTTATAGTAAGATTTCTGTTTGATACAAGCTCCATCTGTTGAACTCCCTGTAAGTTTTTGCTGAGGATGCAATAATATACCCTCTGTCTCTACTTCACACCAAGGCTGCTTTGCACTTTGCAAGGGAGATTGTGTCAGTCAAAGACAGGCAGTTCGTCCAGGGGTGGTGCCCTCCAGTGGTTCCAGCTCGGCAGCCACAGGTTGGATTACTCCGCCTTCTCTCTGTTTTCTCTCAAACAGCACACACTGATTTGCCCAGGCGACAAACAAGGAACTACTGGTGATGTTCACACACAAAGCAAAAGGAGGACATGGTACAAAGAAGGTAAGGAGAGGAGGTTAATGCACGCAGGGAGGTGTTCAAGCATGGGAAACAAACGTTTCTTGGCAATGACAGCTTTTAAACAGGACAAAGACTTGCTTGTGGTGTATCTTGCTTTCATTTAAAACCTCCTTCATCCGGAATACTGTGAACCCAATGGGTGTATGCTCTCACTTAGAGTCAGGGTCTTGTATCGACATCAGATACAACATCAACATCAGCTCTACTATTAAATTAACCACTCACAGATCAAAGCAAGATTTTCATGCTATGGTTTCAAACTGTGGTTTGTTAAAGTGGAAGGAGGTACGCAGAGTGGAAATGGACATGATCTAAGCTAACCACTTTTTCCCTAGTTTCTCTAGTGAACCATTCATGACAGAAGTTGAAGAAAAATGCCTGTCAACCATGCTTGTTTTGGAGTAGGAGATACGTGTACCCACCCATATAAACACAGCCTCAATATTAAGCTATCTGTACACGTCAGCATTTGTGTGGACTGTTCTGCAGGTAGCTTTTTAGTGAATTTGAAAGATAACTGACTATTTCAGGTCTCCACTCACAGCTTCCCCACTGCCCAGGAGAATGTGAGTTTTCTGTATATCAATATAGTGATTGGTATTAGAAAACTAGAACTAGGCTTATTAAATCAAGGATAGACAAGTGGAAGAGAAGCTCTAAATCTCAGATTCAGAGCCAGTTTCCTGGAGCTGACTGCAGACGGAGCAGGGTCATAGAAGCTAGAAGCCAGGATGATGAAATTCAAGAACTTCTTGACAATATAATGCTGCTCTCTCACAAAACTGGGCCCAGGCTTATCAAATGGCAGTCAGAGGAGGACAAGCGGGGGGATATCTCCCTACTATCACACAAGGAGGAGGCAGAACAGTCTACCTTTTTTACAACTGGTACTTTTTTACGCTTCTTTGTCTTTCTGAAAGTCTTACCCTCACACAGACACTGGGCACAATAATCCATGCAGGCAGAGGGAGGAAGAGATCTTAAAAACAGGGTGGATATGGAGTCAGGGAAAAGGATATTCCACATTATACCTGGAGCACAAGTCATCGTGATGTAGGTGATGAGTAATGCAAAACCAAGAAGAGTACTGAGAAGAAGGGCGCACAGAAGTAGGCTTTTCTCCCGAAGACATCGTTCTTTCTTTGTACCTGTTCCCAGCTCCTGGTCACTGGTCTGTAGAGAGAAAAATGAAATGTGCAGAAAAAAGGAAGAAAAGACAACTCATTACATTTAGCACTGGCCATATGCTATGCCTTCTCCCTAAGCTACTAGAAACTCACTATTGACTAGTGCCAGAAGGCTAACAGGAGGCCCAGTCCACTCCCATAGGCTTTGCTTCACGCCCTTTGTTTCCCATTCTCTTCCAAATACAGCAGGTTCCACAGTGCTATGAAATCTGCACCTAAGAACCAGCTTGCCATGAGGAGGCATGTCCTTTCCTAGCTTCTGTTGGTTTACGGAATCACCTTGAATACGCCTCCTGAAGAGACCAAAGCCTATTTGGAGCCCATAAAGCCGATTACAGGATGGTCTGGACTAGTGGTTCTTTATTCTGTTAGTGTGATAATTTGAGTGAACCACAGAATTGCAGGAGCTGGAAGGGACCTCCAGAGATCGTCAAGTCCAACCTCCCTGCCAAGCAGGCCCCCTACAACAGGCTGCACAGGAAAGGTGTCCAGGTGGGTCCTGAATGTCTCCAGAGGAGAATCCACAATCCTCCTGGACAGCCTGTTGAGCACTAATTTCAGATATCTCCTCAAGAAATAGCTCCTGCATCCCAATCAAAAAATCAGAGTATTGTTTGTGTTGGAAGGGACCCTTCAAGGTCATCTGGTCCAGATCCCCTGCAATAAACATAGAGGTCTACAGCTAGACCAAGTTGCTCAGCCTGATGTTGAATGTACCCACGGACAAGACATCCCCACATCTTTGGGCAATCAGTTCCTGTGCTTCGCTACACTTAACACCAAAAACTTCTAAACCTCAATATACAATATAAATGTCCCCTCTTTTAGTATGAAACCATTTCCCCTTGCTCTGCCACAACAGAACTGCTGAAGAGTCTGTCCCCTTCTTTCCTATTGCCCCAGTTTAGATACTGAAAGGGCGCTAGCAGATCTCCCGGGAGTCTTCTCTTTTCCAGGCTGAACAGCCCCAGCTCTTTCATCCTGTCCTCATAGGGGAGGTTCTATCCCTAGCATCACATCTGTGGTCCTCCTCTGGAGGCACCTCAACAGATCCATGTCTCTCTTTTAATGAAGTCCTTGTAGGGGAGTTCAAATCATAGGATCATAGAATCCTAGAAACCTAGAATGGCCTGGGTTGAAAGCAAACACAATGAACATCTAGTTTCAACCCCCCTGCTATGTGCAGGGTCACCAACCACCAGACCAGGCTGCCCAGAGCCACATCCAGCCCGGCCTTGAATGCCTCCAGGGATGGGGCTTCCACAGCCTCCCTGGGCAGCCTGATCCAGTGCATCAATGCCCTCTGTGTGAAAAACTTCCCCCTAATATCTAACCTAAATCTCCCCTGCCTCAGTTTAAAACCATTCCCCCTTGTTCTATCACTACCCACCCTTGAAACAGTCATTGCCCCTCATCTTTATACTCTCCTTACAAATATTGGAAGGCTACAATGAAGTCTCCCTGAAGCCTTCTCTTCTCCAAGCTAAACAAACCCAGCTCTCTCAACCTTTCCTCATAGGAGAGGTGCTCCAGCCCTCTGATCATCTCAGTTCCCTTCCTCTGGACCCGCTCCAAGAGCTCCACGTCCTTCCTGCTCACTGCTTCTATCTATGGGGGATGCTCCAAAAGTAACGCCTCCTCTTGAATTATGTTGTCCCACAATACCAAGAGTGGGGGTTGTTGGTACGGCATTAGAGGCTGAACCTTCGCACCAAGATTCCATTCCAAGATTTTGGTTTTGATCCATCTCTGTAACATTGGTATAACTTTGCCTTCAATAATGTTTGTTTTTTGCATGCATCAGCTAAAGATTATGTAGAACTGTGCTTGTCATCGTGCTTAATATTTATTTAATTTACTGCAAAAACAGGAAACATGGCTATTTACAAAAATAATAAAAGCCTACAAGAAGTAGACATGCTCAGCATGGACTCCTTCCCACATGGAAAGGCTAATAAAATGAACAGCCTGTTCATCATTCTAGAAATGTATTATCATCTCCAGTAATATAATAGTGGACTATGTTTGGACACTGTGTTAGTGATTCCTGTAAAAGCACACTAAGAGAACAGAAAATACAGAAAGAGGTGAGAGTGGGGGGGTGGGAGGAGGAGGGGAATACTATTGTCCAATATTTTTTAAATGTCCATTTATTTAGTCATTAACAGAAACCTGTCAAAAGCAAAAGCATCTTACTTGACTCCTGTAAACTTCTTGCAAAGGTTAAATGCCTAACTGCTTCTGTACCTTTCTAATTCTATTCTGCTGACTCCTTAGGGTCATAAAACACTGTAGCTTTTATTTTCCAAATGGAGACTATGGCAGAGAAGTGAGCAAAAAAAATTTACTTGGCTGAAAAGTAATTACTATGACTTGGCTAACTACTATTTACTTGGCTGAAAAAAATTACTATTCTTCATTGTGTAAGATCTCATCCCTTACCATTTAGGAACAAGTGAATTATTTACATTCACTTTGCTCCTGAATTATCCGTTGCAATAGACTTTCTCATTTTCACATTGGAAATTTTGGCCACCTGTTATAAAGTTATTACCATTTTGCAGTTCTTTATTCTCTGAATACAGCCTAAGCACGGACGAGTAACAGGAAGAGCAAGGAGCTCGAAATCCCCGCACACTGTGGGACAGGGGCAAGACCCTTCTGGATGCAGAGTTCCAAAACTCTGCTGCCCTAATCCTCTAGGCCAGTAACATTAAGAAGCACAGCTGTGACCAGAAAAGAAAGACAAACCCTCCTTACCTCTGGAACAGCCTTCATTCCTGTCACTGAGCAGGCTTTGCCTCTGTGGTTGCCACAGCTGTCAACTGTGCTTACTTGTTTACTATCAGCACTTGCTCTGTGCTCAAGGCACACTGCTGAGTTTAGAGACAATCTCCTCTTCCCAGCTTGGCTGATTGCTGTGGGGAGGAGAAGAGCAAGGAAGAGCTCTGAGGAAAACACCCTTGAAGAAAATGGGAGGGAGGGAAACTGTGACATTTCTGCAATTCTCCACCCACCTTCTCCACCAGAAAATTAGCTGCATTGTTCCCTTCTGCAATTCCTTGTGACCGTGGGTCCTTCTGGTTGTTGGCTCTGTTTGTTTGTTTGTTGGAGTTAGACTGAAATCTGTGTGAAGAAAAGGATGTGTTTCTACGTCTCCCCTCAGCTACTTGCTTCTTTCCTCTCCAATGGCCTTGCTATCCAAGCCTGTTTGGGTCTGATATTTTCCCTGCTCTCAGCCTGCTCAACCTGATGTCCCACGGACTGGAGGCCTCTGTCTATAGCGAGATGCTGTGGGCTATGGATACTATTGTTCCTCCTCTTCCAAAAGAAAGGCCGACGTGCTGACTTGGATTTGGCTCTCTCTGATCTGCAGCAGTGCATTCCAGCGGCGAACGCAGGTCCAGGTTCTTTTTCTTTATTGTTATTTTTAACTGAGATGCACAAAAACCACATTGATCGTTGACTCTGTTTACATTGATGGCAGCCTGTGTGTCTTTGCTTCCTGAAGAATATGTACTGGAAAGATTTAGGAGGGCAGCTTATTTACTTCAAATAGTATGAGATAGAATCACTTCCCAGAGGCATTAAAAAGAGGGTAATGGAAGCTGGGAGTTGAGACCGGATCGTGTGGAAGCTGGGAGTTGAGGGGGATGGTCAGAGCAGTTTGCTATCTGCTTCCAAAAGGACTGATAGCACAGAATCTTTCACAGCAGTATGCAGTTTGTTAATCCGTCTTCTGTATGTGTCTGAATTCCCCATCTTCCTAATGAGAGCATCTAACAGCTCTCAGGCTTTAGGTAGTGAAGATATATTTACATTTACCTTCTAAGCTGTATAAAATTTCTGGACAGAGGAGAGGAGAGGAGAGGAGAGGAGAGGAGAGGAGAGGAGAGGAGAGGAGAGGAGAGGAGAGGAGAGGAGAGGAGAGGAGAGGAGAGGAGAGGAGAGGAGAGGAGAGGAGAGGAGAGGAGAGGAGAGGAGAGGAGAGGAGAGGAGAGGAGAGGAGAGGAGAGGAGAGGAGAGTCAGGGATTCTGTCACAGAGCAAAAAGCTAGAGGCCTTCTGACTAGCTTGTGAACTCAGGAGAGCAGAGCTGTCATCTGTGCTGTACAGATAAGAAGGGAATCAGTCGATAAGGATTACTTGTGACGTCACTCCAACATGTACTGCCAATCCCTCTTCCTTCCTCAGTGATTAGACAAAGTTTACAGAGAAACTTTTTGTCTTTTCTTTCCGTAGTTGATAAGAGTGTCTTCAAGTAAACTTGCACGTTACTAGGAGAAAACAACTTCATAATGTAAAAGCACCATATTAATATATGCATGAATACATATTTAGCTCTCTAGATTCTCCGAGTTCTAGAGGTTGCATATTCAATAAAACATGCATGCAAACATGCAGTCTCCTCCAAGACAGACTTTTCTCAAAATGCGAATGCATATAAGGACAGTCCAATGTCCGGTGGCATGTGACAGAATGAAAACTTGCATATCCGTCTGATAGCGTGGAAAACGTAGGGTATGCTTACATGGCTTACTGCTGCCGGATAAATACGTGTTTTGTCCCTATCCGGAATTTGCTGAAGAAAGAAAGTCTACCTGAAAAGGC